>NC_086289.1:69241776-69554901 GCF_963924245.1 Chroicocephalus ridibundus | reverse complement strand
TGCTCTCCATGTTGACTGTCAGGACAGACTGTGTCAGCGAAGCCGATCTCAGGATCATCTCAGTTTCTCCAGCATTCAATTTTATTTTTTTCTTGTTTATCTGTTTGCTGCAGTGTGTTTGAGTAACTACACCTAAGTATAGTGACCATCAGTGCTGTCTGCTCTATCGAAATAAAAGTAAATAGAGTTTAATTTTGCCTTTATAACATTGCAATAGTACATTTTGCTTTTTCATTGGTGGCAGATCTATTTTTTCAGCAGAGAGAAAGGGCCATCTCTGTCCTAGGTGTGGTCAATACCTTCACTTAGTCCACGAATTTCCAGATGCCTTCTTTAATCTCTGATGTTTTTTGGACTGCGGTCTGGAAGATTTTCAATGACGGCCAATTTATTACTCATATCTGCATCAGAAAGTTGCGTATGGACTGGCTCTATTTAAAGAACAGGTGGGGCAAGGGGTAAGCAGATCTTGGCTCAGTGCCCCGAACGTATGTAGCTCAAAGGCAAGCTTTCCAATATTTCATGCTATTCCTCACTATATCACAAATTATCCATAGCATCTGTAGGAGCTCTTTGCCAGTTAAAGGTCTTTAGATTCCAGTCGTGCCAGTGAATCTGTCGCAAGACTGGCTGTCCTCGGTGGATTTGTTTTTCAACAGAATGGTCTCTCTGACAATTTGCATCTTGCCTAGATACGATATCTGTTTCCCTTTTTATTAGTGTTGGCCTGTGGTATAACAAATACCTGGTGGGGACAGGACAAACAGCTTCATGTGGGATAGGATTCCTCTTTACTTTTCCCTATCTACCACACATAGAGGAAAAGCACTAAAAATGTACTAAAATATTTAGGGCAGAGGGCTGGGACAGTATTTCAGCATTACAATAGTCTGTGCCACTTGGGCAGGGCAGGAGGGAGGCATCGCCCGGTGCCTTGCGACAGCGACAGGTAGACGGTAGCGAGACACCATCAGAGAGATTAGGCTCTGGCTCTGACCCCTCTTGACAGCGCTGTAATCTGCTGAGGAATTTTCCCCTGGAATCTAAGCACCAATTTGTTTTAAAATCTATCACTGTCACTAAGAAATTGCAAAGTAGCAGGAGCCACCGTTACCGCCTGACCCTGCAGTATTTTGTTCTTGCTGCTGGCGGAGGCAGACGTCTGACCCACAGAACACACGGCAGCTGGCAAGCAACGGCCTCGTCTTCAGAAAGACTGTCTTAAAATCCCTGTAATATTTCCCAAATTCTGGGTTTAGTTTTATTAAACTGTTTAACATATTCATAGAGAATTAATGAGCCGTGGGTTGGGCAGTCATTGGTGTCTCCAATCATCATTACTGTCCCAAATCCATCCCCCTACCTGCCAAAAGACAGAAGAAATGAGATACCAACAACCGAGACTAAGGTTCCTTAGTCTTCTCTGCTTAATTTGCCAGTATTTGAGCTGAGGATCTGTATCCCCAGGCACATGTCCGGTGCTTTTAACTCCTAGAGCACCTTTAACTTCCGAATGTGACAGCACTACATCTTCCAGGGCACCACAGAAACCCTGTTTTGAATAGATGCCATCTGTAAAGTGTTGCTTTATTTATATTCATATCCAAACGTCTCCACAGGCTTTCAGGTCTTTTTGAAGGTTTGCTATGAAGCAAAGGGCAGGCATTGTGGTGCTGGTCTGGCTGCTGCGGCTGCGGGCATACCCGTGGGTGAGGGCTTACAAGTGCCTTCAGGACCTGAGGACCAGAGGCTGCTGTGTAGAAATCCTGAAAAAAGAAAAACAAAGGATGGTTTGGAGGTTTTTCTGTCATAATCAAAAGCAAGGAGTAAAACGATTGGTTTTGTCAACAATAAGTCCTGTTTCTCAAGAGATTTTTGGACTATTTTTGCAGACTCAAGTGTCTGATGGTTGAAATAAGCTTTTGATAAACAACAAGGAGGCATTTTCCAGAAGAGACTGTAACCAGGCTGACTTTCCTCTGACGAAGTCAATGAGAGCATCTGCCACTGACTTTCAAGGCACACCTTCCTGGCTGAACATGCTCTTTTAAAAACTTTCCTTGTGTTTCCGTTGACTGTCAAAATCCCACCTGCCTATTCCACGTTCCTGACAGTTATTGATGTTTAAGAAAAGCAGCCTCAAAAAAAAAACCCCACTTAAAATTATATCTGGGATCTTTACCTATGAAAAAAAGGCGACTGACATCTTCTGCTACAAAGCGAAATATGTGCATTTTAATGGTTCAAGAACCAGCTGAGGACCTCTGATTTGTTTTAGGACATGCTTACTAGAAAATATAATTCTATCTCACCTTTATTAATTACCCATTCTCCTTCACACCCAAATTAGTAAATTAACTTAAATGTTCTAGATTAACTTCATAAAATGCTTCTGAATATGTGAACTTTCCTGCATGTTTAATATTTTTATTGCTAACAGTAATGCAGCCTCAAGTATTTAACCACTCCAGGAGCAACTTCTGACAGTGAGCAATACCAGAACATTTATTAACAGTTACATTTTAATAAAATTGGATCCATTAATATTGCCTTTAGAGAGAACAATACGGCCAATTATAATAACATGTTGTGTGGCATGCAAGTACATATTTGATATTGCTCTGTTTTCTGATCTTTTTCGAAAGCCAAGCTTGCAAAACCATGAGTAATCTTTTCATACTGTGGTGAAAAATATTCTATCATTTAATCTCACTGAAAATAACCCAGTAAAGGCAATTGATTATTTCTGCTGATATTGCGGTCAAGCAGAGGGTTATAGTTTCACAGAGTACCACAACAACCCAGCTCACCCCAGCCAAAGGTATTCACCTGCTAGTCTTCAGACCTGCTGAAGATACAGGAGAGTTTTCTAGATTTTAGGGCAGCACCCACAAAATAAATTTCCCACGCTAAAATACTCTTTCTTTATGTCAACAGTATGGATATATAGCCTAAAATAAAGGAGATCTATATAGAACTGTGGACTGATAATCGTATTCAAACGATTTGTACATGCCCATCCATCCGCCCATCCATCCATCAGTCTGTTAACTCATTTTCCTCTCTACCGTACATCTGTTATCAGTGGCTAAGAGAAATAAAATTCTCAGTTATTGCCAAGTATTTCAAGAAGGGTGGTCAGCACATCTGAAACACAGTTACCATCTGGTGACTTTTTTCGTGTTGAAAAGATAACAGAGGGGGTAATCTGGAGTGATCCTAGTGCTTGAAATTAAGAAAAAGCTATGAAAATTATTATTTTTTGGCCACAGGAGTTAAAGTAAAAGCATTGACTTGGGAACAAATGACTAGTGTGAACCTTGTTATGGGGCATTTTATAGTTTACACTGAGGGCTGACGCTGAAAAGCACGGGTTTAGTGATTCATGTATACCTGCCAGGTGTAAAACAGTGAACCCAGAAAAATGATAATGAGAGCAAATGTTGTTTTATGGTCAATCTCCTGCCAGATGCCTGAGGCTGGTATTAGCAGTGAAATGTAGCACCAGACCTCATCTCCAAGCTCCCAGGCACATGCATGTCACCTACTCTTTGTTCTTACCCAAACCCATGGCCACTCTGCCCACCACTGAGTAACAAAACCGACCAAACAAAACCCCCTCAATATTTAATGTATAACGTTAGGTTGAAACAAGAAAAAACGAAGGGCTTTCCCATCTAATTGCACCAAAAAGCAGGAGCTCCGTGTGGTTCAATCTAGGACAGAAACACAAACCAGGTCTTCAGGGTTTTATTTGGTCTGTAAGAAATGCACAATCCCTTCTTTCTCTCTCCTGCTCAGATTTCTTTCTCCTTTGAGGCAAGGAGGGCTGGCAGTTTGGAGACCACATTTCCTGTATTAGGTGGTCTCAGATCCCCCACCTTCATCCCTCAGGGCTTGAGAGCCAGATGGCTGGCTGGTCCCCGTGATCAGCATCCCCTCACTCACTCCCATGCCTTCTCTCCATCTGCATTCGTCCACCTTGTTTCATTATACATAAAAGAGACCAAGCCTTTCTCATCTTACAGTGCAATACGGCATTTCTCATTTTGAAAGGTTTTCCCTTAAACCTAGGATTTACAGGATTTTATAAATTAGCAGGAAGGAGGCAACTGTTTCTGTACATCTTCTCTGAAGCTGAACTTTTTAAGAGTCTTTTTCCATATGTCAAAAAGATTCCAGAAAAGTCTAACTTAATGCAAGCAATTTCTAATTAATGCGCAGTGGGTTAAGTTCAAGTAATTCCTGGTCTAACAGTGCTATGAGCGCTGCTGAGAAATTACAGTGAATTTTTTTCCGTAGAGATGGGAAATAATAGCTGCTCTATAAAACCCCATCATATCCACAACTTCCCACCTCATTTGTTTAAAACCTGGTATTTTTATGGCTTGTCTGCATCTCTCCTGAAATGGGACTAATAAGGGGAAATGATATGACTTGTCCATTACTTTGGCATAAAAAAACCCTCTTATCTCTGCTACAGCCACCTACAACCACCACCAGCCTTTAAAAGATACAACAGCAAATTAATCAAGAGCAAACGCCAGTCTCTTCTGCCTAACGGTTCTGTGGAAAAGGGTAAATAATCAAAAGGAATGCTACAGCTGATTTATATTTCTTTATGATGATCAAAGGCAAATGGACTCCAATTCAGCAAGGAATATAAATGCTGTGTAAAAACTCACTTTTTCTGCTGCAGATAAAATTGAAAAGCCTTCTCCACTGAGCTATATCTAGTTTAAAATCCATTAGCTAATACTGCATGCCCTAAGGTTAAAAAAGGAGCAAAAATCCAACGGTGGACTAGACATTTCGTAGAGGTTTTATGCATCCCCCGCGTTTTATGTATCCTTCTTGCTTCCTAGCTGGAGATGAATAGATTTTGAGATATTTGACTTGTTTAATTAATTGTTGTTGTTGCGAAGTTGCTTGCGCATAATCAGCTAATAAAGTGTGTTTCTCTATTAAAATAAAAAAATGAGCATCCAAAAAAAAAAACCAAACCAAAGCCACAAAACCCCGACCCTACCCTGAAATGTGTGATTGCTTTGGTCTCTTTTGAGTGGTGGGAGAGACGAGAGGAGCCCGTCGCCTCCGTGGGGTCCCAGTTGAGCCCCCTGATGCAGCGGCTCAGGGATGGGTCCGTGGGCAGAGGGAGGGGGTCCTTCTCACATACCCCACTGCGACACACGCAATGCGATGGGGCTTTGGGTTGTAGATAAAGCAGGCTAGAAAGCAGAAAGCAAATCATCACCCAGCATAGCTCCAGAGAAGCCGAAGAGTTCTTTTTTAGAACTCAGTGATTTTTATGGGTTTTTTTTAGATTTTGGGGGCAGTGGAAGGATGCTACTAAACCTGATGATTAGAGGGAAATAAAACTGGTGAAATGGAAAGGTACATACTCCTCCAGTGCTGGGTGTTGAGTACTTTTAAAACTTTTATTACCAGGAAAACAAAGCCAACATATTCCACAAAAGTTTCTACAACTGTTTCAAAATTGTTTCAAAAAGTAAAACAGTATGCTAAATCTTTCACTTTCTTACACTTCTAGGCCATGCGCTCTTAAATTAATTTCTACTTTCTGTATTCTTTTCTGCTCTATTTAACCTTAAGAATCCAGAACCCAAAATTTTATATCAACTTTTTTTTTTTTACGATCTCGAAGTCCTCTCCTCCTGCGAGCTTTACATCCTGCAGTGCCCTGCGGCATCTTGCAAGGCAATGTTCTAGCCTAAAATCTTTTTACAGGTTTTGAATAGCATTATTTTGAAGGAGGATAGAAATCATAGGAATACTTTTATTTAGCTGTTAAGCTCTTTGGAGAAGGAATTGCTTTTCTCTGATTTTGTGTCACCACTAATAAAGGGACAATTTTGGTTTAGAAAGGGGGGTTGTATGAACCAACCTGGCTGATACGTGCTTTAAATCTTGGTGGTTTTCAGCTACACACTGAAAATAGTGTATTTAATAATTAATAGTCTTTTCTTATTTTGGCAGGAAGCAAACATATTGTTACTGTGGAAAAAGAAAACAATCTTTCCTTGATTTCCAAATGGGCACAAATGGGGAAGTTCACTGAAAATGCATGGATGTTCACATAAGGTCAATGGAAAGAATCACCCTGATGACAGTGAACAAGAAAAACAAAGCTGTATGTTCTGTGAGAATAAAAAACCCACAATGGTGTGCATTGTCCCCTCCACTTGCAACATCAAGATAGAGGTTCATCTACATAAAAAAAATCAATTAGTTGTTTGTCGACTAAAATCCCACTCTGTTCACTGGACAAGAAATTATCCAGAATAAAATCGAGAGACCTTCAAAATAAGGGCTTCGTATTCTAAGATGTAACTTTTTTTTGCCATACAACACTCCTCCCCACAAGGCTCTGTTGTCAGTCCATCCTTTTTTAAGATGGTGACTTTTTCAGAAGTCACTGCATTGCCCTAATTCTGCTCCCATCAAACTCAATAGGTAATTCATTTGGAATGGAAGGAGACCAAGGCAAACGCTGGGCGCTCCTGAAAAAATTCATCTGTAATGTGTATGGAGGTTTCCAAGAATTTATCAGTGGATCAGAGACGACTTTTTCGTTTGAAACCTTCAAGAAAAAGCATTATGCAAGTGAAATTTATGTGCATAAATGTATTACACATTTAAAATTCCTGCATGCATGGGGAAGTATGGAAGTTTTCTGGGCTGGACTACCACAGTTTTTAGCTTGAGTGCTCAGCTGCTAATCGCACGTTACCTATTTAATAAAGTGCACTACTGTTTAAAGTGATTTATTTAAATTCTTCAATTAATTAACAAAAAAAAATCGTAAAAAACTCTTGTAGAATTATTCTGCCTTTGCCAAGAACAATTAAAACAATTTAGCAGAAAGAGTCTACTAATTTTCTGTATTCAGCGTTCCTAATTCACCATATGTATGTTCCTATATGAAGCAAATCAGTGATACATCTACTTTATTTTAATTTTTGGTGCATGAGAACTAGAACACTTTACTGGCTGAATGTCTAATCTTTCTGGGATTTTCTCTCACGTCGACTCTTTCTCGGCTTCTTAAATAGAACACCATCAAATTAAAGACCTCATTATGCTCAATATGTATTTTTTTCACAGATCAATTTCTCCATCAGATGTTAATTGATTCATCTTTTCTCTCATTCATTTTTGCTGCTTTATGAACAATGAAAATGGGAATAGTGATTGGATATGGAAAAATACATTCTTTTAGGCAACATAGTACAAATAAATAAAAAAAAGAGTGGGTATTTCATATTGCTGGTCTCGCTTTCAGACTACAAGATGTGTTCTAATTTCCAGTGGGAGCTCTGAAACGGAGATCCATGTCTGCTTGGGATACACTAAGGGTCGAAGGTGAAATCTGCTACTCCCGTGAAGGAGCAATATCTGCAGAAATGGCGACCAATATTCAAGGGGAGAGAGTTTCCCGTAAGAGAAGAGGTACTTTACCTTGCTTTTAGTCTCTGCCATATCAAATGCTTTTTGACATATTTGCAACTATATCTTTAAATAATACATAAACAAAATCAATATGAAGCCTTCTATTGATTGCAAGGACCTTATGCATAATCTGCTGTCTTTCAAAGCCCTTTCCAAAAATGTCTCATGCCACAAATCCCAGGAGCATGAGCTACAATCAGCAAAGGGGTGCCACGCCACTCACTAAAAAAGAAAAGTGTTTTCATTGACAATAATTCTGCAATTATAAAATAAAATCAAATTTTAAAGATAACAAGAATATAAAACACATTTTAAAAAAGCATAGGACCTTGTCCATGTAAAACCTTGTGTTGCTTATAGACAACTATTTATTGCATACCTAAGATTTAATCTTTTTTTATTATTATTTCTGCCCTATTATATCTTCTTTTAGCCAGACATCTTAGCCTTAGCGGATTTTATCAGTCCAATCTTTCAACAATTTGTAGAGAGTGCAATATGGTCCCTTAGCAAAATGATAAGAAAAAAACCCAAATCATTATTGTGTATCCAGTCAAGTTCTTAAAAAACAGGTTTTCTTGGCTTTCCCTTTTGTAGTGCCCAGTTCTTTTTGAAGAGAGTGGACATTTCTGCCTACAAACCTTTCAGCTTCCTCGAGGTAATTTGTCATCACACGTTGGAACTGGAAGATGGAAAAAAGAAAATGTGTTCAAGAGCATCATTTAAGAAAATGTCATGCAATCAAGAATCATCTAGTCCATCTCTCTTCCCTGAGACCTGGTCAATTAAACACCGTCCCTTGTTTATGCAGCTTTTTTGTATAATGCTGAAGACCTACAGCCTCATCTTACTTCAGAAAAATTCTGTAATGCCTGAGCAGAATCACCCTCCCTACAATTTAAGCTCATTACTTTTTGTCCTACTCGCTGTGAGCACGGCAAACAGGTTTGCCCCCTTCTTTTCAAGAGCATTAAAAAGAAGTAATTCAGCATGGTCGTGCAATTTTTTTAAAACATTTTTTGCCCACTTTCGGCAAGGGTAGTGCGTATGATGAATAGGAACAGTGAGTGGTAGAAAAGAAATGATTTGCACTTAAATGTCTAAGTCGTAGCACTGTATAAACAGACACAAAAATTTAGCTGATATATAAACCACTGAGCCAGTGCTGCTGCCTTAACTTTGTCAAACATCCTCTGTATATTGTACTACTCATGAAGATTTGCGAACAGGTTTTCTGTGCGTTAAGACCACCTTCCTTTTAAACTCTATATTAAGAATTAATTAATTTAGGGAAAAAAACCCAGTCTTTTGACTTTATTCCTGTATGTGCCATCTCACGTTGAGAACATTACAGTTTTGAGGAGCCTTAAGTTGCTTACTTATTTTTGAATTCTAAAACCCATCCCAAAGGTTAAACAAACCTTTAAACTTGACCTGATTGTTCTATACCGGGATTCGGATCAGGACGGGGGATGTAAATATGCTGCACCCTCAGCAAAACGGAGATGCCAAATGTCTTTTTCCAGGGAAACTACCAACCAAACGGCAGTCACAACGAAGTAACCCAGGGCAGATTTTATGGAGGTATGTTATGAGTGGGAAACATCTCCAGAGACTGAATGCACGTGTTTTATCATTGTGCTTGGGAAAATATAACAATCCCGGAGCCTATTTCCTCTCGCTGCAGACAAACACTTTCAGCCCTTGCCACAATACCCTGGGCATTAAGCCTTTAATTTATTCGCTGCTAAAATATAACCGGCTCATCCCCTTCCATCGCAAATCCCTCCCTGCCTCAGTATATTTCGAGGCACCCTGAAATTTCTTGTCGTGTTTATTTTTTATTTATGTAGCTTTTGGTAATATCATTTATTGCGTGTTTGTGAGAAACAGCCACCTGCTCCCACTGGGGAATAGGCTGACGCATGGATGACAGATCCTAGAGAAAACCTTGCAGAAGATAAAAGTAGCGATGGCTTCCAATGTATTGCCTGCTACTTCTTGTTCGTAATAAGATGCTGTGACACTGGGGCCAGGACTCAGAAATTCACAGATAGGAAGTGTAATCTTTTAGCGTACAAAATATCAAGTTGCTAAACAGAAAAACCCTGCTTACAAATATTTACATGCTGGCCAAGATGGGTTTGCGGTTAAGGTGTTGAGGCCAGGAGGCTGGGATTTAATTCTCCATCCCTTAGACTTGCAGCATAGTTTTAAGTAAATCATTTATCTCCCTCCTGCGCATAAATTTTATATCTGCAGCATAGGTGATAGTAGCCGTTCCTTATCCACACCCTCCCTGCCACTGTTTCTGAACATTTTAGAGATGCTTTCTTTTACTGTGTGTTCACATACTGTCACCCCAAATATTAATCTCTAGGTCCTGTGACCAGAAACATGTAGAAATTTCTATAAATAACCATTTTTAAAGCAAAACACGGCAATGATGGAGGTCCATTCTCATTAAAGCCATATATGGTAGGAGTGAATAAAGCCAAAAAACATTAAAGATGACCAAAGGGAGGGGAAGATTGTCGAGTATATTCACATGAAGCACCTTCAAATGAGTAGCTTGGGTGTCTGAGGAGACTGCGGTGTCATCTGGTCTTGCTGGAGCACGTGGAGGACATTCAGATACTCTGCGTAGGGCAGAGCTTGATTCCAGCAGTGTGGTTTTCAGTGCTTACAACAAGTCAGGAGGCGGGGGCGCCGAGGGCGGTACAGTTCAGCCAAGGCTATGTGTACTCTACATAACAATAAAAACAGTATACCAGAATTTCAAAATTTTAGCCCCCGTCAGCATCTTCTGCAGAAATTGAACCTTGTATTACAAGGACTGAGATGTCTCTGTGAGCAAGCCAACAGCACAGGACGCCAACGCTTTCCCCGCGCAGGATCTCGAAGCACGCCGCTCTCGCCGATTAGCTTCGAAAGCAGCCTGCTTTCAGAAAAGTGGTTTCAAACTAATTTATGGGATACAGAGGAATATCATGACACAGCAGGGTGGCCAAAGCTGACTGGAGGTCTGGTACGGCAGAACACATTTGCAAAGGCACTTTGGGCAAGAAGGGGAGTGAGAGCTGGTCCAGGAGGGCAATGTTATCCCCAGGGACTCGGGTCGCCCTGCAGAGCCAAGTGGTTTGAATCCAGAGGGTCCCTGAAGGCTGTGAAACCCCCAAGCGGCCATCACAATGGAGTTGGTGATCTCCAAGCAGTTCCCGCTGCTCTGTGGCCAGAGGAGATGTTCCCACGGCCGCCTTCCCACCCAGCTCCAGCACGCTGGCACACGCTCCCAGGGCACCGAGCCACAGCCAGCTTCTCAAAACAAGAGCATCCAGCCGGGATAAACATAGAGGGAGAAGTGAGAACCAGAAAGGTTGCAGCAGAGTCATGCAGTCACAGCCCTCAAGGAAATCAAGGCGTCCAGAGGAGGCCACAAAGATGCTCTGAGGGCTGGAGCCCCTCTGCTGTGAGGACAGGCTGAGAGAGCTGGAGGTGTTCAGCCTGGAGAAGAGAAGGCTCCAGGGAGACCTTAGAGCCCCTTCCAGTCCCTAAAGGGGCTACAGGAGAGATGGGGAGGGACTCTGGATCAGGGTGCGGAGTGATAGAATGAGGGGTAGCAGTTTTACACAGAAAAAGGGGAGATTTAGTTCAGATATTAGGAAGAAATTCTTGACTGTGAGGGTGGTGAGCCCCTGTCCCAGGTTGCCCAGAGAAGCTGTGGCTGCCCCATCCCTGGAGGGGTTCAAGGCCAGGTTGGATGGGGCTTAGAGCAACCTGATCTAGTGGGAGGTGTCCCTGCCCAGGGCAGGGGGCTTGGAACCAGATGGTCTTTAAGGTCCCTTCCAACCCAAACCGTTCTATGATTCTATGAAATCAGCTGTACATATTCACACTCAGATCAGGGAGAGTTGCGGCACAATGATGTTTCTTGGCTGTTTTTTTTCCCTGCATGGTTTATTTACTCGCGCACTGCACGCTGGCGGTCTCAGGGAAGCCACAAGCACCCACATCTGCAGCCTACCGGCATCTCGAATTTTGGAGGAAAGCCGGGGCACCAACACATTACACATTCCCCCAGACACAGCCCCGCTTGGCAAATTTTCTCCAAATCCATAATCTGGATTTGCTCAAGGGCTTTAGCAGAATAGATGCACCCAGGGAACTGTTGTAGGGGAAGGATTTAATCACTTCGCCGTCAAACCAGGCTGCTTTTGTGTTTGTAGAGGGAGATGCATATCAGCACACAGATATACTGCAGGCTTCGCAGAGAGACGCAATCATTATTCTTAACAGGAGAACTAGTAATGTGTCTGACAAAACAGCTTTGTCTGTGGATCAGCTTTACTATCAATGAGGTGAATTTTTGTTAGCTGTACGTGTTATGTTAAATTCCTGAAATGCTTTAAAGGCTTTTTTTTTCTTCTTCCTCTTCTTTTTTCTTTTTTTTTTTTTTTTATTTGAAAATGGGCCTCTAATACTTGCAAATTCTTAAACATTTATGGATAAACTTATGAATCTGCAAGCACTTGCAGATTTCCCATGAGAGCTTGAATCCCTATATTAAACCTCATCTGGTAACTGCAAGTGTCAAAATTATTTCTACTCTGCTGAATCAGCCTAAGCTTGTCATTGCGTCCAAGAGAAGTGGAAAATTAAAGCGAATTTCATTGCTTCATAGCTTGCTACATGAAAAAGCATGTAGAAATGAACAGCACATACAAAATTAAAATTTTAAATTAGATTAATGTGTGTCCTCTGGAGAGTTTCCTGTGCCACCAGGCAGGCAGATACAGTCTTCCTCAGTAACCACTATTAATGATTGATAATTTTTTTTTTAAATACTTTGGAAAGAAAAGAAAAAACATATTTTCTCAGGTTGTAATGGAATTTCCACGATTCCAGCTGAAAGTCTTGCCAATGTTTCTAATGAGAAACTATCACATTCAGCAAGGATGGGAAGGTAGCGATGCTACACCCAATGCCACGGTGAAAAGAGGATCTTAAGCCCTGTGGGTACGATGAGATCCAGCAGAGAAACTCTCATCCCACCGAAATCTCTGTTAGGTGAATTAGATCTGTTGTCTGTGCACTGCTGTTTTCCAGACGGGGTTGTGAAAAATAGTGAATGTCAGAAAAAAAGTGGAAATGGGGGAGCTCCTTTTCGCACTACGTTGTAATTATTGGTGGTTCCTCTCTCTCAAGATGGTAAAATGCCTTAAGATCTTATGTGACCAAAAGGAAAGATATTAATGTAAATTTAATTCATTCATCCAAAAATACATGCACCTAGAAGTGCTTTTGGGGAATCACAAAGCTTGAAAGATTCAAAATATCAAATATTCAATTATTTGGGCTTCTGACATTTTGTGTATATGTTAATATTTTATTCCTTGTACCATTTTCTCTCCTCCTCTCATCTCTTTTTTCCAGTCTCTCAGATGAATGTGGGTGAAACAAAATGCATTTTAAAGTGTTGTGAAGTTTCCACAATGATCTCTTCCTCTCATCATCCCTTGGGAGGCTTTTTTTGTTGTTGTTGTTGTTCGGTGGTAGAATAGGAAAGGAAAAAACATTTTTCAGTGTTGTATTGGAGCTTCTTTTCCCCTCCCTGCTCCCTGGAGCCAGCTTGTACTTTGCCCTCTCTTTTCTTTCTCACTTGGCCCGGTTCTCCTGTTGTTAATACTGGGTTTACGCCAGTGCAAGGAGGCTGATTTTGGTGTGCTTACTCTGATTTCAGCGTATTTGCTTTATATCCCTCAATGTGGGAAATGCTCTGCACTATAAATCAAGGCTTGATTATATTTAAGTGGATTATTTATGTCAGTCCACATTCTTCAGATGTGGAAAAGACATTGATCTCTCGTACTAAGAGTACTCTTGTACTTTCAGGGGAAAAAAGTCTTCAATACTCCTTTTTTATCCTTTATTGCCTGGATATTTTTATGCAAAATGGTTTGGGGAAGACTCTGATCATTCTATCTTTGCTCTTTGTGCCTCACATAATAATCTCTGTTCTTTCCACGTGGAGCCCAGGTCTCAGAGAGACCCTGAAGAACTGACTGAAGCATCCCAAGTCCTCCTGGGGCAGGTTCCTTCTTCACAGCATTTCCAACAAGGAAGATGTCTGAAAGACCAAACAGCACTGAAGCACTTGCTTTCCTAAGGTAAACCATTCAGGACCGCTGAATTGTGGTTTGGGTTCTCCGTCGAAATGCTATTGTCAACTTTGAGTTGATAATATGCTCTTACATGTTGTTCCTACAGCCCTAATAAGGAATAAATGTTACGTGGAGTTCTGGTTCCACTAAGCAATCAAAGCTTTTGAACAAACTTTTTGAAAAATGATTGCCTTAATGTATGTTCCTGTGTTACACTGAGGCATCTCACTGAATGGGCATGCCGAAGACATCGGTTACTCAGCAGGACACTAAATGAGACCTTTTATTTAGATGTTCGAAAGTAGACCCAAAGTTCTGAGTGAATTACTTTTCCAACCCCCTGGTTTCACTGGTCCTGGGGATGATTTGGTTCTGGCAGTTTGAAGGCAAAATTTCTCAAGAATAGTTTTTGCAGTCCTGCAGCACTCTCAATTCCCAGGACTCACCAGCTGAGGTTGGAGGGAGGCTTGATTTCCAGCCTGACTTTTTACTCAAGAAAAAAACATTTTTCAAGTATTATGAAAGAAAAAGGACAGTAAAGAGACAACATTAGCATGTTTTAGAAGACCGATTCATCCTGCTTTATAACTTCCCTCATTTTAGTGCAGGCACACAGAGAACATATTTTTACCCATCTGGTTGATAGCCTCTTTCCTTTAAATCGGGCTCTTTTTTGCTTGTCTTGACTGGGAGTTTAGAAGAGAAGACTACATTTGCTTGAAAATGCCATTTAAATATGTAAGAGTTTTATCAGCAGAAAGCCTTCATTATTGGAAACACATGAATATGAGCTACTAAAGACAGTCAGAGAAAATGCAAGAGACAGAAGGTGAGGATTACTGTTACACTGCCTATCAGTGATGCTTAAAGGATGGGGAGGCTGGAGGAAATTTAAATAATGTTCTATCTTTGGCAGCGTTCACGCTGTGTAGGGGTGTAGCAAAGGTATGCAACTTAAAAGCTCTACAAACTGGTGCAAAAATGAAACCACCTTTCTTACTTAGTGTTTTATGGTTGCTTCTTTCCACTGCATTTTATAGCCTGGCAAGGAAGATAATTCCTTGGATCTTCTCTGTCATCTCATACAAACATTTTGTTTCTGTTTAAACCCATACTCGTATAATACTGCTTACTCCCATTTTTGCCTGAGGGTTTTAGAGGTGTTTAGCTTTTACCGTCCTTCTTTCATAATCAAAACCACGACCACATCTTATATCATGGTATGTGCTGTGTTTGACATGCACGGATATATATTAATTAGATTACAGCACAGCAAAGAGAAAGGTGAGATTTAGGGCCAAGGGACGGGCAGCAGACAGTGACTTTCTGACTCCTCCCCCTGCAAGAGGAAGGATCGCTAACCTCAAACAATTCATTTAAAATCTGCAACTGGTTTTCCTCTTATGTAAAATACGGCAACATAAAGGCAAAAAAGGCCAACGGACTATGAAGGCTCTATATACTATTATTATCAATATTTACATGTGGTGTGACATTAAACTTACAAATATCAAATGGGTTTTTTTCATAACCTATAAATAATTAGCATTGCTTTATTTCAACTGTGACATCGGTTAGTTCTCTTTTGCTAGTATTTTTTGCCTACTTTTTATGCTGCGAAGTCAGGGAAAAGAGCGATTAAATGACATAACATGCTTAATTTCATAACCTGGGGTAATTTCATGAAAAGTAAGAAAAAGAAATATGAAGGTAGAACACCAGGACAGCAGGTGAAGAAGCGTCATAAAAAAATCCCCCAGGGTATCTCATCACTTGGGAGTCTTAAAACTAGTCTGGAAAATTGACTTCAGTGTCTATTCTAGGAAACAAGCCTGCTAGCTTACACAGGATGGGCTGGAAAAACCGCATCACTTTGTTTTCCTATTGTTTGCTGTGTTGTTCTCTGAGACACGACCGTGCGAGTTCTTTCTGTTTGCAAGCGAGGTCTAGAAAAGCGACATGGAAAATATCTTTCCGTTTTTACAACCATTATTTCCAGCTCCCATCAAGCCCGTTACAGCTGCTGCGAAGACCCCAAGGCATGAGCAAACTCAAGGGGTGGCTCAGAGCCAGCAGAGAGCAGAGAGTGGAGAAATCCCTCCCTGTCTCCGTACCGGGGAGAATAGATTTCCTTATGCTTTCTCACCAGAGCCTGCTGACTTTCAGAATTACCAGAATCTGTCTTGAGAATATTTGTAACAAAAAGCTTTGCATCTTTGTCTTGGTCATAGTAAATGATACAACAGCAGCTGTTTCCTCCCAATTAGTTGCATTTAATGGTGCCCAGAACGGGATGCAGAGGCAGTTCCTTAAAATGAAGATGTCAAAACTAATGGAGTGAGCTACAGCAAGGTGTGATTAATTCTTTGGCAAACATTTTTCTTTATTAGGGTGCTAATTAGATTACTTTTGGAATTCTCAGTTAATAAAAATATTAATATTTGATATTTATCTACTGCCAGATACTAATAGCTGGCATGTTAGACAGAACTTTCCTAGAACTGTGTTTTATCTGTTTTTATTAGCTCTGAGCTTTGCCACAGTCAGGGTGAGCTCAGACAGGCGTTATGCTGATTTCAGCATTGCATCGTGTAGTAGTCATAACACTACAGATTAATACGCCAGGGTGCCAAGAAAATCAGAGCCCTATTACGCTAGGTATGCTCTTACGGAGAAGCGCACAGCCCTGAAGAGCTAGTATCTAAATTGAAGCCAGACCAAAAAAAAAAAAGTCCTCACTTTGTAGAGTTAATGCAACAAAGGAAGTAAGGCAGCAGTAAAGGCAGGAATCCAAATCCACACAGCAAGGCTTTGAGTCCTGGTCAAATGACCCGTGTCCTAGACTGAGGAAAATTATAAGATAGCAGGTTACTCAGAGGTTGCATTTACAATGAACTTTCTAATGTTATTTGACGGTGGGGAATTGCCTGCGTGCATGTAGAAACACGTAGACAAACTCCCGACAAGCAGTGAGCCATCAGCTGGACGGTGGTATCTCCACTGTGGTGCCTGAAGAGGTGTGGGCTTGCATAGGAGAGGGCAGAGTCAGGTTCTTAAATCTGCTTTCAGCAGTAATACCAATAAAAACCATTAATTACTGAGGAAAAAGAAAGAAAAGTCAAAAAATGGATTTATGGCACTCGCTTCTTTTACTTGTAAAATGCAATTGCAAAAATTCTTAAATCCTTAGATGAAAAGCTTCTGCCCTTTATGCCTGAAAGCTGCGATATAATAGCTTCTTGTCATCTGTGTCACAAGTTATATCAATAAAACGCTTTCAAAAAATCCTTATTCCAACGTTGTCGCATCTGAGGAACCCAGGAGTCCATCGAGATGTCAGCAAAAAGCGCGCGCTTGTATCTGATCTCCTACAGGCTTACTACGAGCGAATACAACATTGCAATGATCTGTTCCGTTGCTCCCATAATATACTTTTTTCTGAATGTGTCACACACGGCACATACCTCATAGCACCTTAGTAATGCACTTGGAAGAACTATTACCACACAGGAATAGCCCGCGTTTGACATTTACGCTGTAACTGTTGTAAAAGCTCGCGCAGGTATGATTGATTTATTATTTCTTTTTAAAAAGGCAAGTATTTAGACAAGGTTTGGAAACTGCTAGGAATCCTAAACAAGATCTTTTGTATACGTTGCTGGCGAAAAAGCCAAAAAAAGTTTGATAGTTCCCATAATTCCTGGGAATACCTTCATTAAGTAGGCACGCAGAGCTGAACAGCAAAAGCGAAACCGAGGAAAAGAGCAACATTGGGAGACTACAAGCCCTAACAGTGTTTTATAATTATCACTGCCCTATTCAAATTTTGTCCGGTAAAATTTTAACGTAAGAAAATGGTTCTCTGAACTGTCACTAGAGCCAGATTTTTTTGTGTTGCTTCTGAATTTTGGAAGTAGCAATGCGTTCTCCAGTGTCAGCAGCTAATAAAGACTGAGTTACAGATATTGGTATTCATCTCTGCATATCATTAATGGTGGAGATTTTTGAGAAAAGTCTATTTTGGATGGAAAATTCTTCTCCTACCTAGTACTCTCCCGGTCACATGGATCTTTTTCACAAGGACATCAATTTTTGTCTAACGTGCTCGTGTAGATCACCATAATTTAATTTTATTTAATGGTGGTCTGATTTAGCTGTGAACTTCCGATACAATATATGCAATTATATTTCATTATTCACATTTCTAAGAATGTTGAGATGTTAATTCATTTATAATTATTGTTCTAGTACTAATTCGTGTAATACCACCAGCTGTACCTGAGCACATTTATTTTTATCTAGAAAGAAGAGAATCTGGGTGAGAATTTTCCTGTTAAAGGAGTGGGGATATAAATATTCTCACAAAAATCTTTTCTTTTTTTTTTCCACAAAGGTTTGCCATGTTTGATCTGAACCAGGCTCTCCCCATTGCCTTGCCTGAAGTCAGTGGAGATATGCAAATATGTCCCAGGCAAAGAAAGAGCTCATTATTTCTGGAAGAGAGAAAAGGAAAGGGATTTACTAATTTCAGGTCAAGCCAAGCCAAGGCTGAGAACGTGTGTAGGTTTCCCTTGGTCACCTGATGGCCCCGCCGGACATATTAAAGTGCCGCTTTGTGAGAAATTGTAAAGCCATATATATATCTTGCGTTATTGATTCCCAAAATGGAGTGAGCCGTTTCAAAACAGCCTATGAAGCTGCAGCAATGACGGAAAATGCTAGTTGCATCTCCCATCATGGCTGGGAGGTAAATGCCATTATTATTTTGTTACTAACTGGACGAGGGCTGAAGTGCAAAGCACCCAAAGTACGTGTCAGTCCAGAGTAATTAAGAGGATGAAAGCTGATGCCTTGATGCAGGAAGCGGCGGTGAAACTAAAATCGGGTTTTACTTGTCAGATGGCAGACAGTGGAAATAGTTCTGAGAACGGTTTAATGATAAACATTTGGGCCAGAAAAAAATGTGGCTGATATTGATGGCTTCTCCAACCAGCCCTGCTGAAAACCTCGAGTAGTTACAGCGGGGTTTAAGGAGCGAGTCTCTCTGCGCTCTCGTGTCAGAGAGCAGAAGCTGCCGGCCAGCATCCGTAATGTAAATACAGTCTGTTACGTGATGTATGATACACAGACAGAGAAAGAGCTGTTAAATATGATCACCTTAAATGGCTACAGACAGGACTCATAAACCTCGCCTCAGGCCTTCTCAAAGCTGTGAAACCTGCATTAGCCGAGCAGTGAAAGCCCCGTAAAGGAGCAGGGCTGGGAGAGCAGCCCACGAGTGGCTTAGAAACAGTTGGGAAAGGTCCAAACGAGGAAAAAATGAAATAGCCCCAAAGAGCTGAGAGGAGTTAGCAATGGAGGGAGACCGAGAAGTGCTGGTACAGAAAGTCAGAGGAGGAGGAAAGCAAAAAAACCTTTTGGAGGTAAAAGAAATAAAGGCCTTTCTCAGTAAAAATATAAGAGGGTTTTAGATAGTTTGGGGTTTTTTTTGAGCAGAGAGATAATAGCTAAGGCAGAATATTCACAGGCGAACGCGTTTCAGCTACAAATAGTTCAGGTTCCCGAAAAGCTGGATTTGCTTACACAGTACCTAAATGAGGTACCTTGATGCTGTCACTGTGTGAATAGTAACGAAAGGAACAAATAACAGCAACAAAAAAACCCAGCTATACTCTTGAATAGAAAGCTTTGCTTATTTTTTTCTACTAAATAATACCAAGATGAAGTGGTGTTACTAAATTTCGATGAAATTTGGAAGAAAATATGAACTTCTATTTTCTTTTCGGTTCCAAGCAAAATATTGATAATGTCAACAAAATCATACTGCAATATTAAAATATAAAAATTGAAGATCTATTTCTTTTAGGAACATACTTCATCTTTTATTGTTTCTTGACATTTGTACCAGGTTACAAAATATAGCCTCCGCTGCCATGGGAATGCCATCCTTTTAGCTGTTATAAAGCACAATAACCTTTGTTCTGCTATTAAATTCACTAAAATGTCCAGTTAAGCATTTTTATACATCATGTTTTCTACATCAAATTACTTTCTGGCTGTTGTCATGAGCGCTGTGACACTCTGATTAAGGAAATAAAATAATCTTTCCGTGTACTAATTAGAGAAGCAGCTGCATTACTAAGAAATCATTTTTTTCCTTGATATTGAAAACATCTGCTCCTGCTCAGCTCTTACATTATGTCATAACGTGGCGTGTTATGTCATACTGTACTTGTCACTGAGGTTTTAACTAACGCTTTTCATACCACACTTACAGCAGACAACTGCACACAGTCGTTTACAGCAGTTTTGTTGTAAAACTTCGGTAACCTGCTGACATTCGAGCCCTGATTTATACAGCTGAGGACTTGGCCTTTTCTTTTCATATGCAATAACCTCATTATTACTCTCTTAAATCACCCAGAGAAAAAGGTAATGTGAGGAACATGTTTGCCAATATAGCAGCATTCTTTATGTTGAGATTTTAAATGATTTGATTTTGCACAAAGCCATATCCTCTTTGCACGTATTCATAATTAATGATAGTCGATTGTTCTTTTCTTTTTTTTATTCCAAGGTTATTTTGAAGAGCACATCGGTTCAAAAAGTTTCAGCAGAGAACTTTTATAAACACTCTTGGGTCACTGATGACAAGATCGCTGTATAATTCTAATACATTATCTTACAAGCTGTCCCTGGATGTCTCCACTATAGTCTAAACACTGTCTGCTTTGATTGCTTCTATTTACAAATGGTCTCTGCTGCTCCAAAGTTTAAATACCTTCTACATGTCTGGATTTAATTTATTCCAATAAATGAAACTTTTCAATAAAAGCTGCCCTTTGAGTTATAAACATACCGGGATAATCCAAAGTCAAATGAAGTTTTATGTGCGTGTTGCTGAGCACAGAACATCATCCATCAAACACAGCGTAAGCTTGTAGCCCACGGGGTGGTGGATCACCATCCCTGGGAGATATCAAGACCTGGCAGAGTAATTAGCCTCCCTTAGCAGGAGGACTCAGAGGTCCTTCCTGCACGAGATTTGCAGCCGTCCTGTAAAAGGGAGAAGCGGGAAGACACCCAGGAGAGTTCAGAGGCGTTTGACGGCTGCCTGGTGACTGATAGTCAGCCCTCGAGTCCCGAGCAGCGTGACCAACCCCACTCCTGCTCCACCTCCCCCACCCAAGTGCCTTTTCCCCCAGCTTTTATTATTCCCCTGCCGCAGGAGCCCTGATTCCTCAGTCCAAACCTAGGTGGTATGTTCTTTAATGTTGCTGCTTGATCATGGTAGAAATTTGAATGACTGCACCTTTTTCTATCTATCTGCTGCACACCAGCAGGTTGGATCTAGCCGGGTCCAGCCCATGCCCTTTGCAGGGCGGGGCTAAAAACACTGCATTAGGAATAAAATGGTTTGAGGATAATTTTCTGAATAAAGTGTTTTGTCTTGCCCGCATAAAATAATCCCAAAGGGAGCTTATTAGGACAATCTTTCCGTCTTCTAGTAGTAAGGATGGCTAAAAGCTAGAGTAGATTGCGGAAAATATAGGCTTTTCCATGAAGTAGAGGTTTTCAAATATGATTAAATAAACACCTACCAGTAAGGCTTTCAGAACAGGTGACCCTGGCTTGTATTAGTGATGGACTGGATAGATGTATCGCGTCTTTTCTTCCTTTTATTTATTCTTTGACAATTTTTCCCATTTTTTTTAGTACCGATTTTGATACTTAAATGAATTCCAGCGGGTCGTGTTTGAAACTTTTCAGTAAGATGAAAAAAAAAAAATACACCTGAGTTTCCCTGCCCGTGCCCATAGTTCCTTGAAGTTGACTTGCAGGACATTAGCTCAAGGGTGCCTTTACAATGGAAGAAGGAAAATTTTCCAACACTTTGAAAAGGTAAGTCAGCAAATGCATCCAATATTATTAGATCTTCAATAGGAGCAATTAAGAACCTGCCTATGCAAAGAAAAAATGCCACAGCCGAAATTACTTGATGGTTTACAAGGTAGTTATGAGTTTTTGGTTGGAACACCTTTGTGAAGTAAAGTGCTATTTGCTATGCCTTAACTTCAAACGTCATTAAAATTTATGGACTTTGCCTCTTCCTGAGTGACCTATACCATGATCTGACTATGAAGACTGAATGGTCAAATTCTTGCAACAGCTGTCACAATAATGTGGCACCTTATTGCACATTGCAGTGCTGTTGACATCCCCATGGCTTCTTAGGGGACCATCACAGATATTCTTATACAAAGGACTCCGAAAGAATTTTAAAAATTTTATCCTGTTGCCTGATGCACTTACACAGTGAATCATTGCTGATGGCTTCGTCTGGGTTGCATTTCTTCGTGACCGGTTTACTCTCCTGTTTGTTCAGGATACAGTATCACATCGTGTGCCTTTTACATTACAAATTACTTGTAAATAGAGAGGTATGAATTCAGAGGATTTTAAACTCACTACTTTTCTCCCTGGATGTTTCAGTAACTGAGTTCTGGGTAGCTACACAGACAACATTGAAAATATTTCCTTAGCTTAGGTGAAGTGAAAGACTTGTCCCTTCCACAGTTTTCAGAAAAGCGATCCCTTTGAATATCAGATGCCAGTTGCTGCCTTGCTGTCTATGCCGTGGTGTGCTGCAACGGGTGACTGTAGGTGGGGGTGGCACGCGAAGCCAGCCGTGCGCTAAACCAGGGAGTTCCAAAGAGACAGGGTGTGCTGGGAATTGTATATTCGGCACTTGCCCAATACTCTTTTCCTCTCTTCCAAGTAAAAAATTGTTTTACCTTTATGAAGTCATTGCATTCGACTCCTACGCTAACCGCTTCATCTGAGGGAATTGTGCTATCTGCTCCTCAGAGCACCTCTACAAAGACCAGAGGATACATGCCGTCCTCTACCAACCCTTTCAGCTAAAGAAGAAACTGTTTCTCCCCTACTCACAGTCCACGCATACATGCTTTTCAAGGACAACATAATTAAACATATGTTGCTTATTGTTCTCGCTGTGTGAGGGAGAGGCGTGATAGCTGCTAATGAAAAACAATGTGATTTTTTTTCCCCTGCGCATACTGTCGTTCCTTTTCTGGTCTGTCAATCAGACTCGTCCTTAGGAAAACCTTTTGCCTATAGCTTTTCCAAAATTACAGAGACAAGTCAATTCATCTTGCTAATATAATACTTTGCCAGTTCCATTAAGTTTTTTAATCAGAAAAAGGATGATAAAATTTGGGGGGGAAATCCCAAGCTAATAATTTCAAAGTTTTACTAAATGAAATGCATTCATCTTTTTTAAAATTTAATATTAAACAATCTCAAACTTTTTAGAAGCCCAGAACAAGTAGAGGTTTTAATTTCACAAGAAAACCTTTAATTTTACTTTTTAGTTCAAAAGGTTTAAAAATGCTTTTGTTAAAGCCAATCCATAATGATTTCCCCTGATTTTTCAGAACTGGTAGCTAAGCAAAAAATCAGTTCATACTATTCCGAGGTTATTTGAGGAGCTCTTTGTTGTTACTCTTATGTTTCCAGCTTCATTCTCCTGTTTTGAGTAGCAGTTAATTATTTGAGAAAAAATCGAAACAGACCTTAGCAACATGAAAGTAATAAAGAAATTCAGTGATTGCATTCACTCAACAGGGTAAAATTTCTGAAGCCTGAAAAGTTCCTGCACTGGAGAGCGAAAGGCCACTAATAACCTATTGTCCTCAAGAGCAACACAGAAAATAAAGAGGAAAAAAACACATTCTTTGCCGCAGAGTGGTGTTTCATTTTCTCTTGGCTGTATATACTGCAGTAGACACGCGCAAAAAAAACAAAAATCCACCAAGAAGTGCTCCTTAACAAGTTAACAAGATCTTTGAAGGAGAAAGCATACGTCTTTCATTATGATCCTGTTGTGATAAACCTTTAGTCCTATTCTTCTTCAAGGGCTTGCAAGTGATACTTGAAGTCCAATAAAAGTGAAGACTTGCTGATGCAGTTGGAGTTTAAAAGGAAGAGAAAGAGCTGGTGTCAGTTGTATCACCTCACTGTCAAGGTTTACATCCTTTTCGGTAAATATTGTAATATTTAGCTAAAGTCTAGTCATGTGGTGGGTCTTTTTTCCACAAATCTAGTGTGTAAAGACTATCTTTACTTTGTAAAATTTGTAATTCATTCTTAATGAAGGTACTGCTTCGCTTGGCACAAAGCCTAGGACGAGGACTAGGAAATGACTTTGAATGTGCATAAGTGACATTCCACATTTCACAAACTTATTACATCCTTCTTGATCTATTGCCTTTTGCCATCTGGGGTCTCATCCTGAAGCCCTTACTAAGGGAAAATTCTCTCTGACTTAAAAGCTAAGCAAAGCCTTTATGAATAAATCACCTGAGCTTTTGGGATCATTGATCACTGAACCAAACTTCCCAATCGCTGCGGACTTTCTGGTAACAGGAGCGTGGTACCTGCTTGGCATCGCTACCGCTGCGTTTCCCAAGCCCTGCTCCTGCTTGCTGCATCTTTGCTAATTCACTTTATCATTTCACTGCTTGGCTTTTCCAGATTAAGTAAGTTTACAGCAACTGGTTTAATCTCTATATTTAAATATTTAAACCATTTGTCCTACCCAGGATTTTCCTCTTATTATAAAAATTACTATCAGAAAGAAAGAATGTTGGAAGCCAAAGAGAAAAAAAAAATAATGGAAAGGGTATTTTACCTTTATTGAAGCAGCTTAAACAAATGCAGCATCTTGCTGCTACGGACATAAAAGGTTTGTATTGTTTAAAGTAGGAGCGAGGTTCTCGTGGGTGTAATCGAGGGACTGTGAGCCCAGGCAGCTTTCCCATCCAAAGCAGCTGAGGAAGTCGTCCTTGATTTTTAAGTAACATGAAATACTATTAGTGTCTGATGGAAATAACGAAGGGGATAATCAGATGTTGGACTGCAGAAATGAGTAGAAAAGTCCAATAAGCTTTTATGAGAGCTATGCTGCGATTTCTTCAGATGTATTAATAGCAAAACCAAATCATTTCATTATAACTATTATTATTGCAGGAACTATCACACATCCTTCTGTAGCTGTTACATTACAATTATTTGAAGACAAAAGGGAAAAGCTGCAAATTAGCAAACTTCAATTATTGTTTTTAAACCTCAAGACTTTTTCCTTTCTTGTCTGAGAGACATAACAAATTTTAGAGAAACTGCCAGACAATTTTCTCCACACTCTAAAATCAAAGCAGTTTTCATATTAAATATTTAATAATGCAAGTGATATACAGCAATTTTTGTAATGTTACTCCTGTTGACAGTAACTTTCAAATTTACAGTTTAACAGATTATGGTTTTCTCTCCTTAATTCATTCTAACGTCTCGCAAGTTTTGTCCGTAGATTTGTCCTTCTTTCTCCGAAAATGTAAGCCTGAGGATGGATGTGTGTGTACCTGGGGTTGAGATGAAGAGCCCGACGTCAGAGTTCAGCACCTGACCATGCCACAGCCTATTTTACATGAACCTGAACAAGCCTTCCTGCACCCCGGCTCCGCGCCTGTCAAAGAGGCCGGTGATCATTTTTCTTCCGCAAGTTTTACCTCTTTCATTCAGTCCACGAGATGGAGAACACGTCCCATTAAGAAGCACAGCGCCTAGCACGGGAGAGCCTGAATTGCCATTCACTCTTTCAAAAGCAGGAACGCAAAGAGATGCAGCGTTAGACTAACAAATGTAATGTGTCCCAAAATGAGGGAAATAATTTCCGCAGTAAGCACCTTTATTTTCCTTGGGAAACTTCACAGGGACATTCGGAGTCACTGATGAGCCATAGAAGCAAGGCTAAAAAACTAATAAAATACGTGAAAGTCGACACAGACAGATGCCAGCAGGTCACCTTAGCTGGCTTTGTTTAAATTAAAAAGAAATGTGAAACAATTTAAAATCGGCCCTTCTGCTGGATAATTCTTTAGAAAATTGATT
This sequence comes from Chroicocephalus ridibundus, assembly GCF_963924245.1. Lineage (NCBI taxonomy): Eukaryota > Metazoa > Chordata > Aves > Charadriiformes > Laridae > Chroicocephalus > Chroicocephalus ridibundus. The sequence goes on along the minus strand of NC_086289.1, from coordinate 69,529,300 downwards.
AGTAATCTCACAGGCTACCCTTTTCTTTGCCTTAATAATTTACAACTTGTATCATCTATCTACCACCAAGGCACACGGGATCAGCAGCTACCACAAATCAGTAGCTAGATAAGATCACAGAGTACTTGTTCATTTTAAAAAAAAATGCACAAAAGTTGACTAATGCGAGGTTCTGGGGTGGTGCTGGGGCCGGGGACAGGCTGCACAAGGACGGCACAACATCCTCGCATGGTGATGCCCTAGAGGCTGCGAATCTCCATACAGACTACTTATATTTTAAAAATCACCCAGTTCCAGTTCCGAGAAAAAAAAATAAAAATAAAAATGTAATAGAGGCAATTTCTACTGTGAAATGTGAGTGAGCGGGTGTAAACAGTTACAGAAGTGCAGGCTTCGGTTTCTCTGAAATGAGATTCCTGAGGGCTTCATCCTGACCTTTCCTGTTTAAACATATACTATCCTGACCACGTTTATAAATATATTTATGGCATATATATTCCTACTGTTTGTGTACTCAGGGAACGCTCTTCCAGCCTCAGAGACTGATCGCCTGGCAGTGATATCATTCCTCCTCCTAGCCAAAAAAAACCCAAGCAGCGAGCCGTCAGAGTGCAGAAGTTAGCCGTTATAAAAGATCGATACCCTTTTTTTAAAAACTAATTGCTAATAAAAGGGTAAGATGTATCCGCTGCCTGGCGGATAATTTAAATGCTCTTAATTCTCGAGCGTGCAGAGTGAGCGACTTCTCGGCTCGTCGTCGTATTAAGCCCTATTCGGGGGCGCTGCCTCCCCCGGATTTGCACCAGATGGGGCTGAGATGCAGCCGCACGCTGACACGTTCTCAGCCGAGCCCTAATCTTAAGTTTTGCTGAACAACCTCCTGCAGCCTTCAATTACCACTGCAGAACTTTGAAATTGGATCGGGGATGGCTTTTCTGACAAGGAGAACATGATGTGGTTTTTATGTACACAGCCGGCTGTAGGGTGCCAGGTTATGCTGTAACCAGTTTTAATACTTATTTTTAATTATAACTTTGCAGGAAGGAGTAGCGATCAATAAAGTAGTCTCCTTGGTCTGATTTCCACAAGAAACAATGACCATCATTCCTCTAGGGAGCATTCAGCTGGAAAAAAAAAATGAAGGGAAAAAAAAGAAGAAAAAAGAAGTGGAAACCTATGATTCCTCCTTGATTCCTCCTCACTGCTCAGCAAATTCATCTCATTTTTTAGGAAACATAAGTCCTATCATCATCTTTTATTTCTGTCACAAGCAGAACGGTTTAAGCAGTCTCTTCAAAACTGCCCCTTGCTGGTTTGCTTGTGATGTGTTTGTGGGTAGGTCTTGATTTGGACCCGCAAGTGCCATTTGTCACATTCACTCGGCAAAAATCACTCGGTGCCTCAATTCAGGCCATTGCAGCACCTCATCTTCCTTCCGCGTACACTCCTCGGAGTTTCCCTTTTTCGTCCGATTGGACATTTTCCACGTTACCGTCAGTGTTTTATGAATTCAGCCAGTTACAGAAGGTGGGCAGCAGAGTCACCAAGGGCAGGGTGGTGGGAGATGCCCCCTCCCCAGCGCTGCCCCCTTTCTCAAGGGTCTGAAAACGCACTTGCAATTACCCACTAATTACCCACACCTGCTTCTTTTACAGGAAAGGCAGATACTGCTACTAATCTGTGGACAAAAATCCCTTTATTTCTAAGAGAGGTCTTAAAGTGCTGCATTGCAACCTGTAATGCTAGAGATCTGCGAGGCGGGGGGCAAGGCTCCTGCGGGCACCACGCTTCACTCTAATAACTGTACACTTAAAATAAGAAACGCTCTTGGAAAATCAGTAGTGGCTATTTTTTTCTACCTTTTAATCACTTGCTTTATATTTTAAGGAACCGGAGTGAATGGCTGGAATATAGGAAGGAAAAACGCTGTTTTGGATGCGTCGTGCAGGTGAACTTCATTTGAAAGAAAGAAGAAAGAAAGAAACCCCTCATCATACAGTGATGTTTGTCTGCTATGGCACTAATTATTAGTAATAAGTATTAATGTACCACCAGAAGTACTGTAAGCCAAACGCTGCGTTTTCCCTTAAAGCTCTGCTCAGGCTTGTGAGGTTAGAAGGCTTTAAGGGACGTTACCCAAAAAGCCAGCTTTTCCTCACCCTTCTGGCTTGAGCCAAAACTCCACATGGATTTCAGCTGCCTTTTTGCTTCTCTCCTCTTTGGACGGCCGTTGCTGAGTTTTAGGACTTAATGCGATATTAAGCATGAGGCAGAGTTTACCTGAGGAATGTTTAAAAAGAAATATGTCTAGAGTACAGTTATAAAGCTATCGCAACATTATATACAGTTACCAAACTTGGAAAGACCTCTTTAAGAGTGACCCGTAAACACCTTCATGTATTAATGTTGCATATTAATGTTACGTTTTCTATATTAATTTTTTTAAGGATTCCCAGGCATCTTTCTTATTCTTTTCTATATGCATTGTTCTAAACGCACAATGTCCTTTTCATTAAAAGAGCAGACTTTTCTTCTCCAAACTAAACTCCCAATGTTCAGCTTATCAGGATTTTCACCTGCGTTTCTGGAGCAGGAATATCTATATTCTAAATGCTGTGCGCCCCATAGGGGCAACCAAAAGAGCTTAAATAGTCAGTGATCTCCTAGTTTATGCCAGCAGCTATGTTTGCTATCATCCCTTGAAGTGACAGTTGTTCATCACGCATTCTTTGTCTCTCCCACAGATTTAACCCCAAACTGTCTTTTGCCTCCATTAAGTGGATTGTTAGAAAATTGATGTTATAAAAAAATCCATCTCTGATAAGATTATCTCAAGAACTTGCCACCCAAACGCGCAGATCCTTTGTCAGTAAACCAGCAGAGCTGGAGGCAGTGTAGGCATCTCCAGAAAAACTACTTCAGATTTATGTTGCCATCAGTCTTGCACAAAGAGACTAAGGCATAATTATAGTTAAAAAAAAAAAAAAACCAAACAACAAAATAACGACACTTAAACTTTCAGATTTGTGTGCAATTGGAATAAAAATGTTGATTAAGATTACTAAAGAAAGACCTAATTTCCAAAGAAAATGTAATTACTGTTACAATAACCCAGCTTTCGGGATTTTCGTTTTTTTTTCTAGTGAACATCACTCATCGCATTCAAAGGACTTTTCTTAGGCCAAGGTAATATTGGAAGATGCAGCTCAACAGCACAAGGATGAAAAAAATATGCTTTTGCGGGGATGAGCAAGGTTTCTTTTTTTTTTTTCTTTTTTCTTTCTCAGATGAGAGAGACTAGAAAATTGATCCAAATGAAAGTTTCATGTTTCATGTAAGAATACATCAGACATTACCTTTTCCAAAGATTAATAAATCAGGGGCTACCTAAAATAAAAGCAGGCAAACAAGCAAACAAAAACTCCGTTGGACAAGCTTACTTCACAGAAAGTATAATAAACACGTGAAATCTGATATACCACAAGCAAAATAAAAATTCATATTTTATTCATGAATTCATCAATGGTTTCAAGAGACTACCAGCACAGACAGATTTTTTTGATGCCACATTAATATTTCATTGTTTTTTATGGAAGGGAAAAAATGAACAGAGCAGATAAAATGGTACAAATAACATTTAAAAGACAAAGGAAGAAGAGGGATTTGGAATTAATAAGATTGAACAGGAATGAGAGGGAAATGGTCAAAATCTACTGGGCAGGTCTGGGTGTCACACGCCCCCAGGGTCTTCACACAGAGCTCACAAGGCTTCCCTTTCCTTCTTTCCACGTGTAGGAAACTCATCAGACTTGGCCAAATTTGTATTCAGAGAAGTGCTTTGCTCCTTGCTTGGGAAAAAAGAGTGGTCGGAGAGAAAAAAAATAAATAAAATAGTGTGTCTGAACCTAATTACACTTTTTGGAAGAGAAATAGCGAGTGCACGGAGTGGCATGACAAAGCCCAGGAGAGTGTCTGCCCTGGTGATTTTCCTCTCCTTGCACTATTTCAAACTGTATTTTTGCTGCAAAGTGGGACTTTTCCCTTAAAACATGCTCCCTTGCAGAGCTCAAGGATGCTATCGAGGCCGTGTCCATCCTGCACTCACCACCTTGCAGCTGCTGCAGTTCGAGCTCATCTGAGCTTGGCCACAGCAGCACAACTTCTCCCAAACTGGAAGATGCCTTTACGCCTTAAAGGATCACAGCGATCACAGCCTCTTCCATCTTTGGACCAACTCTTTTGCCTTTTTTTTTTTTTGGCAGAGGTATTACAGCTGCAAAATGATAGATTACTATTTCTTATTTGTGTTGGAAAGTCCACACCGCAGCCAAAATTCGCTGGAGAATTAAGTAGTTTCTTCTAAGTGGCAGAAAGTGTACTGTTAAGGTGAAGCGCAAACGAGGAGATAAAATTAAATTGCTTCGTCCAAGATCACGCAGCTGTACTACAACCGGCCGGAGAGCTGGGATGAGACCTGAGGCGCGGTGAAGGCTCTGCAGAGGCATCGCTGGCTTCGCTGCCTCCGCACGGACCGCCGGCAAGATGCTCTGCTCCCACCCGGCACTGTCTCCAGGTGGAAACTCCTGAGAAACGGAGGTTTGACAGACTTAACTTCAGCCTTAGGCCTAATTTCGAGAGGCTGGATGTGCTCCTGATTTCTACTCACATGAGGACGGCTGCACTAAAGATTTTTCCAGACCTCTGAGTCCCTGCTCATTATGCCCCAAGTACCGAGCCAAGTAAGATGGTTTGCATACAATATTTGTGTGCAGGATGCTGCATCCTTCATCCTTCACATCACAAAATGATGTCATGCACCCTAGCACATTACAGGTTTTAAAAATATTATGTCTGACCATACATAACCTGTCCTGTTGGAAAGAAAATATATTCCTGAGAGCGCCTGATCTATGAAACTTCACTGCATGGGTGAATAAGCCCCACCGGCAAGGTATAAATGTCCTGTACTCTGTCTTTGCACCTCAGGCTCTCAGACTTATTTCTGCAAAAAGACACCGTAAAAGCACAGTCTGCCATCATAGAGTGGAAAAGCAACTTCCAGGTATTCATAGGCATAGTCCATTTAAAATTTTTTCTTTAACTATATAAAGAAAATTGATCCTGGAACAACTATGAAATAAATTAATAATTAGCCGAATAATTACATCGTGGCGCTTGCTAATTTTGTTTCTTTAAAAGGGCGCTCCCAAAGCTACTAGACTCTAAACCTATCCAGTGTGAGCAGAAACAAGGCACGACCCAAATTGTTTGTGCTTAAATTTGCTTTAATCTGGCAGGCTGTTGATACACCTACTCCAAACTTGTTGCTGAGGCAACTGTTGGCACAATTTCTCCCACACTTAATTCAGTTTAAACATTTTCCATAAATGATTTAAATGTCTTCATTTCCATAAACATAAATCCATCAACAACATTTAAAAACTTTTCATGTTTTTAATGAAATGTTCAAGCCTTCATCTTAATTAATAGTTAAAAATGCAAAACCCTCTAAAAAAATTGAAAATGCTAGCTGTTTCTCTGTAATTTTACAGTAGAATAAAAAGATAAAATGAGATCAAGAACAATTAAATAATAAAACTTGTTATATTTTAAATAATTTAAGGATTGTGCCACACAGTGATAATTTAACTATAAACGCACCTTGTTAATCTAATAACTCTACAGTGGTCCATACACAGTAGCTTTTCAATGAAAAAAAAAATTCGTTCTCAATGCAAAATTAAAAAATCACATCCACCATTTATCATCTATTTTTTGGTCATAATTGTTTATTATTTATTATTTGTGCTCCAGCCATAATTACTGCTGGGAATGTCAGTTTAGCATTATAAAAATACACAGGAAGATACAAATCCTTCCCTGAGGAGTTTACATCCTCCTTTTCTTACCATAAAGTGTGGGAAATGTACTATATTTCTCCTTAGAAATGTGTTTTGGGGTTATTTTGTTTTGTTTCAGTTTTTTGCCCCGGGTAGCTAACTCTAATTTAACAGCACTGACTTTAATGACTGTCAGGAGGATAAGTATGAGCCTGGGTGCCCCACAGGCAGGAGGTTGTCTCTGTCCTACACAGACACCAGAAACCTCGTTCCACGTTAGGGAACAAGCTACATTTGACAAAGCCATTCTTCCCGTGCACATTTTCTTTTAAGCCAGCCCTGCGCCCACTTTGGCCTCTACTGGGAACCACTTCGGTCCCAGGATTCTAATATCACATGCAGCACTTCACTCAAGCCCCATATATTCCTCATTAAGCGCGGTCCATCCTTGCTTGACGAGGTAGACACGTCTCGTATAACTGGCCAAGGAGAAAAGGAAGCCAGTCTAATTCTAACAATGGACCAAACATGGGTTAAGTCCTAGACTGGACATGGGGCCCAGGTATACCACACCAGTTTGTTCCCTCTCAACAGAAAGGGGGCATCTGAGAGAGTCTCCGGGGAGCGGAGGGAGGTAAAGGGTGCCTCCTTCCATCAAAGATGTGGTTTTCCTTCTGAAGACTGCCGTTTCTACAATTTCTATGCCACTCTAAAGTCACGTGGGATTCATCCAGGCTTAGGGAGACGTGGATAACTGCATTAATTTTGAAAAGAGAAGGGTTGTTTTTTTTCTGTTTTGGGAAACTGAATGTAAGCTGGTTTGGACAGAGGCCATTTTTGTCATGTGTTTGTAAAGCGTTTTAATTGTGTGCCTTGTCCACGAGCAGGCACTACAGCAACAAGATAAGATGGAGAATAATCGGTGTGTGAATTGGCCTTTTCTTCAGTCTCCTCTGTCTCCTCCCCTGTTGGTTCTTCTGACACTCTACCCTACTCGAGATAAAGGATTAATGCCAGTAATGTCAGTTCCTCCGACATTACGATACTAGCCCAGAGGCTGACCTCCAGGATAGATAGACGCTGCTCAAAAAATAATATGAATAGTATCATTTAAGGTGGTTGCTGTCTGTGCTGCAGTTATAAGGTGCTCAGTATATTTCAGTACCGAAATATAAAGATTCTTGTTCTTTTATATAGCTTTATATAGTCTGCATATACAGTTCATGTGTATAATTGTATAATTCTAATGGTAGGAATGGAATAGGTCATTTGATTTGAAGATCTTGCAAAGGATAGTGTTTTTTCCAGTGTTGGCTCCTGATGTTTTCAGCTCACTGAACCAGAACTTCTCTCTTCTATGGGTTCAGAGATCTCGTCATGCCTCAGAGGAGTTTTCTGTCCTACCTAGTCCTGGATAACTTAAGCCAAAATATTTTTGCCTGATTTCCATCACATTTTCTGACTGCAGTTATTGTTTCTTGATCCTGGCTTTTTTTTTGAAAATGGGAAGCAAAAATCTGATCTATTTCAATGTGGAATCCACTTTCAAAACAAAACAGTGTTGGTGAATGCCCAAAGTTGAAAACTTTAGGACTCAGATCCCACATTTTTTTTCTTTTTTGTCCTTTTTTTCTTTTCTTGTCAGAGAATCATATCATAGCAGAAGTGTTGACTGGAAAGGACCTCTGGAGTACACCTAACCCAACCTCCTGCCTGATGCAGGACTGTCACCAGCATGACATCAGGTCAGTGGTGGCTTTCTCCATGGGTCTTGAAATTCCCCACGTCTGGAGATGTCACAGTTGCTCTGAGTGACCTGATCCAGTGTTTACTAGTCGGGAAGCGTTTATAATGTCCAGCCATTTCCCATTTTCCAGTGCCAACAAGGAAATTCCACAGTTGAGTTTGGCTCCACAGTTTTACAATTCCCTTTCCAGACAATCTCTCAGGCAAGGCTGGGCCACTCTAAGGGGCTGATCCAACCTCTTTTGCTTACAGCAGAGGAGGTTGGGGAAGCTCCATATAGGCTCTCATCTCACCATGGACACAAGTCAGGTTAGCCAAGCATGGATTGCTCTTGGTAGACCCTTGCTGCCTGAAGGACTTCTCATCCTGCCCACATTAGGCAACAAAGTCAATAGGGATATGTTCTAGGACCTTTCCAGAGACTGCAAGGAAGTGGATCAGCCTCCATCAGCTCTCCTACAACTGGATATTACCATTGAATGCAATATACATCAGCTGATCTACCTCTACAGAAAAAAACACCAAGAGAAATGGAACTCCATTTCTTTGGGTTCTCTGAGATGCCATAACCATCTCATACATTGCTGCACTACTTTACTAATTATAACAGCAGCTATATATCTCTTTCCTCTCTCAGGAGTTTCTAAACAACTTCTCGGCTTCCCAGCCAAAGCTTTACAGTTCAATTTCTCCTGGAGCACTACAGAAAAAAAAAAAAAAAAAAGAGCAGTCATTTGCTGGAATCATGAGCAGCTAATTTGCTGAGTTTAGTGGCAGGAAGCCTGAAGATAATCAATCCAGTTCTTCTCTACATATATGAATGCAATACAGCATGCTGAGTATGGTAAATTATGCTGTTCAAAACAAGATGAAAAATCTTATCAGGTGAAACTGTAGATAAATCTTCACTGGCAGAACATTATGCTTCAGAATATCTGCAGGTCCTTAGAAGATTTTCTCAGTGTCTCACATAGTCAAAATCCAGGCACAATTGGATAATTATATTAAATTAGGATATGCTTATGTTTTTGTCTGGAACAGAGGTTACATTTGCACCACAACCTTCCAGATTGCTGCAGTTCTTCCTCATCCAAGTTCAAGCAGTTATTTGGACATAACTAAGTTCACATGAAAGTGTTCAACTTTTAAAAATTTCCTAGCTCTTTACTGATTCTTTGTTTTCCTCCGTGTACATTATTTAATTTTTTTTAGTATTGTCTCGTTCTTGCTTACATTAAATATATTATAGCAAAGTTTGTCTTCTGTGCAGCTGGCAAACCTCTTTTCTGTTTCACCCAGCCATATCCAAACCAGATTTCTTAGATACGTCAGTCAGCAGAGGTACTTTCCTCTATCAAGCACATAGCTTAGCTCACTCCAGGCACTGAGACAGATGATATAAATGTGAGCTGAGCTGGGCAATATAAAACTGCCTCAAATCCTTCTGAGGCTGTATAACTTCATAATTCTCCTGAGGTGCACTAGAAGAGTCATTTCTCTCTTTTCTTCTCCTTCTTTTAGGTGGATTTAACTGACATGACCAAAACTCATTGCCTGGAAGTAAAAAGGAAAAAAATCCTACTGTATATTTTACGGTTAGGTTGTAATTGGAGAACTGCACTTTACTAGGCCTGCCGTAAAACCTCTTCATTGACTTCTGAGCAGTGAAATATATACAGGCTTCAGATGAAAAGCAAGCAAACAAACAAACAAACAAAGGAACCATTTCCACACCGTTTACATTTAGGGTTGTACTGGGTCTTTATAAGTGAAATCCTGAGTAGGGAATCGATTCACAACATCCCTTAAAATGCCAAAGAGTTATGACTCTTCAAGGTCTGGAAAAGGAAGTTTGGGGCAGTTTGTACCCTCTCTGGTATTAATAACTTACTGCATGATGAGACTCCTTCACTTTTGTCCAGAAATGCTTTGGGAACCCAGAAATGTTCCATATTTTGTTGTCTTCAAGTTCAGGTTTTACACTCTGCTATGAATAGCAATTCCAACTAAAACAAACAGACGAAGCAACAAGCAACATCCTTTCCAAAGTTCAATTCTCTCGGTAGAGTTTTAGGCACCTACAAAGCAATGGCTTCATCCTTCAGTCCCCTGAGGTAGTTTCATGTTACCACACAAAGCCAGGTTACCTAACGGAGAGCACAAAAGGGTGAGGTAAGTTCTTGAATTCAAGTACTTGAGTTTGAACATTTTCGTATGCATCGATATGTGTTACTTTTTTCACTTAACGGGTGTGTATACTTTTAGAAATGAAACTTGAAAGAAGCTATGATTCCAAAGTTTCAGATAAGCTCTTTTAAACAGAAAAACAAATGAACAGATTGTTCAGCCTCATCATTTCTCTTCAAGTGCATATGTAAGGTCACAGGATTAGAGCAGGCTCGTATTAAAATATTGTGGCCCACTGGCCTCTGTACAAAAAAAAAAAAAAAAAACAAAAGGAAAAGGAGTATTATTCAGCCTTATTGCACTAATACACCTTCGCATGGCATCTGTAATGCCTGTGTGCATCCAAACCAAAGAGTAAAAACTAGCGTAACAATGTTGTGCTCTCTAATTAGAGAATTGTGAATAATGCTGGTAATAAAAATAGTGTCATAAAAGGGTAAGAAAATTGCTTCCCCGTAATAAAAAATGTCTCCATTGGGGTCACATTTAGTTTTTGTGGACTGACAAGGAAATCAGTCTCGGTAATGTATTGTTAACTGACTGTTCCTCTGATCCCGAAACGTCTTCTCCATTCACATACATATTTCTAGCTTGTTAGGGTGGCAGCATGACAGTACAAAGGACTGGGATGTATGTCTGTGCAAGTTAAGCATAACTTCTAGATGCTCTGAGTCAGGATTTTATAATCAGATAGCAGAGCTAAGTAAATGGTTATGTTCTACATCTCCCCAAAAAAATAATAAAAGGAAAGTCTGAAGCAGCTCTGGATACAGGGAGACTCTGCAAAGCGCTCCTGAGTTTTTAGAATGTATGATTGGAAATATCTGCTGCTTTTTTGTCTCGTGTTCCTCAAAACCTGATCAAACGTTAAAGATGATCTGAATTTACATGGGGGAAAAAAGCACATACTTCCGCCGTTATCTCCTTTTCTGCTTCCTTATAAATCCAAACTGGATAGCATCCAATTTCTCATCGCAACTGCCTCTGGAAATGAAAGAGAGCCTGAATAGAGGAGGAGATGAGCTGCTTTAAATGCTTTTTCATAGTTCTTCTCACTGCTATGAAAGCTTCATTAAAAGCTGCAGCTTGCTTGTTTTCTAACTCTTCCAAAGTAATAAGCATATAATTGTGCTGAAAACTTGGGAGGAGTGTATCACTGCAAACCATTATGGCACTGGTTTATTTCAAGGTCCTTTTTCACTTTCTTGGGAATCAGAGACCTCTGTCATTCACATCTGAAGGAAATTCAGAAGAAATAGTGTCTTTTTAAAGAGGACATTGAAAATTCGCAATGTCGATATGTCTACATAAATTACTTCTTCCTGGAGCATTGACTGTGAGTACCTGTTTTGTAGCTTAACAATTATTTTGCCTTTTATTTGGTCTTCTTAACCTACATTCAAAATATGTCATAAACACCACTCACCGCTACCAAACTGGGAGCCTTTTTGCATTTATTTTGATCTGTTGCGGTGGAGAAACATAAGTAATGATGAAGAAAATTTGTGATGCCAGAATATACTACAGCCTATTTTAAAAAAATCAGCTGCAGTCCTAAGATCCACACGTTCTACAAATGATTACATAGGCTCCCTTCTAATATCTGCTGTGGTGCAAAACAATCTTGCCTGCAGATGATAATAACGGCTTTTCGGAAACAGCTGGAAGGGATCTCAGACAGCCCAGCTAGATGCACGCATTCGTAACACTGAGGATGACAACAATATTCAAAGCTCTTAAATCACCCTCCAAAAGGACAGCCTTTCAGCATCGAAAATCCACTTCATGGATCCACCAAATTCAATCCAATCTTATATTTACTTACGAAATTCCACTCTTGAAGTCCCGTATGCATTATGGAACAAAACAGAGACTTTTGCATTGTTTGAGGCTAAAGCTCTGTGTTATTTCTTTTCCAATTTGTGCCACTTATGGCAGCCCCAAATATCCCAGTGTGCAACACAGCGTGGAAGGAACATAGTATTTGCAATATTTTAGAACATAAGGGTAATTCCTGGGGTGAACTTAGGTAAGTGAGCCTGATGGGAATGCTGACAAAAATATTCACAAAGTCAGACGTCGATTCTGTTAAAGTGAATGTACGTTTCTGTAGAATAGATTTTCTGTGTTTCCTAGCTGCGTTTCCTTGTCTTCTTTCAGTCTGCAACATTAATTATCCTATGTAAAGATCACAGCTCCCTAATAGTCATTCTGAATCTCTGTTCCATCTTCTTGTTTCCAGTTTCCTTCTCGGATTCCAGTGAAAAAACCCTTCTAGTTTATAATGAAACAGAATGGATTCATATCTCATAAAAACCAAAACTATAAATTTAAAATGGTTAGTTTCTCCCACAGAATCTTGATAGCTTCAGTTTTCAAGCTTTCTCCAAGCTAACTCTGTACCAGCCTCCAGAAATAAGAAGTTATCTTTACATTCGTTAATTTTCTTTCACCAGCTGAGAAAAATAAATGGGTACTCCAGAATAATTAAAGTAAAACCCATAGTGAGGCCAAACATATCTCCTCTTCCCACTGAACCGGTGGAAATTTTCTGGCACATAAAACAAAGATGGGTAAAGCCAGTGGAAAGTCATTGCTTTACTTTATTCTTATCTTTTTTAAAAATAAAATTCTTGCCACACAAAAACTGGCTTTAGGATTTTATTATCTGATTGAGGGGCTTTCCTGATAAGAAAGGAAAGAACATTCACAGCAAGTGAAATAATGGCTTTTAGACCACAGGCTTTACCCTAACCCAGAGAAAAGTGTCCACAGAATCCTAATCTCTTTGTAGAATTAAGAATGCAGGGTGTTCCCAGAAGAAAAGATTGAGCTACTTGCCCTCAGCCCCTTCTTTTTTCTCCTGAATTCCTGATTTTCAAGCAAGAAATGCCCTAAGAGCTGTAAGTACTTGAGGTTCTAGAAGTAAATCCCAAATTTATGACCTACTCTACTCAATCAAAAGACACGAAGGCCAACAGAGGCTGCATTTTCCTTCCCTTTGTGCTTAATTTCAAAATCCAGAGAGGAAATGAATGAACTTTTTACTTTGCTGTCTGTGTGCCACAATATACGAGTTTTCATCAAAAACCTCAAATATTTTCAGGTAGAGTAATCTCTAAACACTCCCAGAAGCAATTAACATTGTCTATGCATTCTGCCCATGCTTGTTTGTCATGTGAACTATACAAATATTATTTTCAGGGTTTCTGGTAAACTTGTGATTGCTCATCCCAGAGTCACGGAACTGACTAGGCAAACATTATGAAGGGGTTTGGCATTGCCATTTGGAGCCAGGACATGTGGCTAACAGGCGTCACTGGGGCCTGAGCTGGGTAAGTCTTTTGCTTGCCACTAAATGGGGGAAGAGGGGAGAAGGATGCTCCAACCCTGAATGGCTGACGTGCTTTTCTTCCCCTTCCTAGACAAAATTTCTTGAAGAAAAGAACTTGAAATGTGGCCTGCGGGCAATTTTTTTTTTCTCCGTTCCCTCGTGCTTGCCATATAAGCAGAGGGACAGGGTTGGCTATTAGACATTATTTTTAAAAAAAATCAAATGTTGTGGAATTTTACAGAAAAAAAAATCAATTCAAATATTATGACCCATTATCATAAGCTCATAAACATCCTTTTTATGTATTTTTCCATGATGGATAGCAATTTGCAAGTTGTTTTTTTGCCGACTGCAACAAAGAAGGATCTGATGCTGAAGAAGAAGTACTTAGGCTTTATCCTTAAATATTTATTAGTACAAGAAGCAACGTACCGCAATGTTCTGGCGTTGTGTCACATTCGATTCGCCTGTGTAGGTACAACCTGTAGGCAGCTGTTACACCTAAGAAACAAATCAGTCAAAGGACTGCGAGGCGCTAATGCAAACCAGCCCTTGCCAATGATATGCACAGCTTTCTAAAGAGGCTGGCACATTTTCACCTTGTGCTTTGCATTTTTACTACGTTTCGTAGGCTTAGCAGCTTGCAGTGCAGGAATTGAATGTGGCTACACGTCGCTTTAGGTGTTTGAGGCGGTCGTTTGATATGTATTTTTATGTGACGTCGGTGTTCCTAAGGTATGTGAGCACAAACTTTATCGTTCCATTTATTGCCTTGCAAATTTATATGAATTAGGCAGTTATATAAGTTAGTATTTCAATGAGAGGCAGAAAGAAATCTGATAGGACAGAGCAGTACAGAACACCAGAGCTTGTAAGCGTCCTCAGGCCCAGCTAAGGTCTTAACCCTTTTAAAGTTCTCATAACCCTTCCGTGCAATGACAAAAATACAAAATACTCTGAAAAAAGAAAATCCTTCTGCCACAGACTGCTCAGTCACGGCTCACTTTCAGGATTATTGAAAGAAAAAAGAAATTTTTCTGTCCAGTATCTTTTTCTTGTAAATCTGCTGCATTCTGGGAGTTGTAGGAACCCCTGCTCAACAGCGCAGAAGGCAGTGCCAAAAATATGACATGAAGACTAACAAGATGAAATCGTTGTCTGTGGGCAAAGCAGAGCCATGTGATACCTCCATCAGCGAGGCTTTCATATGCAGCAACCTAAAACCCTTAAATAAATTGAATTGATTAAGGTGAGCCAGTGGCAATTCAGCCACCAGCTCCTCTAGAGCCACGCAAGGTGGGTTCAGCGGAAGGAGGGCAACGCTCCTTCGTTAGCAGTGAGCTCCTCCAAGCTCCGAAAAAGCTGCCACGGTGGTAATGAGGAGACCCATAACTACAAGGCACTTTCTGAGCAGCCGCCTTGTCCACAGGTCCAGCTTCCAGATGGTTTATCTCAGCCTCAGGACCTAAAAGCACACGCTGGTGACGAGGGAAAGTCATACAGTCCTACGAAGCTGTCAAGTAGAGGAAGTGTCCCCAGGAGATGACTGGCAGTTTAGCAGAGCAGACGAGACAGTACAAACATAAAAATGGAGACAAACAGAGCAGATGCAGGGAAGCCAGCTCATCATTTTTGTCTTGCGAAATATCTGTGCTCTAGTTCCAATTAGCTAGGAGAGGAGCAAATTGTCACTTCAATTCAGACTTCCAGGTTTGGGGAGCGAGCTGTGCCAAAGAGTAAGGAAGATATCTTGCAAAGAATATGAAAAAGAGCATCTTTATGGCACACCTGCAGGTCCATATTATCCTCTTAATGCCTACCAACACTTTAATTCGAAGATGAAAAATTACTGGTTGCGCCTGCGTAGTCTCCACAGTTTCGGATTAGCCTTCAGCATTGCCTCGTGGCCCAGGGCTTCGCCTCATGGCAAGCTGTCTGAGCAGCAGCATGGGGTGTGTTGGGAGACCCACACATCCAGCTCTCTTGCCCAAGTCTGGGGATGCTTTGCTCTGGTCCTGCTTGCACTTGGCACGATGGCCAGCCTCCCCGGCACTGACAAGGCCCAAGTACGAGTGTGCACTGAGTGTGCAAGCTGGCTGAAGTGCTGACTGTCCTCTAGTGCCTCTCCAGGATTCCCCCATGAATGCTGAAAGAAAAAAATACCTGCTCATGTGGATATATGAAAATGCTTGGCCAGTGATATCATTTTTAGATGTTACTTCTCTGAGAGAAGTAATGCCACCATTACCCTTACACAACACGTGCTGAATACCTGCTAACATGTTCAGAACTCCAGGTCTGAGCACCCAGAAATGCCCAAAACCCATCTTAACAGCCGAGCTCCAAATTAATCCTTCTATTTGCAACCACACGGTTCTCGGGGAAGGTCTTTGGATGCATGTAACCAGCAAATCAGCACTGTCAGGCTGCCTCTTTGCTAATCCTTCGCGATTCAGTCCAATCTAATCCAATCTAGCAGCTTCTTTTCTGGACATAGGAAGCCCTTTTTATCTGTAGTTAGCTTCACATTAGCAGATAATATTAGCTGAGCACCTCTTTCCTTCCCATCTTCAGAGGCTAGAGCCTGTGTCCAAGATTTTGTCACTAAATGTAGGGGCTTTGATTCCAGTGTGTGATTCCCAATCTATCTCCCTTGTGTCTGGGACAATTTCCAAGCTGCAGAGATTCCAGGATTTACCATGTGCAATGGCAAAAGAAATCTGTGTTCAGCAACCAGGCGCTTCCAGGATCTCTCTGCTGCGGGGGTGGCTGTGTATGCCGGAACTTGTGTATGCAGCCGCATACCCTGTCTTGGTAAAAGTAACTAAAATGAAGTACAAAGTAAAGCAAGATGGGATTTAATGATTTTATGTTGACTGTTTCGTACCCAGGCAGACGTCATTGCATCGAGGCTGGTGATGGTTGTAAATGCAGGGGAATACAAATGTGTGGAAGAAACAGCAAAACAGGGGTTAAAAGAATGACATCTTTTAATTGCTACAGATGATAGAGAGCAAATAATACAAAGATAAGGTGTCAGGAAGATGAAGAACAGAATTGGAACCATAAAATAACGAGGCAAAATATCCTGGCCAACGTCAATTTCTAAAGTGTATAAAAGGCACATCCAGAATTAGTTTACCGTCTTCACTCAAGAAGAACCCAGAGGATAAAGTGAGGATGTCAGCAATGCCCCTTGTCCTCTGTCACACACAAGCGATCCTGACCAGACCACTTGGGCACACGTATCTCGGTGTTCAGGAGTACGCGAGGCTCAGACTGAGCAGGTCAAACCAACCGTTTGAGAGATTTGGCCAAATCCTTCACCTTCTTAAGGTTTTACATTTTTGTATTGAATTTTGCTACATTGATTTCCTGCAGCTGTACTGCTTCTAGCTGCTTTTTCTTATACTGTAGTTCAGCTTAGGAAACATCTTCTCTTTTTTAATCTCTCATTTGAGAGATTTCCATCAAACCCAATTCTTGAAAAGAAAAAATACCTTCGCACATTTGAACTTCTGCACCGGGGAGAGCAGGAGACATAAAGCTCAAAGCAGGCCTGGTCACAGTCCTCCCCAGAAAAAGCAGAATATAAGCAACAGAAATGCCTGTAATAGAGTTCGCAAAATCAGCTTCAGTTTAATAACATAGGACAATTTTAGTATCACAGGTACTCGTTATAATTTGCAACGTATGGTTTTTGATTGGATTGACGGAGCCACATTAAATGAATTGTCCGTATTTTTATATGCTTTTAGAGAATTACAAAAGCAGTTCATGGATTAGTTTGAAAAAGCCAACTTCTGCCATATAAGTTCAGATGATCATCATCTCCATATGCTCGATTATAATGCCCACTGTGAATTCTGCGTAATCATTTGACTGATACATCAGAATTCTTTTATTTCCCTTAGTTTTCAGTGCTAATTTTGAAGTAAATCTTGAACCTTTACTGAATTGTTGTAAAAATCGGATCACCTAAAACCCACTATATATGAAGTGATTTTATATCTCTACAAAGACTTTAACATTGGCTGAGAAGCCTACATTTGTTCTTCAGCATTCAATGCTTTTAAAAGAAGTCTGATGAAAAAAAAATGTATCACTGAAGACTGCATTATCCAATGTATATATTTGTAAAAAAAAATCTGTTCATGCTTTTCAACAAGCAGAGAAAAGGGGTTTTTTTTACGTACTTTCTAATTTTTGAGTTAAACCTGTACAGGGGATTGAGAGGAGGAGGCTCATGTGGCTGGGATTTAGAAGATGCTGTAAATTGGAAATCAGCTTTTCGATGGTGAGGCATACAGAATAAAAGGTAGGTTTGTAGGGGGCAAGAAGAAGCCTCTGCAAATTGTTGTGTCAGCTGGGTAGAAATTTTGCTAGGAACTTTTCTCTACTGCTAGATGATCGTTTTGGGGGAGCTGAAAAGGAAAGGAACTGGAGGCTATTTGCCCCAACTGAGAATATTTTACAATAGCTGCTAGTATAACAATGGGTAAGAAAATAGACTGATCAGGGAACAAGGGATATATAATTGGCAAAAATTGCTCTGTGGTGACCCAGCTGGGGCAACTGATAGCTGTAGGTAGCTGGTATTCAAGACTTTGGGAGTTTTATAGCTATTTGCATATCAAAAGCTGTAATTTTCCTTGAAAATCAATGGAAGTCCCTCTGACTGAGCCCACCTGATTTTTATTTTCTCTATTTTTATTTTCAAGATAGTAAGACTCATCATACATTGGCCTTCTGTATTAATTCTTCTTCGGTGTGGGCTTTTCCCCCGAATTATAGCTGCTGTTTTAAAAAAAAAAAAAAGGCAAACCTCTTCCTTCATTTCTCCTCCTCAGGCTTAAAGCTTTGGCTGCTTACTATCTTATTCCTCCTTGACTTTTGAAAATTATGTTTTGTTGCATGGTGACATTTCAGCAAGCATTTCTGTGCAAGCTCGGGATGAGGTGGTTATGTTAAATAGCTCTTTTACTCACTCTAGCGTAACAGCTCCAGCAGCAGAGGTCTCCCAGAGAAGAGGATCTGATAAGCGTGGCTTTTAAGTGGGGTTTCTGTTGAACAGCCCTTATTCTTCTTCATCCAGATCCTTTTAGAACAAAGAACACAAGTGATAATGCCTAGCAAGAAGACTTCTTGTCTAATTCAAATGCAGTTTGAACCTTTGTGGATGCAATGAGGGCTAACTAAAGGGACCATGTCTAAGTAAGCCCTTCCTTAGAGGGAGCAACGTGGCCACCAAAGGGTCAAAGCTTGCCCTGGTAAACAGGCAGATGTGATGGCACGATGCAAGTCAGAACTTTCATCAATACTAGAAAGCTGATGTCTTCAGCACATATGAAGTATGCACAAAGGATGCCTAAGATCACGGAATACCTTGAAGTGGTAGGTCTTGTTATTGAGTAGCTACAGATTCTAAAGGAAAGAGTAAATACAGAATTATTTTCCTTTACTTTGCTGGCTTCTTGGGTAGAAGCTTAGAGGATGGTTCACCATTTTAAAAAATGATAATTACTTCCAAATTCCATCAGTTGAGTCTGTGAGTATGCTATTTTGTGGCTCTTCCTAACTCTTCCTACCTCTGCAAGATTAATCTCTCTGGAGGGTAGAGAAAGAAGCTATGCAACTTTTCAGATACTGATGATCTATTTATTTATTTATTACCTTGATGAAGCAACTAGGATACTAGAGCCTTTGATAAATTTCTCACTCATCTTACAGTGCTTTAATGCTTTTTCCCCCCTCCCCCACAGATGTACACATGCTGGTCTTGTGAGGTTATTCAATGATTTTTCAGGAAACTGCAATATTCTTTAGGGTTGTCACGTTCATACATATGGATAAACAGACTGGCTAATCCACTCTTTGTCAATTAAACTGAGTGGAAGGGTTGGGGATGGGGAGAGGATCAGCAGTAACCCAAAAAGAGAAATTAAATAAGAGTAGGTCATTTTTGATAGAACACCCTTTATGGGGGCTTGGCTGCCCAGGAGTTTTCCTACACTGAGCTGCATTTGAAATGAAAATCTCCTCACTCTGGTGGAACACAAATTATCTACTGAGCAATGGGAGGACTCAGGCCCTCGAGTGTGTTTGATTACATATCTCAGGTGGTGTATGCATGTGCACCAGCACTCGGTGGTCTTGACCTTATAGAATGTACTAATTAGATATCCCTTCTCCTGTTGTCTTTAGCAAATAAATTGCTACGATCATTTTCACAGATTATGAAAAAAAACCTCTGCAAATAGAACATCTGCTTTTGATTAAACACATGCAGAGATATTTCAACACATACCCATTAATCAAACTTAAGCGTTGCTTTTCACCTCTTTTAGTTAGTCAAACAATTGTTATAAAGACCTACTTTGTCTTCTATATAGCAGCGGTTAAAAATTTTCCGGTGGGAGTGGGGAGGGCGGTGCAGTTGGGGAAGGACCTGGAAACACTAAAGACTTTTTTTCCCTATATATTCCCTCACTTGCACAATACCTTTTGGCCTGCTTTTCAAAATGGGTGACCAGCTATTTGAGATAACACAGCACGGGCGGAATGCCTCTAAACCCAGCGCTTCTAGAGGTTCATCGCTGCCAGCATTATTAAGCTCGTTGCTGAGGAAGGAACGATTTGCTGCCCGCAGAGGCAAGAGCAAAGCTGATTCGGGAGCCTCGGAAAGAGTCACATACGGGAAGAGCTGAAGGAACATATTCTCTCTCCAACTGTTCTGAGTTTTGTCAGAATTAGTTGAAGTTGACAATGCCTTAAATATGGAAGTGGTAGAACGTCCTAAAATGTAGGGTCAAAACGTGCTAATTGGATAACAATTAATTTTGAGTGACCTCTAGTGGTGCTTTCCCACTTTACCTTCAAACAGCTTTCTGGGATCCCTAATGGCAACTGAAGTTCAGGCTCAATGTTGAACAACGCTCACCCAGCAACAGGGTAAATAAATATTCTGTAGGTAAATGGGGAGGCTGCATCGTGGGTTTGTTTTTCTAAGAAAAGTTCTGATAACTCGGTAAAGAAAATCAGAGTTTTATTTACGCATACCTTTCTGCTAAAACCATTTATTATGACCCCAGGTAGAGCAGTACACTGGAACGCAGTCCACGATACAAGCTTTCATGGCGTGAATAATGAGTACGCCTGTGCTGCAATAGGAAGATGGGAGGTTTACCAAATGCCGGCACACTGTTACTAGCTTTAACCAAACCTGTGCGGGCAGTAACATCTGTGCCGGTGGTTAAATCCATCTCCCGTGGTACTCCTACCTGCAGCAGCTATAGCAAAGCCAGAGCAGGACTGCAGCTGCGGCTGTGGGTCGTGGTTTGCAGACACACATGGACACAGCCCTGCAGGCCGCGAGATGAAGATCGGAAGAACAGAGCTGTGCATAACACAAAGCGGTGGATTTGCCAGCTTCAAATGAGGCATTACAGCTCTAACAGCTATTTGGGGTTTCAGGTGATATAAAACTATTTTTTGTCACCCTGACATTTGAGAATGCACCATCTACCTATCAGTGGGTCAGCTGTAAGTCAGTGCTTTGCAGCGATTGCCTTTACCATATTGCCTATCCGATGGGAAGGCAGGACAGCTGCTAGCTAACTGGCCATCACGTACACAGAGATCTGTACGAACATCAGTGGCTCTTGTTCCTTTGCCGAGTCCGTCTCAGCCCTCCCACACACCTGGGATTCTTCCATTGACACGTGTGCAATCCAGATATCTCATTCCAAAAACACAGCCGCTACCCAGAGAAGTGCCGAAGGGTCACCTGGAGGTGACCTCTTCTGATGAGACATAAGGCCAGGTCCCTGATTACTTATGACTGCAAAAAAATCCTGCGAGGTGGTTTATAAACGTGGCGGCATGAGCCCAGGTGTCCAGATTAAAAGGGTCAAGCCTCACTCTCCGAGTGAGATGGGCATATGCATATCAATAGTTGTGCGTCTCAAAGGGATGCTGGGAGAGGCTGCAGACAGACAGACTGCTGCTGTGGCTGCCCCAGCTCTCCTGTGGGCTTGCCTAGGATTGCCTTACAGGCCAGCGTCTTTCCTTCGGGGAGACAAGCCCGCCCCCCAAAGAAGAGATAAATAGATACTAAATCACAGGAAGGTCAAACTATTTGTTCAAGATAAAACCGTGCAACGAGGGAGATGACAGGAGCAACCTGATGCTCAGGATCCCTGCGTAGCGGTGTCTAATTGCAGGAGGTGAGGATTTATGCTAAGTAGAAGTTTCGGTTAAATGAGGCAAATCTTGTTTTTTTTTTCAAATGCTCCAGAACACCAGTCAGGTAGTAAATCAATCCCCTTAACTTTTCCTAAATTCTTACCTTGGGGTGGATTTTGAAGCACATCCCAAGCAGAAATGCTCAGTGTTTGTTCTGTAAACGTAAGGGGCAGTAAAGCATGGCTCATGTGCGCCGAGGACTTCAATGTCAACAAGAAAGTAATCATAGACTGCAAAGATTTACTGTCTTCACACTTACAATCCCACAACCCCATGAAAAGTCGTAGTAAAATATATGAGTTGGTTCAGATGTACAGATTTGCAGACCTTAAATTTGCACAGGCACTGATGCCGGCTTCAAAATACATAAATAAATATTCAAATGCCTTTCTCAAAGTGCACCAGACCTGTACAATGACATTTGACTTGTCATTTAGATGTTAATTTTTATGAATGGTCTTGAATTATTGTGGTACGTAGAAAAGTCACTTTTTATTTGCATTCCCTATATGCAGCGGCTTTTGATCCAGATTTTTGATCAAATTGTAGCTGACTGACGTTTTTCCTCACAAAAAAAAGATTGAAGTCCAAAGGCACTGTTAGAATATATGACATAATTATTTCACCTAATGGAAAAACATTCATTTTGATAGCAGTCTTAAATTACTGCTGCCTTAAAGGAAAATGCTTTAGTATATTAAGGGTTTGAAGATTGGCTGATTAGTGGTGTAAATCTTGAGCGGGGGGGGCAAGGAAAGTGTGTATTTGGTCCATTACTTAATTCATCATTGAACAACTTGCAAGTGTTTAATCCTCTCTTTACCTTTTTTTTTTCATGCATACATGTCCTGCCTGTCCTATGGGATGAATTTATTTGTTTCTCACTCAATTAAAAATCTTTTAGCTCTTTTATTTCATGAATAACAGAGATACCCAATAGTAGTCTATGGACGATGCAGTAAGTTTTACCAAGTAGCAAAAAATTGGTATTTTTTGATCTTCTTAAGGTGAAAGTATTTTTATAATTAAATCTTGTTCTTTAAGGTAAAAGGTCACAGTCATTTATTTTTAAAATACATTTATTAATTCTCAATTATTTCCTAAAAATAGTCACATTTGGGTTTAATGTCAGTGGGAGATTGCTGTTAATAACTGAGTTGGCCCTAGGACAAAATTGTGAACCTTTCAAAACACACAAGAGAAAAAGAATGTCTCTGTAGCTTTATGGCATTATAAAAGTAAGCAATTTGATCTCTTCCTCCAGAATCTCACAGCTCTGAAAAGACTTTTATATCTCTTTTGATTACAGTCAGTGGTTAATTTTGGTGTGGCACATTTGAGGCTGCACTTCATCAGGTTTGTGGCGACCTGCTCCTTTTTTTTGTTCTCTGTGCCTGAGTGGGAGAAACACGGTTGAACACAGGAGCTGATGGAAACTTCTTAAATGAAATTTCATTTTTCAAAGCAAGGCAGGGCAGCTCTAAGAGCTAGATTTGCCTGTCAAAGGAGAGCAAGTTGCTACTCGGTGGTACTGACTACAGGCAGAAATAGGCATGAGGAACTTAGGCAATGGTTTACCTTTTTTTTAAAAAAAAAAAAAAGACAGAAAATAAGCAAGAAAGAACCATTCAGATTTCCAGGCTGTAGGAAACTTCTACAAAAACATGGAAATACAGGAAATTTACTTGTACAGCTCCTATGGGCTAGCACAGCCTGGGCAGTGCGATGGACCTGCATTTCAGGGAACAAATGAAACCTAGAAGGAGATTGTGTCCAGAAGCAAAAAAATCCCTTAGACTTCCCTAACAATTACATTCCATTATCGACCGTAGTCCCCAGTCCACCAGGTACTGGGGGACGAGCTCTGTGAGCAGGCTGTCAGGCCTCCCTGCCTGCAAAACCAGTCCTCTGGGCATAAAGTCAATTAAGAGTAGTTATGGTTTTTGTGCATCCCTTGAAACGAGCCTCCCTTATCGGCATAAATCCCAAGTGACTGCACAGGACTCATATTAGAGGTTATACGAGAGCACAGTGGAAATGTAGGAATTTTTAGTGATTCTGCCCTAATCTCCTGCTACTTGGGTGACGCAGAGGTGAAGAAGGAAATCCGGCAATACATTGAGAGGGGTGAAAATCTGTTCTCACTCATAATGCGTTTATTTGCTGTTTTTAGGGGAAGTACATCATCTGAATCTTCTGGTTTTTTCTTGGGTTGTGATTTAAGCTTGCAATGGTATGGCAGGCTCAGCTGAAACCCTGGTTTGTATTAGGATCCAAGATGATAGCTTTCCAGTAAATAACACGCAGCTTTGAAGCTGCTTCTTCACAAAGATTGCCACTGTCTTCTGCATCTGTTTCACGGGGATTTTTTTTTTCTTTAGTTCATCAGGAAAATAGCAATGAAAGAAGGATTTAAAAAAAAAAAAAGTTCACAGACATAAAAGCCAAATATGACAGACTTTCCAGATAAATGAAAAGAGAGAACGATTTCAAACCCTTCTCATTCTTGACTATTATTTTATGCAAATGCTGTCGAAAATACAAGTCTGCAAAGGAATTTTTTGCTTACCAGTAAACCTACAGTTTAAAGATTTATACTGCAGTTGCAATGCTCAAAGTCTCAGGCTTTCTGCAAGGCAGCGAGATGGATTCTGAAGTCCTTATAAAGCCTCTGCAAAACATCGCGTGTCTGCCGCAAATTCCTCAATAGAACAATTTAAGTCGCATCTCAGAAACCAGCTAGAAACTCTGAATTTTTGGCACGCTTCGAATGACTGTGCTTGTTGTTATGGTAATTTTATGAAAAAGACTCTCGGAAATCAATTTGTTGTTTGTGTATAATTCCCCAAACTGAGAGAGAAGCTGCTGGATGTTGGGCAGACGAAGGAACTGCCACTAGAGAAGCTGTTGAGCTCAATTTAAGACTAGAAAACGTGCCAGTATTTAATAATCAATGGGCTTGATTGCACCATGGCCGGAGGGTGGGAGGGAGTGAAGATGCTAATGGCGGGGCTTGGATGATCTCAAAGGTTATCTCACAGCATTTCTTTCATAAACTGGGATGCGCTAAGCCCAGTAAGGGCAGGACCACTGGCTGCATCTATGTATATTCTCTGTATGTGGAGAAGGCTCTCGGTGCCTACGGATGTGAGCTGTTAAACTATAACAATTGGACAAAAGTTCGAGCCAGGTTGGAAAGTAGCGTTATAATGCCGATAGGAAAAGAAAGCCTCAAAGCTGAATTTACCAAGCCAAAAACTGTGCTGAAAGAAAAGTGGTAGGAACATTTACATCTGCTAAAGGTATAATTGTACTGAACACAGGCAAAGAAACCGTGGAAAAGCAATAGCAGGGGTTGGAAGAGTGGGAATGATTTTACATGGGGAAGTGAGGGCATGAGCTGCATTCAGCGTGCCCATTAAAATTCCCCAAACCACAGGATTTACTTAGAAAACTGGCAGAGGGAATAGAGTTTTCCAAAGCGCGCTTGTCCAAAGCCTGGCAGCAAAGTAGGAATCAGAATTTTAAAAAAATACTAATTCTGACTGAACTCACACATACATGCCTATGGAAGTACGAAAGATTACCCTGGGGGGGAGTCTGTTACCTGCAGGATTTCAAAGAAGAATGGATTGAGTCCTGCAGAGAATAAATAGTATTTTCTGGGTTTTGGATGACATACTAATACCTGGGAGGAATTCAGACGAGTATTTACAAAACCTTGAGGAGATTCCAACGCGTTACAAAGCTATGCTTTAAAGCGAACAAAAATAAGATAGTAGGTGTGGGATTTTTTTTTCTTCTCCCTAGAACCTGGTTCCTTGCCTAAGTCTCAGGAATAAAGGCTTGAAAAGAGAAGACAAAAACTATGGAATATGCATAAGTACCTCAGTGTGGCACAATTTATGTTAGTTTTATCCATGTTAAATATTTCTTATGGAAGTTCCAAATTTCACTACTAATTAGGTCGATATGTTTCCTGATATAGGAAACATAAAATAGATGTGGATGGAACACAAAAAGAAGATTTTTTGGAGGAAGACAACAAAAAAATCCAAAAGCTCTAACCTATTAGCACCCGTTAATTTGGGGTCATCCAGGACAGCCTTGGACTGTAATTTTCTGAAGGAAAAAGGGCTGTTACTTCATAGGACAGTAGGAGAAAAAAGTTCCCAGTCATTTGTCTTTTAGATCATTACCAAAATCTGAAACTACATCTAATTTTGTAAAATAACTTGCAGTCTCACTTAGGGATTAATGAATTCTATGAGCAACCATTTTTACAAATACTCTGAATGCAGAGAGTAAACCGTTGATAAAATAGAGGGGCAACTAATTTCCATATTTTTGGAAGCAGCCAGTTTGGCTGCCCAACCTTTTTATTGGTGGCTTACTATTGTAAAATTCCTTGTAGACCATCTGAAACATGTGTCAGTCACATCCCTCCTTCCAGTCATCAACGATTTCAGCTGGAGACAGAGGAGGAAATGTGGTTTTCTGAAAAGAAATCTGACTTTCTGTGTGGTTTTGGGACAGCCACATCACAGAACCATTCAAGCTTCAGTGCGTTCAAGCTTCAGAGCAGCGTTACCTGGGCAGGAGAGGCCGTTTTCCAGAAGGGACTTTTAGTAGCAGCACCAAAGATCTTATGAAACTCTTCACTAGCAGAATTACACAAGTAGCATCGGGGACAAGTAAAAAAGGATAGTAAGAAGTTATTCTTGGTGGAAAGCTTTGACAAAGGCACCTTGAGCCCTCTGTAGCCTGCAGGAGCAAGGGGAGGAGGTGTTTCTGCCAGTGCCTTTGGACTGTACATCTTCTGCGTGGTTGCCTGGACTTGCAATGGTCTCCTCTGCCGGCAGTGTTTGTTATGGAGGAGTTTCCTGAAAATCTCTGTGAGGTTCCCCTTGGGGACAAGGTGGCCCCAGGGACACATTTGTGTACTTCTGCCTTGGTGTCACCCAAGACCCACTGGAGAGACCCTCTTTGGCCATGCCCATTCGCTCCCCAGACTCAAGAGAAACGGGGTCCTGCATATTTTAGCACAATCCCGTGGCCTGTGCGTTCAGTTTAGTAACAGGGAGGAAAAGAAAACATTATTGTCCTCAGTTAATTGCTTCTTTGTGACAGAACACACTTCAAAGACGCTTTAGTCTCAAGTGCATCTTAGCAGAGAAAAACCCGTATTACTGATTTTAAACCCCCCTATTTCCAGCAACGCAGATGAATGAATTCCATATAATGGAATATTCTCCACTGAGCATCTCCACATGCAAAAGTGGAATGTGAAATTACTTTGGGGTTTGGTTGGGGTTTGTGTTTTGTTTTGGTTTTTAAAGTACGGTTTTAATGAGGTGTTTAGTTTAGCACATTTGGCTCCTCCAAATTACCTCAAGGGGATTCATATGTTAACGAACTACACAGCTGTTGTTTGTGAAACCAGCCTAGCACAAGCAGAGCATGTTGTGCAAAGATTTAAATGCTCTGTTGGAGAGGTCACTGCACTCCTTTGTCTGCTGTCAGTTATTAATAATGAGCCTACTACTTAATTTTCAACACTAAGTTATTTTTTTTTTTCAGCTTCAACTATGTTCCAGGTTGGTTGGGTTTGCTATTGAGTGCCTGGGTCGAGATAGGAAAGTTGCAATCAAAGGATGACCTGATTTTATGCAAGTGATGAAACATTTTGGGGTGGGGAAGATAGGCAATGAAGTTTCAGGCTTTGGTGATGGCCTGAAGAGGCTGTATTGAGCAGAGATAGCGTTTGCAATGATAATTGTTTTATAAACATGCCCTGATATGCTTCAAAAGCTTTAATTCTGAATTTCTTAAATTAGGCAGGCTTTGCTCCTGGCAAGCAATAAACTGTTTTCATTTTAGAGATGTCATTTTACATTTAAGGAAATTAATAACTGGGAAAGAAAAAAAAAGTCCTATTTGGTAAATAAGGGCAGAGAATCTGTTTCTCTTATTTCAATTCAAGTATCCAATTAAAATCGACAGGACTCCTTGTTGAAGAAAACCTCAATTTTTAAGGGCCAGAGTGGCAGAATTTATATGCTAAAAGAGGAATCCCAGTTCTCACCATCGCACGGGAAGAGGGATTGGCCAAGTGATGTGCTGGCAGGGCTCTGCTGTTCCTGGAGCCTGCCTGGATGCTACACGGCATCGGAAAACCCCATGGGCAGCAGGTTGTCCAGAAGACGTGGACTAGGGACTGCTGCTTCGCAAGCTACTCACACATAGCACATTCCATGTCATTCTGGCTCGTGGGTCATTTAATCATTCCAATATTTGTGTTTGATTTCCTTCGCGTGCTTTATTACTGAAAATAAGTTCCATGATTAATCATTAACATCAGAGCAACCTCTGCTGGCTGGTGGAGACGGAGCTCTTTTCTTAGCGGTATAGCAAATTGAAGGATTTGCTTTCGATGTGTCTGCTGCTCAATCCAGGCTTTTTTTTTTCTCCCTCAAAGGCATTAGTATTTAATTATAAGAAATTATATTTTGCCTAGAATTTAGGCACCATATAAAATAGATGTACAACGGGAGCTTTGCCAATTTTAAGCACCCCATATTGGCGCTGTAGTACTGAGAACAGCGGCTTCTGTGGAAGCAAATGCCAACGTAGAGCGACTTTCTTGAGCACAAAGCAAGAATTTCATCTAGGTCTCCACGATACAGTTCCCAAAACACAAGTAAGCTCAGACCGGAGAATAAAGCCTTTGCCTTGCTGAAGACAGAGAGGTTACCAACCGCTGTCAAGGTTTTTTTAATAAATCAAGTTTTCAGAAAGACTTAGTGTTCCTAGAAGAGCCCTTCTAAAAAGAAAACAATCCGTGCTAGGAGAAAATACAACAATGTTTTACCAACGTCCTTGTATCACCATTTTACAGATGAGAAACTGAGGCACAGAGTGTCCCTGAGACCCAGTGCTCCCTGGTTATTTATCTTGGGAATAACACTGGGGATCAGGGCAAGCGCACAGCTGTTCAGAGCACAGTTAGTTTTTTGAGATCGTGGGACACTTTCCATCCATCTTACACCAATGCAACCACCTGAGAAGGATGGTAGGGATGACAGTTAATGTCCCCTGCAGTGTCTGCTCATCAAATGGTCATCTGTCCCCAAGGAAGTGGGCTAAAATCAGGCGTTTGTTTAACACAGGCTATTGAAAACTGTCCACGCACAAGCTTTGTACTCAAGCAGGTAAGCAGGATGCAAACTGATAAACTGAATTGCTGAAATTGTGTTCACCCTTCCCAGTTTGCAAGCCCCTCTTCTGAACGTTCAGTGAATGGGGATGTATGGAAATTGGGGGGCGGGGGGGGTTGTGTTATTTTTCATTGCTAACTGTGTGTAATGGAAGTATACCAAATGCAGCATGTCGGCTGTTATCTGAGCGTTACGGGTACTCAGTGCAGAGATTTGTAATAGAGTGAATAAGAGGCTGTTCCCTTGCTCAGCATGGAACAAGAATGAGTGCCAATCGGGAATGAAGTCACCTTCCATTTCAGGCTCTTTTATCTAAAAAGGGTGAATTTTCCTGTGGATCTGGATTTGCCACGTATGTTCCCTAGGAAATGGTTGAGAAACCCAAGATTTCTGGAAGGTGGGGAGCTTGGTAGTGCATTTACACCCTCTTGCCCATCACTTGGCCCAGCCGCTTGTTTTCAGCTGAAGAGAAACCCTCTCCTCCAGAGGACAGATCTCGTCCCCACTGTGACTTTGCAGCTCCAGTAGTTTTATGGCTATCTCCTAGGATGTGACAAGGATGACACAGGGAGCTAGGGCTGGCAATGGGTCACCAGAAACTACTAATGATTTCAGGACCTCCAAATGCTTCACCTCGTTCAGCAGAGGGTGGTGTGTATGTACTGGGGGCTCATCAATATTCCTCAAAGTAGAAACCCCTACGCAAGAGAGAACAATTTCCTGTAAATATTTAAGTAACAAAATTAGAGGGTTTTATTAAATAAGTAATTACAATTTTCTAGATATTTCTACTGAAAAGGCTAGCAAAAAGCTAATGGC
Source organism: Chroicocephalus ridibundus (assembly GCF_963924245.1). Classification (NCBI taxonomy): domain Eukaryota; kingdom Metazoa; phylum Chordata; class Aves; order Charadriiformes; family Laridae; genus Chroicocephalus; species Chroicocephalus ridibundus. Next base: position 69,499,913 of record NC_086289.1, on the reverse strand, counting down.
ATCTGGAGGCATAACAAGTCCTGTGGAAAATAACTTTGTAAAGCCTTTCAGAAGAGAACACACCTGGTGATAAAGCGGCAGAGTCCTCTCACTTGTGGCCATTTCACAGAGCAGCTAACATATACAAACATTTTTCCGTCTATATGAATGAGCACTGACTTTCTGAGATGGTTGTTAGACCTGTGTATTTAAATACTAATAGCTCGCTGATGCATCCCCCCTGATGCAGGGTGTCATTTCTGAGAAAAACCCACCTCTTTTCCTGTATCAAAACGCACTTATTGTGCAGCAATTCAATGACATAGCTCTTCCCTTTTATGAGCTCTGAAAATATCTCATTAAGAGTTTCACAAATTACCACAATAACTTATGCTGACACGCTCATTTGTTCTCATCTCTGAATAAATCTGGTTGACAACTTTAATAGAATAAAGGAGGGATTTCCCAGGCTGTGATTCAGCATTGAGCTTCACTCGAACACCTCGATCTTATCTTGAGCTCGAACGTTTGATTAAGCCAAGGTGTGAAGATGCCACTTCAGAGAGGCTCAGACGAGAGCTGTGCGTGCTGCACGGCGCCAGCGTGAGAAAACTGTTGAAACGTCTTTCCTTCTCTCTCAGATCTACTATTTCAGCAGTCTTCACCATCTGGTGAAACACTTCAGAGAAGAAAACAGTCTTGCAATGTCTAATTTTGCCATGTTTTCGGAACATTATTTTAATGATCTTTGTGGCATTTAAGTATGATTACTTGTCCTCCAAGGCTTTTCCTGTTTACACTTAAATAGTATTGGAGCACAGCCAGATACGCTTTAAATGAAATGGTAGAAAATACCACATTTTTATCATAAAAGCTTAAAAGCAACATTTACAATTCGGGGACATAGCTGGCACTTCGCATTCTGTTAGGTTTTTTGTTTTGATCTTATTGTAGTAGTAGATAAATAAAATGAATTAAGCAAGCATAATTACCAGTTAAATTTTACAAAATACCAAAGAAATGGAGGGCCTAATTCAAAGGGGTGGTAATGGTGTAAATAATTAAGTCAAATTGTTTTCATTTTCATGCTGCATATTGTTTCCTTCAGCCTGTAATGGTACAAGGCAAAGTATATGCAGTGTTAGAACTAGACAAATAACAGATAAATTTATTCATAAACACTTCGTGGATTGTAATTAGAAGTTCACTGCGGCAGCTTTCACTAGTCTTTATTTTTTTCTCTAGTTTTTGTAAATATTTGCGTGAGTAAATTTTTGCATTGCAGAATGTAGACAGAAGCAGAATACACCACAAAAGCATCGTGAAACCGTCTTTGCTTCTCAGCTCGAATGGCAACCAGGTCCCCAGCAGTGTCCACGCCAAGGTCTGCATCCGGGCAAGCAGGGTCCTCCACCTGCAGTACGCCTAGTGGAGACTGGGGGTTGGAGGGGGTTTTTGAGTTGGTATGAGATGAATTTCCCTTCTTTCATTGCTTAATGCCCTAAATAGAGCTTTTCCAACCAGGAGATACAAATTACCTGGCAGGTACTGCCGACAAACCCACCGAACCTCAGGGCTCCAAGGGTGATTTCTGCTAGAAAACGGAGCCTGGCAAATGAAATGATTGTGCAGGGCAAACACAGCGCTGGATTCAAGAGGAGAATATGATGGCTTCAGTTCAGTGCTGGTGTACCTTTCTCCAGTGATCCCATTCCGGCGCAGAGCTGTGATAACACAGGAGGACACAGGCCCAGGAGGTCTCCGGGGGTCGGCGCTTACCCTGGCCAGGCTTCGAACGCCGGGTGATGACACTGAAAAGAGCGTTCGGAGCAGACACCATGACGGCTCCTCCCGGGCTGAAACCTGCTTGTGTAACTACCTCTCAGCTTATTTTGAGCATAGTACCAATTCGTCAGAATTACAGTTTTGAAAATCTGGGGACAAAGAAGCAGGAGAAACCTACCGAATAAATTTGCCATTCAACAGGCTCTGAAGGCGTTCACATTTAGTGAAAGCAGAAGGATTACCTGTACTTCCTCAGGTTAGGGGGACCTTATTCCACCCGGGTGCGTCCACCTAGATCCTATTAGTGTTATTAAGACATAACGTGAGGGGCAGCAGAGATTGCAGGACCCCTGGCAGCTCTCGCCCGCGGGTGTCGATACCTCCGTCGCCACATGAGCACGGCGACGCAGCACCAGGCAATGCTAAAAACCCCTGACTGGGGGTCAAAACGCCAGGCGCCTGGGGTCTGCTTATTCATCGCGTGTTCTTCCAGCTGCAAAAGAACGCGGTGCTTTTTGTTCCCCTCTCGCTGCAGTGGAGCGCAGCTTCTGCATAGCTCTACTGGCCTCTGCTGCCAGCACGGGAGAGGAGGCGAGGAGAGAGGCTGTGCGGGGACTCACCGTGTTTCGGCTTCTCCAGGGGGCCTCCTGATCCCTGCATATGAGCTGGAGGAAAAGCAATCTTTCATCTTTACCTTATTTCCATGCTTACAAATAAAGGTCAAGGCTCCCGTGCTGTAGTCAGCGCTGGTACTAGCTTTAAACAACCACCCTGAAATGTGATTGTAATTAGTTTCCTTTCAATCTTGATGTGAACAGTGATCTTAAAATGCCAGGACTGTAGCAGTGCATATGATTAACAAGCACGCACAAAGGCAGTCTATGGAAAAATATGGATAGAAATGAACAAAATGCAAATGTTGCACTGCTTTAAATTTTATTATCCTCTCAGCTCTTCATAAAATACTGTAGACATCGTTTGATTATATTTTTAGTCTAGGGAATTAATTTTTAACTAGGGAACTCGTTTCTGTCTTATGATTACTCTTCTCCGCAATGGCCTGTAGGTCTGAACTAAAAAATCACAGTTTTAATTGAGCTAATGATGCCCAGAACTCAAATTAATCTCACTTATGTGTGTGTCATGCCATGCAATATGTGCTATAGCTGCAGGCAACGTGTGCATCTTTTCGTACCAATGATTTCTCCAGGAGACTGAGGGTGTAAATTCTGGCCAGGGGTAAGTCTGCGTCCTGCTACTGTCACCGCCCGGGAGGTGACTGACGTCTGTGCAACCAGTGGAGGGGAAGGAAAAACAGCAAAACCAGTGATATTTCGTGATCACTTCTCTGATTTCACCCCATTTCTTTCAAGGGCATGACTGTAACTCGCAGAAGAGCCAAGGAGACGGTGAAGGCGAGCGCTGAGCGCTGTGCTCTGGCCACATCTGCTCGCAGCCCCTCGTCCAGCTCCCATCTGCACCCACAGGTGGGTGGGAGCTGCTCCCAGGGAGGCAGCGATTCCCTCGCCCAGCCGAGAAAGGGCAGCAGGGCTGCTCCTCCGCTCCCAGCAAAAGAGATGGGAAGGGGAGAGAAAAAGAAGACATCGCATGGGGACTATTTTGCTGGTGAAACTATCAGGCTGTGTTTTCTACCTGGGGAAAACGCCGGGTTGTTTTTTTCCAACTGCCAAGAAAATTCACTTTATCAAGATACCGGTCTTTAAAAAAAATTTTGAGAGAAAGAATAGAACTAGGAGGCCATGGTAGGGGTACAGAGGGTTTGTTTCTACCCTGAGATAAAGCAGAGAAGAGTAGAGGGAGGAGGAACATGGTTGAACACCCTGCAGGCAGCCGTTCCTCGTGTGCCCTGCAGCCTAGCTCATCCTGCAGCACCCTGACCCAGGCATGCACGAGTATCTTAACATTATGGTCTGAGCCAAAACGGCACACCAATACCTGCCCAGGTGTTATTTGTTCGCTTCTCCAAGTAATTTGAACTTTCACGTCACTGTTTTAGAATAGCATCGTATCTTGCTAGAGCTGCGACAATCCCCTTACTCAGAGTATGTGGTACCCGACACCCAGAGAGCACAGCTCACTTCTTCATCTAATTCCTTACCCACCATCCCGCTGCCTTTGGGCTTTCACTCTCCGGGCGGAAATCCACTTTAAACGGAATGGTGAAATTCCAATTGTTTGTTGTCAAAAAAGTTTCAGTTTGGTGATGAAAGATGTGACCTTTCTTGCCAGCGAGAGTCTTTTTTGATTGATTAGTAAACATGAGGTAAAATGCGGGAGCACGCCAGTGTTAACTTGATACTGCCACGGGCTCTGTGCATCAAATATTTTTGCTTTATTTTGAACAACCTGTTAATGAGAAAAATATTCTAATCAAAGAAACGTGTTTCCTTCGATTCTCTTCAGAGTGCTATTTGCAGCTTCAGAACAGCATACTCAATTATGTCAGTTTTATTCCTAAATCAGGAAAAGAAAAGCTTCAGAAAATTAATAAGTAAGCCTCTTAGCAACTGTTAAGCAATATCCACTATTAATTATGAAACCACTTTTTTGTTATTTTTCATCAGGTAAGAAGAGAAATAGCGCACTTGCTCAAAGGATTTCTTGCCACAGAATACCTTCACTCACCAGACCCGTCTCTCAAAGAAAGTGCCCGGTACGATGCCTCTGCCGAGGCAGACGGGCAGAAACCTCTGCTTAAAAGCCTCTGGAGAGGCTGGTGTGACCGAGAGCGAGAAGCAGCATTCCTGCCAGTGCCCTGGCACTTCACTAAATAGCTGGTAAAGGATCACATCCAGACTGAGCATGAGAAGGATGCGCAAATGCTGTGGCCGATGGGGGCTCCTCGGTGCTTAGCATCTTCTCGGGGTGGCCGTGGGCTCTTTGGGTATTGCACCTTGGCGGCTTTTTTGGTTTTGTTTCGCCGAGAGTGATTACCTACCCTTTGGATGAGGGTTCCTTCATCTCAGCTCTCCTCTGCTGCTGGGAGAAGCCTCCAACTTACTATCGCATTGCATTTCGGGGAACCCAACCGCGCACGGGCTTCCCCTCCCGGTGCTCCGGGCTCTGCATCCCAGCGGAGGCGCCCGCCCACGCTTGGCTTACGGACAAGGCAGCAGAAACTGCTGATCGCTGATGCAAAATCCCAGCCCACTGCCACATCTTCAGGAGACTGCCCGAGGCAAGAAGGCTCCTGAGCTTTCCTGAGAAGAGTGAACAACGTCAGCACAAAACACAGCGATGCCGGCTGCTCGCAGAGCAAGCGTTGGCAGGGGATTCACCTGGGGGCTCATGCAAAACAGCCCTATTTCCCAAATTTCTCGTGAGCCAGGCTGAATCAATTCCTCAACTACAATACATAACAATATCGGCTATGACAGCACAGACTAAAGTAAGCTTATAGTTAGTGGTGTTATTTTTTTCGTCTTCTTTTGCAATTATACCTTTTTTCCTCTGCTCCTTTTGGGCTGTGTGCTGGTACCTACGTGAACGGGCAGGAGGGTTCTGCACATTTCAGCCATGAAATGGGCGCACGTATTTCTTAGGTGCGTCTTCTACTCATTTGCATTAGCGCTAGCATTTATTGCTATTTTTATAAAACACGTCTGGAAAGATGTTGCAAACTGCTGATCGAGACCGAACAGCAACTCAGGCCGAATGGGAAAAGCCTTGAAAATTCCCTCTGCCAGGGGTGGGAAGGCGAAGGACCGTGGATCCTATGCGTTACTGCCATAATACAAACTTACATTTTGACATACGTAGCTTTTTTTTCAGAATTCTGCGAATTGTTGGTTATTTTCTTGTTCTTTTCTCTCGAGTTGTACCTATGCACTTACCACTACAGCTCCATATTGGTGGGATAGAGAAAATCACTTGGCAGCTCGGCCTATCTCCATCACCTCTTTGGCTCCATCACCAGAAAAAGGATAGTCTTGAAGTCCGCCTCCAAACTTTTTCATACTTCAACAGCCAGACATATGCCATTGAGCTACCTTCGCTGGCATCGCTGAAGCCCTCTTTGATACCTGGAACGAGGTTCTCTCATCCTTATTTCCCCTAGGACAGATTGCACCAAAATATGGCATGGTTCCATAGCTGTCCGAGACCTGTCCCATGAGTTGGAAGTTGTCATCTAGGTCAGGGCTGATACTTAGAAAAATCTTTGTACAGCAAGGCCTGCACCACAGCTGCCTGGCTTATACTTGATTGTTTGCTTTACTTACTCCTCTTCATGAACATGCACTTCTTTCCTAAACATTTTTTAGAAGCATTACCATGAAATAGTTCCTCCAAGAGCAATAAAGATGTCTCAATATTTTTAAGTCCATCAAAAAGACTTTGCCACACTATAAAATATAGGTGCCTTCGGGGATAAGTTTCTTGCTACCTAAAATAGTCCCTCTCTATACATAAATACAGAGTCCCGACACCTTTTGTGTAGTTCACAATTTTGCTCATATAAAAACTGTTTTTACAGCAATTCCATCAACTGTCCTTTAACGGGACTTCTATACCAAGTATACCAGGATGTGATCTGTCCCTCATCTGAAAGTCGTGAGTTATGTCAAAATAAATGACAACCGTCTGGTCAAACTACTTACAGCAGGGGAGAAAATGCTGAGAAAGAGGAGCTGAGGACAGTAGTAACCATCAACAGGACAAGCAGCGGGTACATGACAAGAAACTTTCAGATTTACTTTGGATGCTGTTCCTCGGTGAGTTCACATCCATCTGTCAGCTTCGCTTGGGACCGCTCTCCCTGATTCAAACTGATAGCGAGTATCTGACTCAAATAAGTGAATATTTTTGCTAAATGTTGTCTGTCACATCACGTTACTCCGCTTTGGTTTCTTCACCATATGTACTAACATGATGTGGTGTAACATAGCGTGATACGGCGGAAATGATTTAATGTGACATGACAGAAAAACATTGCTGCAGCTTTCGGAATAAACACCTGCTTTTAGCAGCTATTTTGTCGGTTGGAAGCAGTTTCTCAAAACGTGTAACCTGGGTCCTGCTGAAGTACATTGCACTTTGCTGTCTGTGTATCCCTAATACTTTCCATAACACGTACTTCGTTCATTTTCTTTTATCCCAGAGGTCATGTTCCCTCACAGGGTTGGGGTTTTTTGTGGTTTTTCTTTTCATTAGAAGGAAAAAATTGTCTTACAAAAACTGGGGGGGGAAGGAACTAATCTAAACCCTGAGACGCATACGGAAAAAGTTTTTATTACAGGATGAAAACACTGGCTCTATTAACAGCAAAAAAAATATTTACCCACAGGTGGTGATAATAACAGTAACAAAGTTTATAAGACTTGTTTTTCCTTCAAAAACTACAGCAGAATGTTATAAATGAATAGGTAAAAATCATCTCCCCTTGGAGAAATACGGACACAGATAAGGCAAACATTTAACTGTTGATTTTGTATTTGCAAATGTAGATTTTATGAATGGAAATGTCCTGGGAACATTGTCAAAATCCAAGGTTTGAGTGAGCCTTCCTAGAATTTTGGTTCATTATCCTTGACCTAACTGACAGAAATATTAGCGGTGGGAAATAAAACTGCTGGTTTAGTTATTTAAAAAAATAAAGTCATTTATTCATATTGAAGATATTCTTTCCTTCCAAAAATCCTTCCATCTGTGTGCGAATGCGTGAAAGCTAATTAAATTGGCAGCCATAGCTCTGTACTTCTCATTTGGAGGACCTTCATCTCGAGCTAGAAGAGCTTCATCCTCCAGGTCCTCGTTCCAGAAGTGTTTTTCTGAAGCAGAGGGAAGGGCAATGAAACACCGGTGACCTTCTGCTCATCAGATCACAAAGTTCTAAACAGAGATGGATTTCAGAGGGGAAAAAAAGAATATTTGGACCACCATGGTCTCTTCGAAAGGAATAAAACTGCTTCCATGAAGTCAGGTATGCGGTTTCTGCAAGCTGGGGCTCGCAGAGGCATCTGGCGTGTTCTTTGGCACCTTTTGAGGAAAAGCCTACAACAGTCACTGGGTACCTATAAGGCTTCCACCAGTTGTCCTTCTTGCCCCTTGCCCAGAAAGAGATGCCACCTTGATACATGGCATGCAACCCTGAGGTTAAATTTCACAGAGGTGTCACAAATATGGGGCTGGGGTTGTGGTCAGCGGGGAGGAAAGGGCCTTAAGCGCTGCAGGGAGGGGATTGCACAAAATCTGTCCTCCCACTGGGGACTTCCCTGTCATGCCAGCACCATGGTGGCCCTGGGGACCTCTGGGTCCTCCTCTGTCCACAGCCAGCCCCAGCAGAGCAGCAGGAGCGCGGTGCTCCTTATCGGGAAGGGGAGTTATGTGGGGATGCAGGTTTGATAGCACGGCGAGCCAAATCCTGCAGTTTTTCCAAATGCAAAGCGCCTTTTGACCCTTCGCTACAAATTAAACATTTGGAGGGGTTGGGCGAAGGAGATTTTAATTTATAATAAAAGTGAGGACACCGTTGCCTGTATTTTTACAAAGGCCCCGAAGAGCTCCCTTGCTATGTGAGCCCAGCAAGTTGGCAATGTATTTTAATGTATTTATTTGATTATGCATTCATTCTTTCATTCATTCATCTATTCAGTCATTCATTCAGACACTTGTTCATTCATCCCTGTCCTTTTGCAGGAAGAGAACATAAGCCAGCAGTGGCATACTTCTTCACTGTCCTGATTTACAGCGACGTCTCTGAGTTTGTATCAATAAATCTCTTTGGCCCTCCTCAATCCAGCATTATCCCTCATTAGTGACTGGGATTTAAAAAAAGGATTAAAAATAATATCAGATTATAGACAGAAAGATAGATATGTGTATTGGTTGCAGTGCTTTGATTAAAGTGCTGGCTTGTTGTTGGTTTGGTTTTGTTTCTTTTCTTTTATTTAAGACCTCTCATAATCGCAGTTCTCTAGATCTTGCAGTGATTTTCACAAACAATCCCTGGCTTTTTATTAACTGGCCCAATAATTTTGCTATCGGTACTGAACGATAAGGCCCCCCTTGCCCTCCCGGTGCCTGCCCAGCGGCTGCCGATGTGGAGGGCAGCTCCGGTGAGCCTGGCTCTCGCCTTTGCCTTCGTTGCCTTTGCGAGACCCTTTGATGTTTTCTGGCCCAGGGAAATATTTATTTTAAAATAACTTTTCTGGAGGGGTCCTCCCTGCTGTGGATGGTAGCAGGTAGCGACTGCGGGTTGTGTCTAGAATTGCCTCACCGTCACTGGGAGTCTCAGCCCAAACGTGTACATTTTATCTGCTTCTGAGTACGTCTTAAACATGGGAATATTTTCTCTGAAGAGGGCTTAAATGAAGGGGAACTACTCTTTGAGTTGGGATTACTCACACTCTAATAGCTGCCGGAACAATTTTTCTCCCGTATCTCTGAAATACCCTTAATTAATCTTGCAGACAACTTGCAACATAATTGTGTCCCTAAACTGTTAACCTTGAAAAATATTTGACAGTGTACTAACATCTCAGAAACTTGTTATCACAGGGAATATAATAAATCCATAAATATCCTAGTTTCTCTCAAAAGTCCCAAAATAATTCTTTGTTGCCAGTCTTTTTTTTCCCTTAGTTTTCTTTTTGACCTAGTGGCAGGAGAGGCAGCAGAGAAAAAGGGCGTGTTGAATAAGAAAAAGGCAGTTTGGAAGAAAAGAAAGTCATATATCATATATAACTTGGTATTTTTTACAAAAAGGAGATGCCCCTTGCGTTTCTCGCTCATTTGCATGTCTTCAGGGCACCAGAGGACAGAGACACTGGATGGCACAACCTGCCATCTGCAATCGGGTTAGAACTAGTCCCTGGTAAACAAAAAAGACAACACTGCAATTCACATAGCGCAGAGCCACAACTGGCCTCTAGTTGCAACTGCTTCTTCTTAAATAAACACCTCCTATTTTAAAAGCATTATGACGCCATGTAGGCTGACAATGTGCATAAATGCCATGTTCACTTTGGCTGGGAAAATGAGAAATTTAAAATACATGCCTTCCTCTGACATCAGTGACCTTATTAAAGACATGGAAATCCCGAATAACTGAATAACTTTAATTAAAGTTATTAAAATTTCTTCTGTTGGTTAGTCCTTACAAGCTCAGAAGCTCTGTTATATTTAACAGTCTGGCATCGACTGCTGTTGATAACGGAGACAGCCCTCTTCCAGGCCTGTCTGCTGTTCTTACTATGCTGCCATTTGAAATCATCACGAAAAAAAAAATAATCAGAAGCTTAAAAAAGCTAAAGCAGACAGGCTGTTTCAGATTATTTCAGTATGTGTCTTTGCTGCACCAACCGAATGTTCCTGTTAAAATCATAGTCTGATTTTCCTCCTGAAAATCAGGTTACAAACAAAAGGATTAGACAAAGACAGACCCAGGGAGAGAATTTAGATCTGGGTTCAAATGTGCATTGGAAATTGTGGAAACTCTTTGGTTTGAGGCCTTCTCTGGTTTAACAATAATTGTTTTCTGAAATATATGTACTTTTTATGTATCTCTGTATCGGGGATTAACTGTGTGGCTTTGTAGAAAACAGAAAAGGACATCATTATTTTACAATTTAATTTAGAGGAATTTGAAGGCTGGGGATCAGTAGGGAAAGCAAGCACAGCTGCATTTCTTATAATTTTCCCATTAGAATATACTAATTTCCACACTGCTGCTCCCTTATTTGCAATCTGGTTGTAGGGATTATTCTCATACTGGGATCCAGCAGCCCAGAAACGTTGAAAAGCGCGCGTCTGTTTTTTGCTGAAGGAACACTTTCTCACTTAGTTCAGCCTTCGGCTTTCCTTCGCTAATCTTCATATAAAACGGTAAAACCACGCTGCTAAAATGGCATCATTACCCCTTTGCGAACTCGTAATGTGTGTTCAAAAAAAAGAAATATGACGTATTATAGGTACTTGTAAAACCTGGCCATTCTAGGGGTGCTTCACAATCTGGACCATATTTTTCCTTACGACAGATCTTCAGGATAGAGAAGAACTTTTACTGCCACCGGCCAAAGAACTGGCGCTCGGAGGGGGTGACTATGTTCAAGGAGACTCAGGAAACGCGTGGCACCGCAGGGAGACGAACCTGCATCTTCAAAGCCTGGAAACCCCAACTGCCGCAGCATCCTCCTTTGTGTATGGCTCTTAAAAGGAGGTTTTTTTTTTACTTCTCACTAAACATAGTCACTGAATATAGCGGATGAATGAAAAAATAAAAAAAAATAAAAGAAGAAAGAAAAAAGAGAAAAGAGAAAGCTTTTGAAATATTTGAATCAACACTGACAGAACACACATGATCTGGACATACTTCTAAGATTATAATCTGAACTATTGCCAAATGTCTGAAAGCTCGCAAAAGAGGTATTTATAAAAGCTTTCTACAAAGTCAGACATTTCTATGATAAGTGCAATCATCATTTAGTACCTTGCTGTTTGATAGTATCACCTGGCCCGTGATAACTATGGTATCCAGTTGTGATATCCATGATATCTTCTCCAGATATTATCGTTTTGACTAAAAATAAAATGACGCGACCACAACACTTCTATTCCCTGCTTGACTGCCAGCTATCTAATACAAGCTCAGAGGTCGCTACCTGTTCATTCAGGCTTTTGTATTATCAAATACATTTTTAAAGCATGAGATCTGTTCCCAAAGATTAGCAACCCCCCTACAACCTCTTCTTGGCTTTTTTTTTTAACGTGTTTAAATCATCTAGCTCTAATGATGGCAATTTCTTCAGCAGCACAATGCCAATCATGCCAATATATTTACACCAGGAATACCTTTAGCCCAGTGATATGCCAGTCTGCATCACCAGCTCCTTTGTCAGAGATTTATTTTTTTTTTGCACAGCGTTCTGTTTGTCCTACGTATGCCACAGCTGCCTATTGAAGCAGCACAGCAAAAGCTTTGGGGATTTCCCAACAATAAAGTTGAAATCTCTTTCCTGGTTAGTATTCAGCAAGGCTATAACATTTAGCAGACATTTTCCCTTCTCCCAGCTTTCAATAGGCTATATTTATCAGTGTGGAGTAGCAATCAACATGTATTTGCTCATGTATTTATATAAGTCAGCTGTATGCTTCCTCATTATTTGCACTTCTTCCTTTAAAAACTTTGCTTTCTGTGTCTTCGGCAAGGAAATTTTGGGTGTATATTATTTGTATATGGTTGTGTGTGGAAAGTATCTTTTGGTGTACAACAAATATATCAGTATTATCAAAGGTATTTCATTGATAGCTAAGTGAACTATCTATGCCACCCCTTATTTCATCCCCAGATGTATTTCATGTTGGCATTAAAGTATTAGATAAATTACCTTTAAATAAAAAAAGGATTGTTATTTGTTTCTCTGCACTTAAAATGCCAGTTTTCTACTGGAAGATAAATGTTAACGTTACTGGATTCTTGAGAAAGAGAAAATAATATACTCTGCAAACCTCTGACTGTGATCTCAGATATCTGTCCTACATAGAATTAAGCTATAGCTTAATTAAGCGTGGCCTTGCTGAGAAGTCTAAGGAATGACCATTCTTATTCATTGAACAGAAGAACAACAGTAGCCTGCTTTGGGTGGCCAAAGGCATTCGACTTCAGAGCTGACAGAGTTTCTATATTTTGCCAGAAATGAATACTTCCCATCCTGTGAAAGAGGCACTTCTTCTTCAAGCATTTGGATGAAAATGGAGGAACCCTTTTTTTCTGGACTTGTTGTTTTAAATGAATGAAAGGTCCTTGAAAATTGCTGGAGGGTTTGGAAGAGAAGTCGCTCCAAAGAAAAGACACAGGTGGGCAGAGTGCTGATAAATATGCAGTGTTTTATCACACTTGAAAGACACAGGCACCGTTGCAGATGCTCTCACGAGGCCAGTGAATCCACAGGGACAAGAGCAAGACTTCAAGGGTGCTGGTACCACAAGGTGCTCCTCGACGCAGCGCACCAGCAGTCGCTTCCTGCTTGCTCAGCTCCAGCTGGATTCATCGCACGTGGTTTTACAGAAACAACTGAGGTGCTGAACGAGCAGCCAAAAAATGGGGGGACGATGAGGAGTGGGAGGAAAGGCTGCTTACAAAACAACCATGAACCCAGTCTATTTCAAAGGGGTAAGATTTCCCTCCCATCACTGAGGTGTACTCTTTTGCCTCTCTACCTTTCCAGGGTAAAAGATGCAAAAACACATTATCCTTGAGAAAAGCCTTGAGAATTTAATTTTAATAAGTCACAATTCGATTTATTTAGTGCAGCTTTTCTCAACCAGTTGGTTGCAACTCCGAAGGGTCGTGAAAGGCAATTAGAAGACACAACGCACTTAAAATCTTATTACCGTCTAAAATAAAATAAAAACTCTAAATCCTACTCCCTCATTCCACTTATACCATAATCCCCCAAGGTCACACCCGCAACCTTCTGAAACTTACACCACTACACTACAGAATTTAGAATTATGGTCACAGATTGGAGGGGGTTTAATTTCACTGTAAAGGGAAGGCGGTCTTAAATATGTTATACATGAAATAAAGGTCCGCTTGACTGGAAAGACTGGAAAATATTTAATTAGTCATTCAATAAATGTGCAAATTATGCATTAATTTCTCTTCCCTCCTTACGTCATTGACTTGTCTCACTTAAATAGTTAAATACAATGCTCCCATACTTTTATATCAAATCACAAATTTATTTTTTAAATAATATCCAATTCAGAAAAGCACTTTGGCACCTGTCTGGCCCCCACTGTCTCCAATTTAATGGGCATTAACTGTCCCAGCTGAGTTTCTGGAAGAAAATCCATTGATTTGTGTCAGTCAAGGTCTTGAAAACTGAAGACCTGAGGTTTAAGAACCTAGTCTGTCAATATGCATGAAAATAAGCTGGGAGCCTTCACTTGACTTCGGTTCAGGCTCTCACAACCCCAACTCCAGGTAAAATTCATCCAGGTAAACCTCAAAATAAAACTAAATTATTATTTGCCTGTACAAGACAAAAATATTATTATTATTATTATTATTATTATTATTATTATTATTATTATTATTATTATTATTATTATTATTATTATTATTATTATTATTATTATTTCTCTCTCTTCAGCGGGATATCCCTCCTAGGGCTTCAGTTTGTGACTTCTGTTTTACAGACCAAGCACCAAAAGTGGTGAAATAGAGATGAGTTGGTGAAAGCCCAGTAAATTTATTCAGAGTTGAACTGATTCATTCATGATGTTTTCCTTGTTTGCTCGTACATATAGAATACATGCAGCTCAGCTGAGCTATAATTATAAGATGACATCAAGAGCGGTCAAAAAGTACCTGAGGCAAACGCCCTGAGGAGGGGAAGGACCTTTTGGGGCAGTCCGTAGGGCTACAAGTAGGATGAATGGGATTAGAGGGGAAATGGAGTTGAATATTACGGAGAAATTATTCCCAGCAGCAAGATCAGCTAAACTAAAACAGTCTCCCAAGGGAAGTAATAGAAACGGTGCCATTTGACATCTCTCATGCTAGATTGGGCAAGCTGTTAGAAACACAGTGTGGAGAACAATTTTACATCTGCAGAGAGGCGAGGGCAACCTAAAACACAAATCCCTGACCTTTCTAACTCCATGTGCTTATTGGCAAGTAACCTGGATAAGGGCCCCACAATACAACACTGCGTTAGCTACACATGCACGCGGTGTATCACAGTGGATGTGCAGATTTAATGAAACACTATAATTAAACTTAAATTCTAATTTTTTAATTTTTTTTCAGATGTGGAAAATACCCACACAACAAGCAGGGTTAAAAAAAAAAGAGTGTATTTGTTTAACGTTTCTCAAGAAATGCTTCTCCATAGAGGCCAGCATTATAATTAAAACTACTTAATCCGATCCCTTGAGATCTTTCCATACGTATTTCCTATCCCAAGGCAATCCGAAATACAAACTTATTCAAAGTAAATCTGTCAGGAGGAAAACTGGAATGGTTTTCCTGCTCAGATCCCAGGGGGACAGGCCGAGTCTGACTCCAACTGTGGCAGCTCAGTGGCATTCCTGAAAAAAGGGCTGTGAAAGAGGAGCTTTGGCATTGCAGGGGTTAGCAGCAGCCGGGCAATCTGGAGGAAGCCTCTCACACTCTGGTCAGACGTCCAGAGCCTAAAGAATAGGAGAATTAGGACTGGCCTTTATTAAATCCCCGGTACTGGCCTTTTAATATGATCGGTCTGTTTCCTCAATTATCTGAATCTTAGTTAACCTCGTCGCACTGTGCTTCTGTGTTAATACAAAAATCGTAAGACACAACTCCGCAGTCTTCTTTCTCCTGCCATTGCTGACAACTTAGATAATATTTCTTAGCGGTTCTAACGCTGAAATACTTTCTCCGATTCACTCGTTTTAGACGGACTTCATTAGTGACTTCCCGCTGCAGTATTTTTCTTATTGAAGTCAATAATTATTTTTCCATTGGAACAGCAAGCTTGCAAGTCTTGATACTGGGCTGTGGCAAGACAAGGCTTCAAAAGCCTTGGGACGTAGTGGGTGCCGGTCTCACCACCCCAACCTGTGTGGCCAGAAGACAGAAGTAAAATGCCTGCAACTCTTCTTCATGAACCATGCACCAACCTCTGGAAAAGCCCGGCTGGCTCAGCAGCATCTGGTGCCCCAGGGAGATGAAAATTTAACTTGGTCGTCTTCCAGAAGAGAAGCCTTTCTAACTCTCCAGATAGCCCAACTGCAAAGGATCGCCAACGACAGAAACAACACAGAGCTGCAAGGAAGAGCCGGTATGATTCGGCATACGGCCAGACTCGTCGTGAGGCAAAGGTTAATGGGAGCAGTCTAAAATTCAAATAAGATTAGGGGAAACCAAAGGCAGCAGAGAAGTGCACAAAAAGGTACAGAGTGACAACATGAATCTTGCAAAGGCTTGTCCTCGCCAGCAGACACAGCCAACAGCAGCCCTGGAGCTTTTCCTGCTCAAATCAAAACTCCCACGGTCTTCAAGCGAGACCAGGGGCAATGCTTCAGTCCCAGTAAATTACATTACTTTTATTAATAACAACTCTTATGAGGTTTGGAAAGCCTGAAGACCCAACCCACATAGGTGTTTGTTTATATGTATGAATAATAAATGTTAGCTAATGTAAATTATGTACCAAATTATTACCAATCCTTTCCAGACAAAATGAATTACTGAGATTTTGTACAGCTTGTACCGGCCTTGCTTATGTCAACGTTGGCAAGGTCTTGTCCTTGCACTAGAAGACGTTCCATGAGAACAGAGCTTCTCAGCTGGTCCAAAAGGATTAGGAGAACTGATGGAGTAAAAAGAAATTTCCAAAAATCTTGAAAAGGGCTGGAGATTTACTGCAGTGCTGTATACAAAGGAAAGTAAGCAAACGTGGCTTCATTACACAGCTCACTACACTCAGCAACCGATACGCAGTCCCTATGCCTGGCCACATACAGTATCTCATCAGTGATTTCTGCCCAGGAAAGCCAATAAAATAAGAACGTATGTTGCCAAGGTGAAGTTTTAAGAGTTACAATTTTAAATTTCCTATTAGGGATAAGGTGAGATTTATGGGTGATATACTGATTTATAAATATGTTTAGACAGGGAGTATTTTTAGCTTTAGGCTGGAATCGGAAAGCTTGGTGTAAAGAAAGATTTTTAAAGGTTTTGTGGTACATAAAATAAATCCAACTTATACTTTCAAAGAGCCCTCTGGCTGTATAAAAGATGATGACAGTGACAGTGAAAAAAAAAATTTGCTTATATCTACAATGCTCCATTATTTTCTCATTAACTTGAGTTTTAAAGGGAATCATATTAGTGCCTCCAGAGGATGAGCTATATAAACAAGAGCTACAAATTTATCTGTGCATTAAAATGAATGCTATGGTAACAGGTTTGATTGCTTTGGCTGCAATTTAAAAACCTAAAGGGTGTATTATCCTGAGATAATCTCACCCTTGGGTCCTTATATGTATTATATCTCATACCTCTAATCCTGTGAGACAGTGACTAGCTAATAATATCCCCTCTACCTTTGTCTGGTTTGTCGTACTGCAACTGAAACGTGCCTCTTCCAACTTCAGATAACACATTAGTTAAGTAATTTTATTTTGATCACTCTGAATCATTAGTTTATGTCTGGAGAATGTGTAAAGATTTATTTCCTTGAACAGTAGGAAAAATTTTCTTAGCAAGAGCGTAGTGCAGCATGCAGAACTCAATGAAGCAGTGAAATTGCCATACTTCGAGGTGTCCAGGACTTGCTGAGGCAGAGCCACAGTGGAGCCATCTGCTGCAAAGCTGAGCAGCCTTGGAGGCGACTTTTGTACCAATGATGGATAGTCAATGCCTTGGGTATTGGTACCTCACAGGCTGGATTCACCCATTTCCACAAGGGAGACTTCAACAGTTGTGAACCACCACGACACGATTGCTCCTTTGGCCACATCTCGGCAAACCGTGTTTTGCTGAGATGCCTCCAAACCCACCAGAGCAGAGGCACAACTTAGGGCCGCTCAGGTCTACATCGTCTTTCCAACCATCTGGGAGCAACTGAAGTGGAGATGGTCTCCCAACAAGTTGTGGAGTTGTTTTTTTGAATCCTTCGTTTGAAGTCCTATGGATGTAGATTTACTGGAAAAATTAGGGTGACTTTAGCCTACATCAATAATTTTCAGGTCCTTCAACAATCTCTTCCCATTGAAACCTGACCTGCGTGGGATGAGGGATACTCTGTGCATTGACTGGTAGGTGACTATGGTGATCCAGTGTTTGGACATGGCCACTGTACAGCGGAAGAGCACAAGATGAGGAGACGGGATCCAGCTCTTTGTACTGTGGATGAAGTAGTGTCTGAAAGGCTCACATCCCATTATCCATAAAACAATAATGTTGGAATCTGAAGGCATTTTCCATTCTCCAGGCTTGAGCCTTTCAGCAGCCAAATCCCTCTTAGAAGAATCTCAAATCTTACAAAA
Source organism: Chroicocephalus ridibundus (assembly GCF_963924245.1). NCBI lineage: Eukaryota > Metazoa > Chordata > Aves > Charadriiformes > Laridae > Chroicocephalus > Chroicocephalus ridibundus. The sequence continues at coordinate 69,482,150 of NC_086289.1, read as the reverse complement.
GGTGAAGGAAATCAGCGTCTCAGTACATTCACTTCATGCCTTGCATTAGTCAAGAAGGCAGCAACAGCCAGTTTTCCTGGCTTTTTTTCAATCACGGCTCTCCCCGTACTGTTTATCGCAATGCTATTATTCCCTGTTACTCATTTTCCTACATAAGCTGCAACACACTTACACTGGAGTGTGATTTACAGATGGAGAGAGTGATACCTTATTAAAAGAAAACGACCTTGCTTTTCAATGTCTAAGTCAAATCCTAAGGGTTAGCAAAGACTCCTCAAGGTCCCAGTCAACTGTTGCATGCCTTTTATATGCCGTTCCTGGTATAAATTGCTTCTGAACATGCCTTCACCTGTCAGTTCTGTTGAGATATTTTTGAATGTCATAAACTCCTACATCTTAAAGCCAGGTGTTGAAAGAATCCCTATTATTATCACTACATTGTCAGCGACAATAACAACAGTTAATAAGTGATGATAGGGATATAAATGTCTGGTTCCTATGTACAGCTTGTCATTTGCAGTCAAATCTAACACTGCTAGAGGAGCCTTTGAGAGCGAGTGCTGAAAAAATGGATGTCTTCTGGGAACTGGCTCCATAAAAAAAGGCGTCCATGTTTAATTCCGCTTAATCTTTTCTAACTTAAGTGTGTTCTGCTCATAAAAAGTGTGAGCCGGTGAACACATACACATGTGTATTAAGGACTTTTTAATTCAAAAGGCTTGTCCCAGCCTCCTGTGGGGTGAGAACGGGGGCTTGGCCACGTTGGCTTGGACGGCGTTAACGAAGTCTTGTTTTGGGAGGGAGTCAGTAGCTTTGACTCACAAATTAAAAAAAAAAAGAAAAAAAAAAAAAGAAAGGAGGGAGGTAGTATACATACTGCCACTTCTTCAAACACAATATCACGTCATTCCAGCGTCATGTTGCATGGTGGTTTATTTCTTCTCTATTTCATATAGGTTAAAATCAGTGACTTACTGATATTTTTCTCGGAAAATTGTTTATAGCAGTCGTTTTTGCACCTCTCATGCAAAAAATTAAATATAGGCACGGAAGAGAATTGCCTACCATGCCTGGGTGAGACATGTCCTCGTGTTTTGCCTTATCCTTGTTCCTAGGCTTTATGGGTCTGCTGAATATCCTTTGCAGGAAATCTCTTTCCCGTACACACACTGTGTATATTTTGCCTCTTACAACATATTAAATAGCCCATGTAAGAAGAGCCCATGAATTATTGATGCTGTACCAGGAGAGAAAGTGTAGGGGGAACAGAGAGAATATTACATGACGCGGTAAAGCAAGCGCGTGTTTCAGTTAGATGCCTGGGTAAATAGCTCTGTGAGAAACCCGGTGGTTTGTTGCTCAGGGTATATCCAGTTGATCTCGGGTGCTTTCTTGCTCACTGTGGTTATCTCTTCCAGTTTTTAGGTTTTGAGCATAAGCTGATACAAAAGCTTCTACAAATTATTTAAGTGAGAAATTCAGCTCTGTCTTTAAACGGGAAATGTAATTCCTTGCCTGTTGTAAATCCAAGGGACAGGGAGATCCGGGCTTCCCTGCTCCATTTTGATCTCTTTGCAGGGTTCACTGGCTGAATTTTCAGCATATTATTTTTCCTGATGAATTATTCCTTTGGCTGCGAGGGGAATCCTTTGTTTGATGAATTCCCCTCCAGAATTTCACTCTGAATTTCCCACCTCAGCAAATTTCATTAGCTTGCATAAACATGAACTCATTTCTGCACGACCTGAGGGCTTTGTAACTATATATTGCCTCCAACTGACCACAGGTAAATTACCAAGCAAGGCATAAAGTCGAGGAAAGCAATAATTCTGCCCACCGTGGAAAAATGGCAACTATAGACAAGGATCTCCCACTCCCAAAATACATCTTTTTCTACCTTTTTAGGGTTGGGGGTTTTTTTGTGGACAGGGGTCAGAGCCCGGTTTGCCCTAGAGCGCAGGCTTTGTGCTTTGTTTTGTGTCGGCTTCATGCTATCAGTTCTTTTCCTTTGACTGAAGTCAAACCTCAAACTGAAAATCACTCCTTCATCTATTACAGTGTGAGTCAGGGCAAAAAAAACCTTTACACTTTTTAGGAAATAATTGGGTAATGTTATAACAGGACCTCCTAAGAAAATCACGGTAACAGGCTGTCATGGGTTTTCAAAGTAGAAAGGGGAAAATTTTTTCATGAGAGCCTTTAAACAGTTGCATCTGCAGACTTCAGGTGAACAAATTGCACGTGGGCAGCAAGGAATAAATCAAGCACTTACATAAATTTTTTAGTCTGTATTGTTCCTGTCCCAAGCTCTACAGTTTTTGCATATCATTTTGAGCATTTCAGAATTTGAAGTTATTTTTATCCTCTAAGAAGTAGCTTCTACATAAAGAGTGGTTGCGAATGTATTATAAACTAGGATTAGCTTAATTAGGGACTTCACAAGAAAGTAATAACTATTTAAGCCCTGAAAACAAGCTAATTATTTTGTATCACATTGTTGCCAACACTGTCCTCCGTTCTCTTAAGGTGAATGTTCAGAAAGATGTATGGCAGACATCTAATTAACAGATTTCTTGCAATCACGTTACCAATTTTTTTATAATATATTAAAATTCCTCTTTTATGCAACACGTCATATATATATATACACACATATATATATATACACATTGCTACTCAAGTTAATTGACAGCATGATTCAGTGCTTTTTCTAAGATTACATCACCATCAAAGTTGCTGCTGGAGTTGCACAAGATACGACAGTGACTTTTCCCTAGTGCTCTGCTGAAAAACTCCCATAGTTTCGTGATTTATGCCACGTATCTTGACAAATTCCTTTTATTTATGTGACTTTATAATAATAAATTCATTCGAAACAGTTCAAGAAATCCAAAATAATAAGTAGAATCTGAGGATATGAACTTCCAAGAGCCAAGACCCCTTCAACAGCACCTGAAACCCCTCTGAAGCGTCTCTTCCCCATAGTCCTCATCCTGCTCTTCCACCACCACACGCTGGTGTTGGAGCTTACTTTAGATGCCAGGAGTTAGGAGCAGAAAGCCCATAAAATCCACACATTTCATATAATGCAATGGAATGTAAACTTATGGCAATTTTCTATAACTGATCTGTTTAAACTCATATGGAATATCTAGCATTTAATTCTTATCCGTGCTTTCCCCTTTTCTGCATGTGATACATGCCTTTTCTTTAAAATCACCTTTTGCTTTTAAATTCCTCTGTTCTTACTTTTCCTATTCAATATCTCTTCATTGTTGCAGTGTCTCACGTTATCTGTACTTCCCATTCCTTCGACATTTTTCACACGCATACATACACATCGTATACGTATTCCAAGATCTCACTGGTGTATCTGCAATTAATGACTCCATTTATCCTGACACACAAACTCTTACAAAGTGACGATAAATGACTCCTGATTAGATAGCTGATTTCCATAAAAGAGCACTGGAACTGAAGCAGATGAATTCTCAGCTCTACTTTTAACTGGCACATTGGCTCTGGTTCGTCCTAAATTTCCCACGGTGTTAGTCAATCTAAATCCCCGCAACCCTGCCTTAAAAAAAAAAAAACAACAAAACAGTAAAATTGATAAATGTAGAGATACATGATACAAAAGTATATAGTTTCAATAAATATAAATAACTCCATTTTAAATGGAATAACGCGAGCATACATATTCTGCTGCGAACCAAACAGCTGACAGAAAATGATTACACTATTATTAAGCATCTTTGCGGTTTCTGCTGCTAGGTATTGTCAAATCAAAATTATTAAGCTTCATTAGAGAGCTGGTGCCTTTAAAAGAATTCCTCTGAATGTCCTAGATGAAGGCCCCCTTCAATGAGGACTGATAGCGTTTCAGCTCTGCAGCGTACCCATTCTGGCCTTTTTTTTCCATCTTGAATTTCCCATGGTGTCATCTTATCTAATCATTGCTTGGTAATGCTGGCTCCGTAAGAAATCTTCCATAGAAAATGAGAGTTCATACATCTGTCTCCTGCTGAAAATGCTCATGAATAATGGCATGTCGCAGCACCAGTCAGTAAGAAAGCAAAGAGCGGTTCCAACCCTGTGTGAAAGGCAGAAGGCTCTGAAGGAAGAGAAATTCGATTCTTATTTTAATTTTGTATATCAGGGGCTTCCTCAGATTGTCCCAAGCCCTTGAAGGAATATGAAGGGGGAAGTCACAAAGAAATTTTTTTTTTCTTCTCAGAGCAACAGCCAGACAAGGGATGCCTTCTGTGGCTGGTTAAGTGCAGCGACAGCCCTTTTTTTATACCCCTAAAGTAAAGCTCCGGAGGTGAGAGCCCCTGTGCACTCCTTGGTGACATTCACACCAGCCCGCAGGGGCTCAGCCGCGGCGAGGAAGCCGCGTACGCGCGTGTGTGTGCGAGCAGGCAACTCCATCCACAGGCTTTGCATTCGTATTTTCTTCTGACATTCCCATCAACTGAACGTCGTTGCCGTTTATTACTGCCATAACTGGATGCTTATTAAGTTTATGTTCAATGTTTTGATCATAAAACGGATCCCGGCCTTCGTTTATTATAAGTGTAATCATCACCTCTTCCATATGCCCAGCTCTGCACGCTGGGGATCCCTGGCAGACCACCATGGCTACGGACCCTTCTCAGATGCCTCTGGCTGATGAAACAATTCATTTTTTTAAGTCTCTTATTGACGTTGTGATCCCAAGAGCACAGTATGAGTTAAATATTTGCTTATTATAATTGCACATTTCACACGCTAGAAGCAATTTCTGTATTATATTACTGGTACAATATTCTGCACTGTGGAACTCTCTCTAATAAGGAATCAAATTCAATCAGACTTGAGAACTATTCATGTGAATGACTACCATTACTTGATATCATCTGTAATGCAATAAACTGAGTGTTTGATATAATGCTGTTATATTAGGGTTATGCATAACCTATTTGTTATCCATCATTTGAGTCGCTGAAATGGTGTGATCAAAATTAATTACATTTTAGGGTACGTCTGAATTACAGCTAAACAAAAAAAAAAAATACAGTTTAAATGTGTTTTTTGGAGAAAAAAAAAATAGATGTGATGCTGCGATCTCATCTGCAAAATAGCTTTTCTTAAGAAGCTATGCATGCCACCAAGAAAGATTGTTCACGGCCTAAATATCTTGCATTGCAAGCTGCAACAATGCTGGCTAGAGGACGCGACCTTTCAAAGAAATATTGCGTGATATGAAAAATATTACATCAGCTTTCAAAATAGAAAACTGAAAAGAACTTAGAAAAAGAAAAGCATTTCCAAGTCAAATATTTTATATGAAGTGTTACCCATGGGAGCTTTTTTCATAAATACATAAATGCAGCTTTTGGGGAATGCCCCTAATTGCTGTATTACATATTCTTACACTCGGCAAACCGATTCCTAAATTTGAAAATAAATCAATTTGGGCTTTTTCAAGTAATAGGGATAGGCAGAAAATATTTTTTTTGCATTTGATTACAGCAATTACTTGTGTACATAAGTAACTTTTAGGTCTTTAATAATTCGTGGAGAATGGCTTTTCTCTTAAAGCACAACTGCACCCCAGCCAACGGGACGAATGTAGCACACAAAGAAGGTAAAGCCACGGGAGCCGGATCTGATGCTGAGCTACATCTTTATCAGAGATGTATAGATAGATAGATATATAAGGGATGCAGTCGGAGGTATCACAAGGTGAGCCAGGGAGTGGAAGTGGAGCTGATGCTTAGCCTTGAAGGGAACATGTAGTGAGCACATGGCAGCCTCCTGGGAGGGGAAGAAAAAGAAAACAAAGGAGAAAGCAGAAATAGAGGTCAAGTCCTCTGGCCCCAGAGGAGGAGCTGGTATAGCCTGGGCAGTACTGAAAGAGCACCTGAATAAAGGATGGGGAACACGTCACGCACAGAACAGGAGTTACTTTAAAGGAAATCCTCTCTTCTCATCGTTAAAAAAAAGGTTTCATGCGTGCAGCTACACCAGACCTCCAAAGAGAAGCTGTGTGAGCTGATGGATGGGGCTCGGGGTCCCGGGCGGGAGGTCACGGCAGCTTCTGGCTGGTGCCTGACCTGTCCACTGCGCTTCACTGCTCCATCCCTTCCGCATCCGTCCCTCTCCTCCAGCCACACCGCAAACGCTTGGAGAACACGCGGTGTCTGCACCTCGCAAAGCTCACTTGGGATGCTCTAATTCAACGTAAGAAATATTTAGTGGGTAACAAGAAGCGTTACGGTTGTATCAACCCTGACACTACATCGCTCTAGAAGCTACGAATAATATTAGTGATAGATGGGAAGTATTTTGGGGGTTGTGAGCTAATCCTAGTACCTTTGAAATATCCTTAGGATTTACCAAATGGTTTCTGACCTGTCTTGTGAAAAGCTCTTCGAGTACTTAGCGTTTTCTTCCATTATTCCTGCCCATCTAAGATACGTGGCTCCTTTTAAACTGATTTTCAGACAAAATTTATTGACTTTCCTTCTATTTCTTTATCAAGTTATCTTAGGCAAAATCAAAACAGAAAAAAAAAATTAGTTTCTTTTTTTTGTCGACATCTTATAGGAGTTTAAAATCCAGTGAAATCGTTTTGTTGAATTATGTCCTGCTAGACTTTGTGATAATTCTGCCCTCCTCCTTTTAAATCTTCACGGTTTTGCTAATTACCTTCCAGGTTGGTGTGGATAAACCTAGTGCAGATGCCAGGATCCTCTGATCATATGAAATGGTAAGGCTTGCTATTAAATCTTCAAAAAATTATGCGCAGGGTCACACGTTAGTGAGAATTCTGGGAATGTTAAGCTGGAATTTTAAAAGCTGCTGAAAAAATAACTATTGACAACCAGCACAATTCATCCTATATTTGCTTACAGCTCTGTTTTATACATATATATGAACTTTCAGACTCATTTATTCGCTTTACTGACATGAATAACCAAGGGCATGATTTATAATGATTTGTCATCCAGTATTAGATTAAAAAAAGTTTAATTAATTTTTCATTAGCCACAGTTAATGATGGGCTTGTTAACCATCTTGAGGTGAAGCCAAGAGCTATTAGCTATATTAAGGACCAGTTTCAAGAAAATTACTTCTTTTATAATCCCCAAAATGAGTTATAATGTTTTTCCCCTTTCAGAAAACAGTTTTAAGGTATATAGATATATTAAAATCTATACAGACGACAGGCATTGAGGAAAGCTGGTCACGTAATAGGAATTACCGACCAATTTTTGTACCAATGAAAATGAGATCAAACTCCTTGAGGATTATTCTAAAGAAATAGCCTTGTGACATACCAGTTCTGGTACTTAAAACCAAAATATGTTTATCACATAGCAAAGGACCGAACTAGAGTGGGTTACTATTTGGAGGAACACCTTTGCCTCCACTAGACTTCTGCCTGTTGTCTCAACTGTCTGTCTTACTAAAAGAGAAATTAGGGTTTGAACTGAAAATGTAATTGACGACATAATTTAATTGAAAAATTAGTTTGCCCTGCTCTGTGGCCCCTGCTGGGTGGGAAGGCTGAGCACGGCAGTGATCGTTGTGCTGTGGTCTGAGACTTGGAGAACTTACAAAAGAATAAGAAATATTTATGAGAAATTAATACGTAAAAATGTGGGTGGGGGGAAAGAAATAGAAATTATTTTCCTAGCGAGCCTCCTTCTGATTTTCAGAAAGAGGGCTTACATTAAAAATAAAATCAAAATCTTAAAAATCAGTGTCTAAACATAGAGAAAGAACAAGATGAGTGCTCTTAAATTTTATTTCGAATGGGTGGGAGGAGCAGGCCTATTGAAAACAAGGAGAAACGTGACTGCTCGGTAACTCTAAACCCTCAAGCATTGTACCCGTGGGTTTGAACAGGAATTTAGAAACCTAAATTTAGTGTCAAATTCAGCAAATTTTGACCAGAACCTACGTTCAATAAAAATGTACTTAACTTATGTAAACCTCTGTATAAGAATGAAAATACTGTCTCACAAAAGATTTTAAATTCCGTTCCATTCCAAACTGCAACAGATTTTCAACATTTCTCCACAGCACGTACGGGAAAAGGTGAGAAAGCCATTTTCTGTGGCTTCAAATGTTTTCATTAAGTTGTCTTCCATTTTTAACATTACCATAACATACATAATACAACCCCAAAATGTTAGAAACTCAAACTGAAGCTTGCTTCAAAATTTAGATATTAAAAAACCCAAACTATTTTCATCTTACAAGACACTTTTGCCCTTTTTTTCCTAAATGAAATTTCAACAAACATGGCATGAATTTGACATGGCGCCAAGAGCTTCCATATGAGTTTCAGTAGAAATTCAAAGCAAAACAAGCCCCAACGCAATGACCGATGAGAGAAGGGAAGAGAGAACTGAGCAGAATCAGCCCCCAACGACGGACTGTGTCCTCTAACATTTTAAAAGAAGATATTTGGCCTCAAGCTGACAAGCTTAGACACAACTAACTGCATTCCTACAGCACGGCACCCCCCAAATACAAAGCTTCAGTCATTCTGTGCTTGTCCTGTGGACGTAGCATGGATTTAGGGTTGTCTTTAACCACCTCGGGAATTTAACTGTGTGTTAGTAATTTCGTGAACACAAATCCCACCTCCTGTTCCCTGTTCATTGGGATTGCTGCTGTAATCCCCCTGTAAACCCAAACCCCACCCATGCTGCAGCTGGACTTCTCCGCACACATGAGTGATTCGGGCTGGGCACACGGGCAGGTGGGATGCTGGATTTCCAGCTCCGCATGGCACCGAGGGTCTCCATGAGCAGCGCAGAGACGTCTGCGTGGACAATGCCGATCACAAAGAGACGTCATCCAACCTTGGGAAATGCAAACGTGAGCATAAGGAATCTTTGTCCTGACCCAGAAAGGAATCGTGGAAAATAAAGAAGATATGTAGCAATATCCGGATGCACAGTGACCTTCCCATTTATATGAATTTCTCTGTATGATGATGACCTAAACAAGCATTTACAGTCAACGTGACATGCGGCAACCACAGCATCTCCCTGTTCAAGTCCATTCTGGAAAGGTAATATTTCATTGAGAGCAAGAATATGCACTTGAAAAGCATAAAGAGAAGCGTAAGACCCTCTAAATGTCTTGCCTGAAGCAATCTGTTTCCTTTCACAGCATTGCTCTTGAAACAGGTCTACAAGGACTGTTCTTAGCACTTCTCATCGGCACTGCAGCGACGAGGGCACAGTTCTCACCCCAGATCCATGCAGAGATCCCAGAAACACAGGTGGCTGCCGCAGCCCCATCACAGCCGCGTCTCCCGCGCGTACCACCGAAACACGAGCTCTTCTCACCGCACAACGCAGGTCCCACACCTCTCCAGCAGCTACGCTACCTAATCCCACCCCAACACTAAGGTCGGGAGCCGTACGTGCGTCCCTGCTGAAGCACTGCAGGGGAGGACACGAGGCTGCAGGACCTTCCTCCTGGAGCTCCAGGCACGGGGTCCCCTCCATGGCTGGGCGTCCCTCCGCCTCGCTGCCTCTAGAAGGCTGCCTGCGGGGACACGCCGTTCACCCGTTTGGGGAAAGCTGCTGAACCAAATCTGTATATTCTAAAATGGGATGCTGAAATCAAGCCATACACACGGAAGAAGAAGGGCTTATATAAGCAAGCACAAAAAATGTATTTTTTTTTTTCCTCAATATAAACCCATTTAAGCCAAATTCACTTAGCTGGTGCTTTGTGCCAGGCACCTTCAACTTCTACTGAAATGATCAAACGCACTTCTCCATATTCACTTGGATTTTTTTCACCTAACAACATCAATATAGATATTGGGTCGATACAAGTATTTGGTCATTCCAAATAATAAGGCACAAAGCGTACGAGCGTCTCATAGCTCTTCAGTGCACCGTTACTTTTACGCACGGGCGACCGTGCAGCTGAAGAGGACGCGTGGAAGGAGCAGCAGTAAAAGCGCACCAGCTGCCACAGCCCTGGCCTCTCTCACCGTCTCTGTGCTTGACATTACAGCCTTAATAATGCTATTTTAACGCAGGACTTTGGCAGGAGTGGAGGTATTGATAAAACTATCCAATATTAGAGCAAAGTCCCGGCGATCTGTCTTATGAAAATTATAGGCTTTTATTCCTCCTGTTAGCAATAGTAGGTGTCTGTCTATCATTTATTAATCAGTCTTTACTGGATACTATAGTGGAAAGAAATAAATTGCAGATTTCACCGCCAAGCAGAAAGAAGGGGAAAGAAGCGTAGATGGAGCCTCCTGGGTCTACATTGTGCTCCGGCGGACCTGGGAAGGGAATGTAGGGCACATCGTCTGCAAGAGCGACACATCTTCACCCTCCCCGCATCCTCCCAGGTCACTTTCTCCAAATTGCCCCTTATCTCTGCAAACCACAGCTCACATGATCCAGCGGCGGGTTTTTTCTGGTGCAGAGAAGTAAATTCCAACGACTCTGAAAAATCAGGGATTTGGCTCCTTAAAAGAGAAATTGCTAAAGTTCTGGTGAAAATAAATTCCAGCTGGTTCTAGTGAAGCGATGTTCTGTCCAAAAACGGCTGGGCAGAAGCCGTGCCTACATGCCTGTTCGGGGAACATAAGGATACTACACTGAGGCTTAGGACTTACTAGATCGTACAGATGTCAGACACAAACTAGTACAATATCCTCGGGGGGGGAGGGAAATCATTTTATGACCTATAAACCACATAAAGGAGCAAAGTCAGAGACAGTTTTAGACGAAGATGGAGGAGCAAATGTGCACTGCTAAACTCCCAGCTTAATGGGCTGTATGTATGTTCTGAACTAGAGGACTAAATTTAGCGTCCCCGCCAAAATTACAGCAAAGAGACTGGAAACACGTCCCCCAGCGTTGGTCCCGTTGCTTTTGGCACCGTCCCTCTCACACGACCCGTTAGCTGTTGTGCCCAGGGCTGGCGCTGAGGACAGGGCCGTGGTGTGCCACCTCCGGCACCTCCCAGAACACGTCAGGCGGTGACGGATGGGAGGAAAAACCCTCGCAGCAACACTAGCGCTGCTGTGGGAATTTGTCATGGTGACACTGATGGTACCGAGAGTCCTACATTCTAATGATTGGTTTACAATAAAAATTACTCCAAATGCTGGATCAGAAAAAGGATGGTTCAGTCCATCAAATCACTGTCAGCTGCAAATTAGGTTGCCCATCCCTAGGCAATGGGGAACATAATTGGCTTTGTCCATCGCCGGTTTTATTTTTATCTGTTCTGTTAAAGTCAGGCTCTTCCCTCGCTCGCCCTGGTACAAAGAGAGAATAAAGGGCTCGGTGCAGAAAGGCTCTTTCGCTCCCTACACCCGCAATAAATGGGGCAAGTTAGCCCTGAATTTCTAAAATTAGCTAAAGATTCTTTGAGGGACCGCTTTCTGTCAGACCCAGGTTACCTTCATGGAAGAAAGGTATTATAAATATAATAATATGAATGGTATTTTAGCATAGGGACTTCCAGGAGCCTCAGACTGAAACAACCCTTAAACCACAAGTGGCCAGTGCTCTACTTCGGTCCCCAGGGTTACACAAGAGGGGCTGGGGCCGGGGGGGAGCTGGAAACCTTCTCTTTTCTCATCCTGTAAGTATCGCAGTCACTTTAAAACCTGCTATAGTTTGCTGAAGATAGGCTGGAAACACGCACATCTAACGCCTCCCTTCTTAGGGACTGATCATTTTGACAGCGTCGGTTGCAAGGCAAAGCGGTTGCAATGCGATGCCTTGGCGTCTCTACAAAATGTGATAATGTAAGGTGAGGTTATGGAGTTGTGTCGGGCTGAAATAACCACTAATAGACTTTACTGGGAGCATATGAGCAATGCGAAACCATTACTACCCCCAAAGCGTCGGGATATGCTGCTTTTGCTGCCGGGAACACCTGTGCTGCAAACTTGAAGTGGAAGTAGCCGCCATGCCCAGCATGACGTACAACTGTCAGACGGTCGAGACTCTCTCTCCAACTCTCCTTCAAATCCATATAGGTTAGTATTCAGCTGCCTATAAGCTCCAAATATTCCTATGTTCTCCTCCCCGTGCACAAGTTTTAAGCCTGTGCCCTTCCCTGGGTAGCAGAGGTTTCTCAACACATTTCCCTGACATCGCAGGGTACAGTCAGACTCAGAAAAGGAGAAAATCCACTGGAAAAATAAATATAGTTGAGTAAGTAGGAGGGGGAACAATGTCTGTCATCTTAACCTGTCTGTCATCTTAACCTGGAGAATTCGCTGCTCTACTTACTCGGCTCTCCCTTTCTCTCATTCTAACTTTAGGGCAATTTAGCAGTCACCTGTGTACCTGGGAAATCCGCCGCCGTGCTAACGGCTTGTCGAAGCTCTGGCTCTGCGTGGGGAAATAAGGGCACGCACCAGGCCAAGGGAGAGGGGAGCTTTAACTAACCTTCGTGTTGCACCCACTACCAAAGAACTACGCCTATGAATAAGTTCTCATAGGACTATGTTCATCAGCAACAGCCAACAATTCAGAGTGAGGACAAATTGCGGACCTCTACAAGGTACAAGCCGCTATAAAGAAGTAACAATTATTTATTGTCCCCCTGCTCCTGTAGGTTTGTGTCCCGTTTGTGTCCCCCTTGCCTCGCTGCCTATGTGCGCGGGTGGCAGAAATTCTGCTGTGGCGCTGCCTCGGCTTTGCCCAACCAGGAGCTGCTGCAACCTGAAGGGCCAGGCAGAAGAATTTTTTTAAAAGTTTGGAAAGACACATATTATAGTGATCAAGACTTACGAAGAACTAGTGAAAGGTTGTTATTGCCGTTGTTACTGCTATTATTATAGTTCTTATTATGATGTTATATTAATACGCAATGGTAGGTGAAAATCACGGAGAAAGGGGTTTGAAGATACCTCCTTGCCCCCCATCTCATCTCAGGCTGGGGGGCAGCTCTGCCACTAACCCGGTGCCCCAATCTCATTCCCCGGAAATAGCAGAAATTATAGAAATAATTCTGGCATGCCAAAAAACCTCGCATCTAACCTCAAAAAAGCATCCTGCGCTGGGGCATCACGCGTCTGAGAGCTTTGCGGCTCAGGCCGGCGCCGCCGTTGCAGATGGGCTTCCGGTGGGTTTGCGGTGATAAGGCTTTCACGTGACATCGCGTCTAGGTTGTCAGCGAAAGTCCCGGGGATTAGTGTCCCCTGAAATCTCGCTAAGCGGCTTGCCCTAAAATGTGCTTTATGTGGATCATTCACAGAACTGCAGGAGACAAAACATTGATTATTCCTAAAAAAACAGATATTTTTTTTTTTTTTATAATTCTGTTTAACATGCACTTGAACACTTGGGCTGCGTTGTGGAGCACTTTACTCATTTTTTAAAAGTCTGGAAAGAAATACCAAATGTGGCCCTGCTCTAAACTGTAAAACGAAAATCAGAAGCAAAAGCCTTTTACCTTTCTCTTTAATTGAATCCAGCTGGCCTCCTTCTACCCTGCCTTGCAGTCATTTACAGATATGCAAATGGTTTGAAAAAAATGTTGCCATTTTCATCTGCATTGCACACCAGAAAATCAGAAAATGCGTGTGTTTTCATAGGTTTTTCGGCAGTTTTGCTATCCTGCTGCTTTCATGTTTTAAACCGGTTTAACGGTACAATATGCTTCAGTCATATATTGAAAAAAAAAAAAACAAAAAAAAAAATCAGTCTCTACCTGGACAATATTGATGATGTCCCTGAAAACTTTCACGTCTACAGGGTAATTTTTAGAAACGCCTGTCAGCACGAGGAGCAAAAGCGAGAGGCCGGGGGTTGCGGGACGAAGCGGTGGAAGGGGACAAGAGGGCTGAAGCCCACAAGGAGACGTGAAGCTCTGCTGCTGGTGGTGGCTCCCACGGCCGTGGGAGGACGAGACGCACACACAGCATCTCTCCTTTGTCTCTGCCCTCTCTGCTTGCTTAGATATCTCACATGGGCAGCAAAAATTGGATTTTTTTTCAAGATGCCGCAGAGCTGTTTTCCTACCTGTCTGCGTTGGGCAATTGCCTGCTTCCCTGTGGCCAGTGTTGGCCTTGGTCGGACCCATGTGCGCTACGGTCAGGAGTAACACAATGTGGCAGTCGTGCAGTTTGGCAGTAAAACCACTCTGGCAGGGCATTACAAAGGGCCTTGTCTAACTTGCGTGTTTAAGTTGGAAAATCATTGAAGTTTGAGCGACTCTTCAGTAGCATTTAGGTAAGGCTGGCCCCAAACGCCTTCAGCAGGAATGGATTCTCCCCAGACGACAGCTAATGGTCTGACATTGCGGCAGGGGAGGTTTAGATTAGATATTAGGAAGAATTACTTTACTGAAAGAGCGGTCAGGCACTGGAACTGCCTGCCCAGGGACGTGGTCGAGTCACCATCCCTAGAGGTGTTTAAGAAACGTCTAGATGTGGCACTTCAGGGCACGCTCCAGTGGCAGAGATTGTAGGTTGCTCGGTTGGACTCGATGATCTCAAAGGTCCTTTCCAACCATGAAGATTCTGTGATTCTATGATTCTATGATTCTACTTAAATGGCAAAACCTAAGATTACGTTTTAAACAGTGCAATTTAACTTAGTAATACTGTCTTTAAAAATTAAGCAAGCAAAAAAACGAACGATAAGATTTTACACTAAAAAGCAGGTGAAGTCCCTAAGCCGGTGGGCTCCCCTCTGCAGCTGGTTTAGCAGGATGGATACACCCTTGAAACTAGTGGGGTGGTTATTTGGGGCCTTTTGTAGAGAGACACCAAATGTTGGATCTTCCTTTACGGCTTATGCAGAAAAATTATGAAAATCGCCTGTTAGCATTAGTAACCTTTGGAAGAACTACGCTAAGAATTTAGCTGAATTTATCGTAGGCCGAGACAGACTTGTAAGTATAAAGAGCAATGATCACAAGTAGATTCACACACATTAGTCACTGGTTGGAAGCTTTTCTGTATATAGTTTTTTGTTCACACAGTACCTTCAATGGAGGGAATCCTTGGCACTCCCACGGTGTAAATTATTATTATTATTATTAATAATAATCCTTATGTTAGACTATTTCCACATTCACAGTAACCTCTGGGGGACAGTGCAGAAGTTTCCTGGGTGGTGAAAAGAGTTGCTATAAACCTACTTTCGTTGATTTTTATTTTTTTATTCTCTAAAAAGGGTTAACACAGTAAAACATAATTAGCCTCGAATTTTCCTGGGCCCACTGTATATTTAGCTTGATATATTAACGTCACCTTGGCTGCAGCCGCTGCAATGGCACCATATCACTTAGGTCTTTCATTTTGTCCCTTGATACCGCTCAGCAAGGAAGGAAGGACAAATCAGACAGCATCAGCTTGAAAATATGTTCAGAATATAACAGCTTGATTGCTGCTGACCACCCAGAGGACAGGTGTGACACATATTTATGGGCTTGATTTTAAACCAATATCCGTTCATTTCATTTATGAGTCCATTACATGTTTTATTTTGACAGTGCCACAGTGGTGTTCCTGCAGTCTTTTGGCCATAAAACGTTCACAGTGGGATGCGTAGCTTATTATTTGGTGTGTAGGCACTGTGGACCCCACAAGCTGATGAACTATGCACAATTTATTCATTGGATTGTAAGCCCAGTTAAATCACAAGCTAAAACGAAGCCCTTCTTGCACACTTTGAGCCGCTAACGTTTCATCTTATAGAAGCGGTTAGGAAATGCCGAGTATTGTTATGGATTTTACATTGCGACATGGTACTGTCCTTCTCACACTTACGGCTAAGATTTTTATCGATATTGAGGAATCCCAGTTCCCAGAGGTTTTTGTAAATCTTCTTATATTGAGATTTTTCCTAAAATTCCAGTTTCTGGAAGGTGACTACCCAAGAAGCTGATATTTCCAGCTAGCTGGAGATAGAGGGATGGTATAGAAAGACAGAAAATGAATAAAAAAATAAAAACCCTAAACAGAAGAACCTTGAAAAATTAAAGATATGTAAAATAATTTAAGAATAAGATTTTAGGCAGTTGCATGAGTTCAGAGCTTCGATACACAATGCTTACTATGTAACTTTGCCACGCGTTTACTGGTGACCTAGAAACCTTCAGTTCTGCCATGTTCATTATTTTATGTCATTGTTTCTATTGGAATCTGTCTCCAAATCTGTTTTTTATTAAATTTTCCTAAATTTAATGAGGTTACATATATATCTCTCTCTATATATATATATATTAAGGGTTATAGTATAGGATCACAAACAATTCGTCCCTCATCACGAACAATCACAGAAACGCGGAGTTTGGAGGATGCGCAGGGAATCACCTAATCCATCTCTGGGCCACAGGAATTGTCCTCCGGCGTTCCTGAGGCAGAACCTCACCTGCCTTTTTACAGGCCTCTTACGCCAGAGGCTCTGCGACCTCCTTCATCCGTCTTTGCCACCCTCACCATCAGAAACATCTTCCTATTATTTGGTATAAATCTTTCTAGCTACAAATTAAGACCAATTTCTTCTTTCTCTCTCGAATTTTGTTTGTGGAGAACAAAGCATTCCCGTTATTTTTCAGCATATTTTTGTATAATTCAAAAGTATTATCGTGTTCCTCCTACTCTTCCATTTACAACAGTCCTAATTTACTCTTTCCTCATAGGTCTTACTTTCTAGACCTGTGATCCTTCTCATACGTCTGCATGTAATGACTATCTGGATGTGGCGACCAAAAATGGTGGTTCTCACTGTCCCTTGCAAAAGAAATTCGGTGTTATATAAAATGGAGGGAAAAAAGACAAAAAAACCCCCAAAAAAACTCAGCAAAGACTTGTCTCGGTATTTGAAAATTGAAAAGCAGCTATTTCTCTGAGCTTTTCCCTCTTGTACAAATAGTAGGCAAGGAAACAGGGAACGACTGCCTGCGGTGGGAAAAGAGTATGGCATAGCCACGCTACTGAAATTTTGATAGTGATTTCCATTGGCTAAGCGGGAAGGAAGGACAGCCCCTGCCTTCCTTGGCTGGTGGGAAAGACGGAGTCAACGCTCCTCCAGAGGTCAGTTTGGAGCTGAAGGCAGAGGAAGGTACACTCGGATACATTAGCTGATACTTTAGCTCACCAATTAATAATTTCAGCAGAATACAAATAATACCTTAAGTGCACGCTAATGTGTTAATGCGTCACGCACCAGAAATACAAGTATTACGGTGTCACACGTTAGAAAAGATCTAGGAATTTAAGACCCAATTCTCTTTCGCCGTTTTCAGACTCAAAAATGATTAAATGGACTTAATTGGTCCACAACTTCCATTACAGGGGACTGAAATCGAGGTGAGCCAGCTCATGTTGAACCTCATAGCTGAGCCCATTTAGGATGAAAGATCACCTCTTCTTCATAACCAGGGGCTCCTATAAGACTCGTGTCATCGGCAGCAAAAAGAAAGGAGGGTAAGTCTTGCAAGAGCAGAGGTCATTCTCACCATCTCTTCCATGACTGTTGAGCTCCGTTTCTAAGAGATTAAAATGGCTATCCACCTTGCCGATAAGGTCTATCTCTACTTCCTAACTGTCCTCAAAGAGGAACTGCAAGGAGCGGTGCCAACGGTGAGCTTAGGGAAGGGAGGAGAGGGGGAAGAGGAGAAGTGGTTAACAGTAAACGGAAAATGCTGGCACCACCGGACTGAACGGAAGTGTCACCATTGACATCACTAAAAGTAGGATCAAGGCAGATCTAAAAAGCAATTTAGACTATGAGCTTTTCCTTCCAAATGAGCGGTAAGTGCCTTCCTTCACACAGAATTCAGCGCGGTAATAGTGCCTTCTATTACATTTTAAATTGATTGGCTTTATGGCCCGGTGCTGGGGAATTGCTCTAGCATGATCCCGTCGGGCTCATGTTTCTAATTCTGGCGACTCTAAATCCAGATTCCCTGAAAATCCATGCTGTTGCTTACAGCGCGTGCTGTAGGGTAATCTCCATTTTCGTGGGCCCTGACAAAACAAAGGGACCGGGATGCACCTAAGATTAGCCCACAAGGTGAAAAGCAAACCAAGCACTTGCAGAAGAAAACGTTCACCTGCAGAGTGCGTGAGTGTAAAAATAAACCACAGTGGTTACTCCGCAACAAGTGCTTCAGCTAAGAGAATTCACACGCTATTTTTGCGTTATCTAAGATTTTTCTGATGGGAGCAACACAGCAGTTATCATCTGAAGGTCTGTGTCCTGCCACTGGGGTCTTTGGGTAATGGATGGACAGATTTAGAAAACACAGTTCCAAGTCCATCTTCTTCCTTTGCGTGGTCCATGTTCAGCCTCATTTAGGACATCAGAACCTGTACTCGTGCTATGAGGTAAAAATAACTCTCTCCTTTGGAAAAAAAAAAGCTTAAAAAAAGATGCATTATGTTGTCATGAAGATGTGGCTGCGTGGCTCCAGAATCGCCTATGTGAAGTATGGGAAGAGCTGAAGAAGCCCCTCTCCGCACTGGAGCAGAGCTCATAACTCCGTCGTTTGGATGGGAAGAGATCACCCTAAGGGAATTATTCTACCTTTGATCCACGCGTGAAATTCTGGCTGCTGTCAGGGGAAGTTGTGCATGCCTAACCATGGCTGTACATCATTCTAATAAAGGCCAAAGAGAAGCTCATATATAAATGGAGTGCTAAGGTTTTTGACACTGGCTATAATAAATATCAGCACATTTAAAAAAAAAATGCGGGCTTACGTGCCTGAGGTGAGAAAAAAGCTATAGCTGTGCCTGATTTACTAGAAGGAAATATTTAAGGCCGTTGAGTCATTAGATAAAAAACTGATCTTGAAATGTCAGGAATTGGTGAGGATAACAGAACTGTCAATTTTGTCCATTAAAAACTCCCTTTTATTTTGCCTACTTTTCTCTTTTATTTTTAATAACGACCCATTAAAAATAGTGCACTCGTGATTTGCTGGTATTTGCTGTTCTATTTTCATACTTTCCATTAGTTCTTTCCTCCTTTTCTTTTTCATATTTACACATATCATCAAATGCTGGAAAGAAATCCCATGAGTAAAACCCAATTACATACAGCTTGTTACTGGCGGCAGGGCTGGGGTTTCTGCACAACTGCAGTGTCCTGTCGAGTTTAAAGTAGCTGAGGGCTTTTACATTAGAAGTGGTCCACGATAATATAATTTGGTGCGTTGTTATTTCTTAGTTTCACGTAAAAATAATGCATCACTTACAGTGGAGACAACTGCCCTTGGGAAAAACCAACAGCTATTCCATAGGACAATATATAACTGATAACGAGGTGACTCGCAGTAAACATTGTGTCCAGGAGCATCGGTTTGACATAAGAAGCTCTCCGGTCTGAAGGATTCCAGCTGGAACAGCCCGGTTTAAAATTCCTACATTTCCTCCATTTCATGTGCGTTCACCGATGCTTATGCAGTTCAAATAATCTGTGTCTGTACTTATACAAATGCCAGGACTGTATGGAGAAAAGGATACCAGCCTTCATCTGAGCGACCAGTAACAGGCTGAAGGTACCTTAGAGCCTCCTGCAGCTCCCCTTGAAGTCGGAAGAAGGACTGAGCCTTGGCCTGAGCTCTCACTGTCCCAATGTCATCCTCCGGCAGTCAATGAAACCTCTGCACTGACTTGGGGGGGACAGGACAGCCCCTGCATCAAATTCGGGTCCCCTTGAAATGAGCCTGAACCGTTGCTACAATAGCAAGAGAGGTTGTGGTCCCTCAAACAGCACTGGAACAATATGGCAAAGATTTTAACAGAAATATTCTCTTCCAAAGAAGGATGGCAGGTAAATTCCACCTGATAATTTTGTTTCTCTGTCTGTTTGATAAATGAACTAAGTAACGGAGAGGGAAAAAGAAAAGTTAAGCCTCATGAACTGCTTCACTGCTATGCAGAGAAGGTTCTCTATTCTGGTTTTCTTCAATCAACATTTTCAAAAACACTAAAATTTCTCAGTTTGAACAATTTATAATATACAAACACAAGAATATTTGACAGGTTCTTTAAAAAAAAAAAAAAAGGCAAGGAGGGGAAAAAAAATCTCAATGTTAGATATATTTGTCTGACCACACCAGACAAAAGAAATCTCATGGGGACACAAGAGGGGTCACCAGACCCAGTGAAGGAATTTTCAGCCCTTGCTCCAGGAGGTTCAGCTTCAAACCCAGTGCCAGCAGACTGATGGCGTTATCAGACGTCTGCCTCTTGCAGCCTTTGCAGCTATGAATGTTTCTGCCCAGGACCACTCTCTGCGTGCGGGAGAGTTACAGCACTGTATTTTCCACAGCCCGGTGCTCTGGCCTTTCCTCCTAACTCCAGGATTTCCATGGATGAGGCCACCAAAGGCAAGGTGCCCCCTGGGAAGCCCTCTCTGGGACCTGCCCTGCACCCTGGCGGGGGCACACGAGCATCTCTCCCCGGAGCACCCGTCTGGCAGCTCTCCCAAGCAAGTGCATGTGGGTTTTGCGTCACGAATTAATCAGCACGGCAGCCCGGCTCGTGCCTCTCTGCTCCCCCTCCCACGCTTGGGTTCCCACATGTTCACCTGCCCCGACAAACAGCAGCTCGAGGCGTTTCCCCCCTCCCTGCCGCTGGCGTGCGGTGAGCTGGGTGGGTGTCCAGGCACGAGCTGGCTTTGCCGGAGCTTTTAGGCTGAAATGCAGCCTGAGCCCAGGCGCTGGCTGTATCTAAAACGTTTCAACACTCAGATCCAGAACCTCTAAACTACTCCCTAGCTTTAACAAAATATAGAGAGCCAGGAAGCTGTTCCCGTCTATAATAATTACAAGAGAGTTTCCCTTGCCCTTGCACTATTTATTGCTTTTGCCCTTACCATAGATTGCGCAAGACAGAAGAGACTATTAAAGATCAGAATATTTCTTTCTGGGCAGGCAGGGCGAGCTTTGGCAGAAAACTCCCTCTTTCTCTCAACCATTGCCACTTCTATTAGAAAGGGAAGGGGCCGGTTTACACTGCAGGTCGAATGAAGCGTTAAATAACTGCGTTGCAACGACTGCAGTGGGGGGAATGGTCGCCTCCAGTGGAAACGTGATGCTGTAATGATACTTTTGGAAAGGCACAATAATTGTTCAAGTATCCTTTTCTAATTTGCCACAAAAGTTATCCATGGTTTCCCTGTCTCCCTTGTTCTCACAAGGCTGTCAGGGGGGAAAAGTGCATTTTTGGTAATTACAACTGAGGGTGGAAAGAGGCAGCCAGGATGGCACCTGCCAGCCTCCCACCCGGGTGACAGGCATCTTCACTGACTCCACAGCTCCAGGACAGGGCTTTGCAAGGAAATAGCTCTCTTGCCAATAATAATAATTATTATTAATAACCGAGTGACGTCCTAATCTTGGCTACATCAGTCCGGCGTACCTTTAGCCGGAGCTCCTGCCAATCACACTCACACTGATCCTGTTCTCAGCAGGTTGTGTCGACGAAGCCAGCAGAGACAGAAGGGCTGCGAGCCGCTCCGGATGGAGGGAGATGTAGGGGAACGGACCAGGGGCATTTCTGCCTCCTGGCTGGCGGGGGACATGGGGACACGGGTCTTCCAACCCTGCCAAACCCAGGGAGAGCCATCTCTGGCGAGCGAAGATCTCCTCCTCACCCCGCTGTAGGACGCGCAAAGGATGCCAGCGGGAGGGGAGATGTCCCCCCCTGCCCTCCGAGGGCATCCTCGGGGGCTGCCCTGTGCGAGGGCCGAGCAGGAGGCGAGGGCGGGGGGGTGGGGGCGGCGATACCCCCCCGGGCTGGGAACCGGCGGGGTGTCCTTGGGACCTGCGGCCGGCCCTGCCAGCGAGCGGGGGCTCCGGCGGGGCCGCCGCCATCCCCGAGGAGCCCTGCAGCGCTCGCTGATTTGCATTCAAGGGCCATCCCCTCCCAGCCCCCCCGCTCCCCCCCCCCCCCACCAGCCGCCCTCCCTCCTTCCCTTCCTCCCTCCCTCCCTCCCTCCTCTCTTCCCCAGCCCATCTGCAAAACTTGAAGGCAGAAGCCCTGGGAAGGATGACGAGCGTTATTCGGTGGCATTTCGGAAAGTTGCCGGCCGGGGGAAGCGGCGCTGCAAGGTCAGGGCAGGATGCTGCCGCTCGGCCCAGCATCGGGGATGGGGGGGGGCGGCTCTCTTCCCCCCCCCCGCCCCCCCCCGAAACACAGCGGGGTGCAAGGAGGGGGGGGAATGTGCATAGGTCGCTTCTCCGAGTTGCCTCTGTGCGCTTGTTACAAGAACAAACTGTTGTGATTTCCCCTTTCGCCCTTTTTCTCCGCCCCCCCCCCTTTTTGAGAGGGGGGTGTCAGGTGCATGTTGCCTGCTGGTACCCCATGTCGCTCCCGCGTCAGAAAATGAATGATGCAGCGATTTAATTAGGAGGGAGCGGTGCGTCCATATTGCACCGCCGAAAAGAGAGCTTCGGCGGCTGGGAAAAGATGGTGCACGGCCGCGGGCGCGGAGGCAGCGCCCCTGCCCGCGCAGAGCGCCGTCGGGGGGGCAGGAGGCCGCGGGCGCCCCGGGCTCTCCCTCCCGCACCTGCAGCTTTCTCTGCCCGTCAACTTTTTGCTACCGAGCCGCGGTTCCAGTTAAGTCTCCTCCCGGCCGAGTTACCCCGGGCGGGTGGGAAGGGGAGCTGGGGTTTAAGGCGAGAGCCGGCGGCGCGGAGCGGGGGCGGGCGGCGGGTGCTGTGGGATGCCCCGCGGAGTTTACGCGGCCCCCGCGGGGCGCGGAGCGTCTCGGCCCCGCTGTGCGCGGAGATACGCGCAGATGTGTGCCTGGGGATGGGTGTGCACGGCTGGGGACTTGCGTGTGCGCGGGCGCGGACGGGTGCGTACGGCGGGGATGCAAGAGGTACCGCGGGGGCCGCCCGTCTCCCGGCGGGGGTGCGACCTGGGGGAGGCAGAGCCCGCAGACCCCCGACCCCCCCGACGCATCTCGCCCAGCAACTTTCAGCCACGGGCGAAGCCGCGCAAGCCCCCCCACCCCCCCCGCCACGCTCCGCGGATCCGCCGCCCCCCGCGCAGCCCTGTTACCTGCCTGCGGCTCCCGGGGCGGGCAGATACCGGCCGGCGGCGCTGCCCTCCGCGGGCGCGGCCCTCCGCCTGCGCGCACGTTCCGCGGCGGGTGGAAGGATGCGAAAGGTGCCGGGGTCTCTCCCACGAGGTTTTTTGGCATTGCCTCCGTGGCGGACGGGAGGCTGCCGGATCCCGGAGAGGCTGCGAGGCTGGAGCGGCGGAACGGCACCGGGACGGGAGGGAAGAAAGAGAGAGAGAGAGAGCGCGGAGGAGGGAGGCGAGGAGGCGCTGGCGGCGCAGGGGTGCGCGGCGGGGGGAGCCGGGGCGGCCGGGCCGGGACACCGCTGCCCTTCTCCGGGGCCCGCCGGGCTGCTCTCCGCCGCAGCCCCGGCAGCTCGGCTGGCGCTTGCAGTCAGAGCATCTTTGATTTCCTCCAGAGTTGGCCTTTTTTTTTTTTTTTCTTTCTTTCTTTTTTTTTTTTTTTTTTTTTTTTTAAAGAAAGGGGAGGGGGGTGTGCGAATTGTGACCCATCCCGGCGGCTTTTTCCTCTCTGATTCTTCTTGGGTTTTTTTGCCTCCCCCATCTGCTCGTTTCCCACTTCCCTTCCTCTCCGCCAACCAGCCCCCTCCTTCCCCCTTAAAAAAAAAAAAATAAAAAAAAGGCAGGGGAGGAAAAAAAAAATGTATAGTCAGGGCTTCCCAAATGCGCGCCCCCGACCTGGTGCCAAGCGCGCCCCCTTCATTTGTTCCCCTTCTTGAAGCTCATTTTCATGACGTGGAAAAGCCTGATCCAGGGCAACAACAACACCACACACACACACACACGCACACACACGCACACACACACACACACACACACGGAGAAGGAGAGAAGCCCGAGATCCTCCGCCGCGCCCCAGCCCTCCCGCTCCGCGTTGCCGGTGCCCGGAGAAGGCGGCGGCGGCGGCGGCGCTGGAGCCTGCAGCAGCCCCTCTCCTCCCTCCTCCATTGAGTGTGCCAAACAGCAGCTCTGCATCCTAAAGAAGATCATTGAGGGGCTCATTGCATTCCCAGCACGTCTCAGGCTTGCTTCTTTTTTTTTTTTTTTTTGCTGCCTTTTTTTTTTTTCCCTTTTGCCTCAGCTTCAGCAGGAGTAGAGAGAGAGGGAGAGAGAGACACAGAGAGGGAGAGACAGAGAGAAACCAGCAATCTTTAAACTCGAGCTTTTTTTCCCCCCTTCCCCTCCTTTTTTTTTTTTTTTTTTTTGTAACGATGTGCTAAAATCTCTTCTGCGAACCGGTAAGTACAACCTTTCTGGATCCTTTTGTTTCCGCCTAGGGTCAAAGACACCCCCTCTTCCAAAAAGAAGATATAATAATCCTCTTTATTTATTTTTTTATTTTTTATTACAGCCCTTGCAGAAGAGAAAGAACTTAAGTGGCTAATATTTTGCAAAGGAGACAGAGAGACCGATGCTGCAATATAGCTCTCATCTCTCTCCCTTCTTCCCAATTAGATGGTGGTTTTAATTGCAGAGGGTATTTCTCTTTTCATGCTTTCAACCATCTCCTCTTTCCCACAGGGGAGGGTTTCATTTGCAAGTTGATCCTAAGGATTTCTGTTCCTCTGGCATTTCTCTCCCCTAAATGCATCTGTCTGCTCTTAAGTTTGTGGATGGGGGGCAAAATTTTCTAGTTCTTACTCGAGGAAGGCAAAAAGGACCTTTTCTATTGAAAGATTAACACTAAAAGCAACGATCGCTCCGAATAATTCTAATGGGCATTTCAGTGATTCAAGGAAGGCTGCATCACCGCCGTTATTATTACCATCCTTAGCATTTCTCGGTGCCCGCACATTTAAAATATCTGGTGAAGGGAAGGGTGAACCCATATGTTGAAGGAGCTGCATCTCATTAGTACAGTATTATTTTCATCTGATTGGAGAAGAATGGTGTCTTCATTCGGAAACGTATATAGTAGGATAGATAATTTAACGGCTGGTAAGTGTCAAGGTATTTTTTCTTCCACTTTCAGCTTTTTAACCAGGTCTCCTGCTTGGTCCTGGGGGCGCAAAATACCCTAATCCAAGGCAGGCTGAGCGTTTCAATCCTAGGTGCCTCTTTAGCTGTCACTTCCCTTTAGATCTGCTGATCGCATGGGCATGTGCTTTAGAAAGATTAATCATCTCTAAATGCTTTAATCAGCTAAAATGACTAATATGTGGTATGTATTTATCTGATAATATACCAGTTGCATTAATTCATCGGTGCGTTTGGAAGGGGAAGATTTTCTTTTAAATAAGGATTGTTAACCATTTAAAAGGTATTGCGGGGATTTCTGAAGGGAACCGTTTTGCCAGGGACATCAGCAAACCTTGCACATTCCTTTGAACTTATGTATGGAATATATTGAGCCGGGAGGGAGAGAGATTCAAGGATTGAGATTCAATAACTTTAGGAGTTTGCATGTATGAAAGATGTAGTGCGACACTGGAGAAATCTACCCACTGGTATTTCCCCCTGTAGTCAATGCGGGCTATGGTGGCTACAAAGCTAAAATTGCAAACAAGTATGAAATACGTGTAGTTCTAAACACTAGTCTTAACGGTGGAAAACATGTAAAGATGCAACACGTTCAGCCTGTGTGCTCATATTGCTGTGTGGTCTGCATGTGCTGTCCTCTTTATAGGTGGCATTTACCAAATGGGGGGATAAGGGAGGCTGGTATCGCGTGATGAAACCTTCTAACATCTCCTAAGTACAAATCAGGGCAAGGCTCGCCCATCCGACACCCCCAGAGTTGGTTATGAACGTCTGCCCAACAATTGCTGAACTTTTCAGGAGCCTAACACAAGTCTAGCAGGTAGGGGCTTGGTAAAAGGAGCGGGGCAGGACGGAAATACTGAAATCTGCATTTTTCTTCCCGTTGCAGTTTTGTAAACATCAACAAATGATGAAACCTTCCACGGCAGAGACGCATCATAAAGGAAGGATGTTGTGGATAATTCTTCTAAGCACAATTGCTCTAGCATGGACTACACCAATTCCCTTGATAGAGGACTCGGAGGAACTCGATGAGCCCTGCTTTGATCCATGTTACTGTGAAGTGAAGGAGAGCCTTTTCCATATACATTGCGACAACAAAGGATTTATAAATATTAGTCAGATAACAGAGTCGTGGTCCAGACCTTTTAAACTTTATCTGCAGAGGAATTCCATGAGGAAATTGTACACCAACAGTTTTCTTCACTTGAACAATGCTGTGTCTATTAACCTTGGGAACAATGCACTGCAGGACATTCAGACGGGGGCTTTTAACGGGCTCCGAGTTCTGAAGAGGTTGTATTTGCACGAAAACAAATTGGACATTTTCCGAAACGACACTTTCCTGGGTTTGGAAAGTCTGGAATATCTGCAGGCAGATTACAATGTCATTAAACGGATTGAAAGCGGGGCATTTCGAAACCTAAGTAAATTGAGGGTCCTTATACTAAATGACAATCTTATCCCCATGCTTCCCACCAACTTATTTAAGTCTGTGTCCTTAACCCACTTGGACTTGCGCGGGAACCGGCTAAAAGTCCTTTCGTACCGCGGGATGTTGGACCATATTGGCAGGAGCCTGATGGAGATCCAGCTGGAGGAGAACCCGTGGAACTGTACGTGTGAGATCGTGCAGCTGAAGAGCTGGCTGGAGCGCATCCCCTACACTGCCCTGGTGGGGGACATCACCTGCGAGACCCCCTTCCACTTCCACGGGAAGGACCTGCGGGAAATCAAAAGAAGTAAGCTCTGTCCCATGCTGTCCGACTCCGAGGTGGAAGCCAGCCTGGGCATCCCTCAGCTGTCGTCCAGCAAGGAGAACGCGTGGCCTACGAAGCCTTCCTCCATGCTGTCCTCCTTCCATTTCACCGCTTCCTCTGTTGAGTACAAAACATCCAACAAACAGCCCAAACCCACCAAGCAGCCCAGGGCACCCCGGCCTCCCCCGACATCCCGGGGCCTGTACCCCGGGCCGAACCAACCGCCCGTGGCTGCCTACCAGACCCGGCCCCCCATCCCCATCATCTGCCCTACTGGGTGCTCTTGCAGTTTGCACATCAACGACCTGGGCCTGACGGTCAACTGCAAGGAGCGAGGGTTTCACAACATCTCCGAGCTCCTGCCCAGGCCCTTGAACGCCAAGAAGCTGTACCTGAGCGGGAATTTGATCCAGAAAATCTATCGCTCCGATTTCTGGAATTTTTCCTCCTTGGATCTCTTACACCTGGGCAACAACCGGATCTCCTACGTGCAGGACGGGGCTTTTATCAACCTGCCGAATCTCAAGAGCCTGTACCTGAACGGCAACGACATCGAGCGGCTCACCCCGGGCATGTTCCGGGGCCTGCAGAGTTTGCATTACCTGTACTTCGAGTACAACCTGATCAGGGAAATCCAGCCGGCGGCCTTCAGCCTCATGCCCAACTTGAAGCTGCTCTTCCTCAACGACAACTTGCTCCGCACCCTGCCCACCGACGCCTTCGCCGGCACCTCCCTGGCCCGCCTCAACCTGCGCAACAACCATTTCTTGGCGCTGCCGGTGGCCGGGGTGCTGGAGCACCTCCACGCCATCGTCCAGATCGACCTGAAGCTCAACCCTTGGGACTGCACCTGCGACCTGGTGCCCCTGAAGCAGTGGCTGGAGGCTCTCAGCTCCGTCAGCGTGGTGGGCGAGGTGCTGTGTGCCAGCCCCGAGCGCCTGGCTCGCCGCGACCTGCGCTCCCTGGAGCTGGCGGCCCTCTGCCCCGCCGCCCTCCGTCCCGCCGCCGCCGCCGCCGCCGCCGCCGCCGCCTCGCCCCCCGCCGCCCTTCCGCCTCCCTCCGCCACCGGCGCCGCCGCCTACGAGCTGCCGCCGGCCGCCGCCGCCGTGCCCCTCTCCGTCCTCATCCTCAGCCTCCTCGTCCTCTTTTTTTCCGCCGTCTTGGTGGCCGCCGGGCTTTTCGCCTTCGTCCTGCGCCGTCGCCGGCGGAAGCTGCCGTTCCGCGGCCCGCGGGCTGAGGCGGCCGACCTGGGCGGCGTGCCGCTGCGCTGCCCGCGGATCTTCGAGGAGGGGGGCGGCGGCGGCGGCGGCGGCGGCGGCGGAGGGGGAGGCGGGGAGCGGTCCCCGGAGAAGGCGCCCCCGGCGGGCCACGTCTACGACTACATCCCGCACCCGGTGACCCAGATGTGCAACAACCCCATCTACAAGCCGCGGGAGGAGGAGGAGGAGGCGGCGGGCGGCGGCGGCGGCGGGGAGGCGGCGGAGCTGCTGCGGGGCGGCGGCGAGCGCTTCGCCCACGCCGCCGCCGCCGCCGCCGCGCAGGAGCCGGGCACCAACTACCGCACCTTGCTGGAGAAGGAGCAGGAGTGGAGCCTGGCCGTGTCCAGCTCGCAGCTCAACACCATCGTCGCCGTCCATCCCCAGCACCCCGCGGGCGGCGGGCTGGCGGCGGGCGGCGGCGGGCTCGGGGGGGCGGTGGCGGCGGGAGGAGGCGCCCCACGGGACCGCGACCGTCCGCCGCCCTGCGCCGTGGGCTTCGTGGACTGCCTGTACGGCACGGTGCCGAAGCTGAAGGAACTGCACGTCCACCCCCCTGGCATGCAATACCCGGACCTCCAGCAGGACGCCAGGCTCAAAGAAACCCTTCTCTTCGCGGCCGGCAAGGGCTTCTCAGACCACCAAACCCCCACAAGCGAATACCTCGAGTTAAGGGCCAAACTCCAAACCAAGCCGGATTACCTCGAAGTCCTGGAGAAGACCACGTACCGGTTCTGACCGCCGCCCCGCCGCCCGCCCCGGCACCGCCGCATGCGAGTAGAGGATACAGCTGTGTGCTCTCTCCCCCGCCAGATGTGCGCGCTGCGGGGAAGGGCCGTTCTCAGATCATTAATCGATGAAGTGCCTTCGCAGACTTTTGCCAGCAGATGTTAATCAATCATTATTTTTTATACTGAAACTGAGACTTTGACTGTGCCATGTCTAAGGTATATTATTATTATTATTATTATCGGGGATCTTTGTATTGATCCTGATTAAGTAAATTCTATGTGTGTCTCTCTCTCTTTTTTTTCTTTTATTTTCTTTATTGTTGGTTTTGTTTTCTTTTTTTTTCCGTTGCAGTAAACTTCCTTTATATTTTCCCTTGGAGGGGAGGGGGAGGGAAGGTGGCATCTTGTGGCTTGCTTTCTTCTTGCCCATCATGGCACAGATTCTGTACATTTATTTAAAAAAAAATGCAAAGAAGCAAACGAGCGCAGTTTGCTGCATGCCTGGAAACTGCAAGAGGGATGGGAGGGGAGGGTCTTGCTCGAATGTCTCACTCTTTTCTCTCTCCCTCCCTCGCACGCACATTCACCCGCACCCTCACCGCCACCCCCGCCGCCAGCCCGGTCCCTCCGCGCAGCGCGGGAGCGGGGTCCCGCTGGCTGCGGAGGGGAATCCCGTGGGCTGGGGGAAGCCACCGGGAGCCGAGCAGCCCAAAGGATGTAACCACGTGGCGCACACACCTAGGGGATGCTCAGTGACACTTCATCATGACGCCATGGTTTTTTGGAGGACATCCGCACTTTCCTAATAAAAGCAACATGCAAATATACAAAAAAAAAAAAAAAAGAGGAAAAAAAAGCTACTGGGCACCTATCACTAACAGCTTTGTAGGAAGCACTTTTAATGTTTTCTCTCATACACACATACACGCACACACACACACACACAAAGGTACAACAATGTGCATATATTTATTCTGTAATTTCAAGTGAATATAAATTGTAAAGGTAATGTTTAATCATTGTACAGTGATGCGTCTGGTATAGCTTTCCTAATAAAACGTTTTGAAAAAAATGCATATATATATATATATACCCATATATATATATATAGGAATACAAAGCTTGAACCTGAAACTTCAGCTTCCCCCTACTGAGATTTCCTTCCCCCACCTTAACCTTGAAAGCTATTTTATTAATAACAGTTCAATGCACTGTGATGTTAACAGAGGAAAACCCTGTACAGCTTCTCTTGCCAAGATACCACCCGAGACTTTTAAAAAATCCGATTTACAATCTGTATTCCCACGTTGCACTGTACTTATGGCAGTTCCCCTGTATTTAAAAATAGGCAGCAAAATTAAGACCGTGTCCTCGAGTGGCGTTTCTCGCAGGAGCGCTGGTTCCTCTGCCTGCTGGCAGCGGAGGGAGGAGGCATTGCTGCGGGTGTTTCTCGTGTTTCTTCGCAGTAAATGCGAAGTGAGCAGTCAGAGGAGGGCGACGGGAGGGGCAAATTAAACCCAATTTCAATTTCGCAAAAGGGCGAAGCCAGCCGGAAAAGGATCCCAAGGATTTCAATCACCCGGCTCTCCCTCCCCGCCGCCGTTTGCTCCCCGCTGAAACGGGAGCGAGACCAAAGACGATCGGATTTCCCTTCCCGGGAAGGTCCCGGTTGGTATCTTGTCCCCGTAGGTACCTTGTCCCCGTTGGTACCTTGTCCCCGGCGGCCCCGGGGCCGGGCCGGGCCGGCGGCGGCGGCAGCGAGCGGCTCCGCGCGGCCGCCAGGTGGCGCCGCAATCCCAGCGCTGGCGGCCGCGGCGCGGCGGGAGCGCGGAGCCCTGCGGGACCCCCCGGGCCCCCCCCGGCCCCGCTGCCGGCCCGGTCCGGCCCCCTCCCGCCCCGCTGAATGTACTCCCCGGCCGCCTTATACCGGGGGCAGGCGGGGGTCGCGAAGGGGAGAGCCCGCAGCCGGGCACCTGTGCCGCCCTAAAGACCTTCAAATACAGAGTTTTATACAGAAATATATCTATAGAAATAATTTGTCTTAACGGAACAGCGGTAACGGTAGTTTATGCAGGTGAATTGCCATTATTTTTATTTCTCCCTGCCCCCCCCCCCCCAACTGCGTTAAAAAGGTTTTCCCCAGGGCATTTCTTCTGGTTGGTGTCAGGGAATTAAGGACCTCTGGTTCCTTTCTGGATGGGGGCAGAGGCTGCTGCAGCACGCAGCGCGGTGTCACCTCCGACCCAGCTGTCCTTCCTTCCTCTTGGGGAACAACTTGGTTTCACCCAGCACAATGCATTTTAATGGAGATAAAACCGCGAATACTTGTTTTCACCCCAAGTGTCGCTATTTATAGCTTCAGCCAGGATGCTTATTGCAGGCTTTTTTTGTCAATTTGTCTTGGAGAGGCATCTGGGTGTGACAGAAGTAATCTCCCGAGCCTTGGTAGTAGCTGTATGTGTTTCGAGATGGAGGGACAGCTCCAAATGTCTGTAAATCTAGCATCAGCTCCATAATATTGGTAAAAATTTGAAGTTCTTAGATCCCTCTATTGAGTTGTTAGTGTTTTATTACTTCTGCTTTCAGCTTCTAATCTGTTGGGCTTTGTTCTTTTTTTTTTTTTTTTAATGGATAGTAGAAGAGCATGCATGTGTTAAAAGTAATAAACATCAAAGTGCAAAGGCCAGATCCTTCTTACGATAGACATAATAATTACATTGATAAGACTACATGCAAGTAACGCGTGGGGCTATAAATCAGGTTAAAGTAAAACCAACCCCTAGTGAGAGTGGTGCTGTATACATTTGGCAATGTCATCAAACCCCCAGGTGTTCATACTTGTATCCAAATATAGTAAAGCCAGTTGCAAATAATGTTTATATTTTAATTAAACTGCAGAAAGGTGAGAGAATTTCGACATAACTATAGGTAGTAATCTCACCCCTGAATGGTGAGGAAATCTATTTATTCAGTGGAAATAAATTTGTTCTATGAGAATGGAATTTTGTATTAAAAGAGATAATTTTTTGGCTTACATTGAGTTATTTTTCTTTCCTTGTGTAGGAAACTTCCTCTTCCTTGTGTACTGGAATCATCTGGGGATGATTCGCTCTCAAAGTGTTGATGATATTTAACTGTGATATCTCTTGTGTGTTTTGATGACTTCTGTTTTGCTGTTTCATTGTGTTGAGCTGAGGCTGAGTGGGTGGCAGCATTACTTTCCACTGCAGGAAACAAAAGTGGATCCATCATCTCTGATCTGTGACGGGTGACTCTTTACATGCTTCAACCTGGGTTACTCCTAATTAATAGGGAGTATTCATGATAATTATATCATTATCAGCAGTATTATTGGTAGCATTAATAGTATTGGGAAGGAATCAAATAAAGTCAAATGATCTGCATTTACACTGGAGCTGTTTGATGGGATACTATTTTAAATAAATAAATATTTTTTTAGTTTATTTCGCTACTGTACAACAAGTAGCTGGTATCGGCTTCGGCAGTTCAGCTTGTGGCAGTGCTCAGAACCTGTCAGTAAATCTGTGATCATGTGTCTGTTTTATTCACTCATTGATTATATTGAAATTCTTCCTACAGGTGAAAGAAAAGGAAAAAAAGGCCAGGTAAGTCCCAGTCCCAGTCTGTAATGACTGCATATGGGAAAATAGAAAGGATAATAATCTTGCTCAATTATCAGTGCTCTTTTGTATTTCCTGGATATTGTCATTGCTGTCACCATCATATTCTGCCTGAGTTAAAAGATTTGTTTGAGACTTGGAAATTGCTTCATGGATCTCTTGACTGTATCAATAGTGGGAGAAAGATGTTCTTTTTTATAGTATGAATAATAATCTGACTTCTGGAAAGCAATCCATCTCTGCAAGCAGGACCTGTAGCGCTCTAGTTAGGCAAATGTGACGGACAGGTCACTTATTATGAGATTCAGTGGACATGAGCTAAGTTGTGGTAACTCAAGATTTTGTCAGAGACCTTTCCAGACAAAACCACATTTGAGCATGTCATCACAGCTGATCTGGTTTTAAGCTAGAAATGCACAGTTACGGTCAACTTGTGTTCTCTGCTGTAAACTGGTACGGCAGCAGGACAGAAAGGTCTCAGTGAAATGTCGATGTGCAATGCTCTATGTTTCTGAAACACTGACGTGTGCAAGCGGCAATTCATGAGTGCTCTGCTACTCCTTTGCTCAAGTACCTACTTCACACGGGCTGTTCACATGAATAAGACATGATGAATTGTCTTTATCTGTAACAGAAGTGTTCACGTGAAAAAAGTGTGTAGCATTTGGCCGTAAGTCTGGAAGTTCATTGCTTACCTACATTACTCAACCAAAGACTATGACTTCTGGCAGTGCTCCAGCCACTTAGGTGTGAACTTGTTCCAGAATTGCACTTCTTCCAAAGGCATTTTCTTTTACAACCTGGATTTATACACGCTCAAAAATCAGGCTGCTGCGCATTGCATATTCCTATCCTCTGAGTTTTCCAAGACTTGATTCTAAATTTGACTTCCTCATACGGAGTTTCACAGTGAATTTATGTGTGGCTTATAGAGTACAACGCAGTTCTTTCCATGGGCAAAATGTAGAGTAAATTCACCCAATATGTAGTTTCACAACTTCTTCATAATAACAACAGCTCTTTGTACGAAGATATGCTATTTTTTAATACTTTGTAATATTGATGTGAGTGGCAATACATCTTTTTTTCCCAATTCTTGAAAATTTTCTGTTTTATTTGGGCAAGAGTAGCTATGCCCCTATTCGAAGCCTGTTTGAGCTAGTGGAAGAAGTGGAATGCGCTTGGAACAAACCCTTGTGTGGGTACGGACTGGAGGCCTAATTCTGCTCCCTTGAAGCCAGTGATGAAATACCACATTACTGCTCGGTTTCGGCCAAGAGAGCTGAAAGAAGAGCAAAGCCTGATCTCAGAAAACTACATTATATATTAAGTGGATTCAAGTATTTTCAGACAAGTACTCCATGTGACTATTTCAGAATAAAATGAGTAACAGCATAGAAAAGATGGTTTTGCTGTCAATTTAGTAATTTTTCTGATTGACTTAATTCACAAATTAACCAAACAATCTTTAGCGCTTTTTGTTTTAAACTAAGAGCATTCACATAAAGGCAAATATGAATGCATCTCAGCAGATTCAAGAAAGGTGGAAATTGGTACCAGAGTTTAGACCTAATGTCATAGGTAGCCAACTAGCCAGCACGATTATTAATGTAACAA
Source organism: Chroicocephalus ridibundus (assembly GCF_963924245.1). NCBI lineage: Eukaryota > Metazoa > Chordata > Aves > Charadriiformes > Laridae > Chroicocephalus > Chroicocephalus ridibundus. The sequence continues at coordinate 69,448,115 of NC_086289.1, read as the reverse complement.
TTGCAAATTATTTAGAAATACTTTATTAGTATTATTCTTTTTAAATGTCGTTTGCTTGATCCTTATTATTTCCCACTTTTAAAATCATGTACTTCCGTTTTCACTTTTGTTTAGGTTGTTGGAGGAGTTAGGGGGATTACTGATGAAAGCATTAGCTTTGCTACGCGTGGCTACCGGGGTGAAACTTGTAGGTTATCTTTGATCACTGCAAAATATTGGGAAACGCTCCCCTGTGGTGGCATTTCTTTGTTAAATTGGTCGATATTGTGGTTTCCAGAACGGTGTCAGGTGGTTCATTTTTGCAGAAAAATGGTGGGAGAAGGCTCCAAGGACCGGAGCCACTGGGAGTGCTATAGGAATTCCCTGTCCCACAGTCGTACTGGGTAGTCTCTGCATGGTGGATGTTGCATCAGTCTTTATCTTTTTGAAAGTTAAGGATGTTAATATTCAGTATGGGGTTATTTTTAGGCATTACGAAGTAGTATGTATATGCAATACTAAGATTTTGGGTGCCTTAAAAAGAACAGATAATAATAGGGGGCATAGCACAATATAAAATATTAATAACTCAGTCATATGTCATATAATGAATCTTTAATGTCCATTTACTTTTTCTAACATCTTTACTTTTCTACTAGAATTTTCTAAATCTCTCAAGAATATCCTGTAAATTCTATGAATTCTGAAGAAATATTTTAGGTTAGCCAAGGGTCAAATCTCTCCGTATTTGGGAATTGAAACAAATACCACTATCTGTGGAGGAATGTTCCTCTTCCATGGCACGTGGCATGGCAATTTGGCATGTTGTTGTAGCACTGTGCCAGTAAGGGAGGCTCTCCGTAGCGATGAGATTTTGCAGTAGGGCTTGAATAATTTCAAGCAGGAGTTCCTGAATTGTGATAAATCACTATTGGACCGGCATAGACCTGAGACGTGCTGCTGCTTCTGATGGCACTGCCGTGTCTTCTGCTGATGGTGGGACCTGGCACCATTGCTGGTGGGGGCTCCTGTAATAGTAATTCTATAAAAACAAACAAACAAAAAGCAGAAGAAAGGTTTGGGAGTCTTTATCCTACAAGGACTATCTCATTTGAAGTTAATGACTTTCCCCAAATGTTAAAGTGGCATTAGTATACTGATTATGAGAAAATGTGTTTTTTTAATCGCTTTTCTCAGCTTTACTTTGCTTTTCTGGAGACAGTAGCTGGTTTACATGTTAAAGAACTGCAGAAATGTATTTTTTTAATATTTTTTCAGACCATGATTTTTAAAATAAAAGCAGTCTATTATGACAGTAGCTATCCTAAATTGAGATGAGTTTTCTAGAAAGCTACATAAACCTTTGGTTTTGTACTTGGTCCTAAGTTATTATATGTTTGTGTATATATATATGTATGTATGTGTGTGTATATATATATATATACACGTGTGTGTGTGTGTATATATATGTGTGTATATATATATATGTATATAAAATGTGTGTTATCTGAATACGCCTTGAACCGAAGTCTGTCATTGAACTTTGGAGGCTTTGGCGTTGCAAATCAAGGCCAATTAATGTGGTTTTTTTTGGTTTTGTGATTATTTGGTTTGATTTTATTCAGCGTATGACTGGAGAGGAAAACATTGCGGTGTGAAAATTCTCACAAAACAATACTTTTTAATAGGGATTTCAAATTTAATTCTTTCTTTTCGTTTCTTTGGAGAACAAAGGAGCTATGCTCAAAAGGGTGTATGAATTGCCACTCAGGTTTAGAGTTGAAATGTGTTCACTCTGCTGTGTCCTCTCATTCCTGAGTGCGCCCAGGACAGTCTGACTCTAAGGAAGATGTAAGAAATTCCCATTAGTGAGATTACAGGGTCAGATGTGGCCAGCTCATCTGCTCCACCATTAGCTCTCACCCTGAGCAATCAGGGACCTGGGGTATGGCACCACTGGAGGTACCAGTCCTCTGTGTGCAGGGAGCAGGGGAGTGCTAAGCACTTAGAAAAATCAGGTTGTAGCATTTCGGTGAAAAATGAGCTTTAAAAAAACTGGACAGCGGTAGCGGATGCTGGCCACTTAAAAGTTTGTCCCTGTGCTCTTTAGAAAACTCATCCAGAGTTTCTCTGGTGCTGTTAAACTGCCACGAAAGGTCACGTCTGCTCAGTCTTCATAAAAGTGCTGCTGAAAAAGATGTATAGCTAATGCATTCTTCTTAATTAGAGAGCATCATTTCTTGTGGCATCACTTCTATTATGTTTTCTTGCAGTGACCCAAAAACCTGGCTGCTTTGGAAAGTGGATAGTATTGGCAAGCAAAGAAATATGGCAAGTAAAGGTATTTTTTAGATCCAGTCTATGTTAGTGTTTTCTTCAAGGAAAGGGCAAGTCATAGCTATTGTCTCCCTGTTCTGCAGCCCTCACTGAGAGTAACTAAAGGCACTAATCAAGGGAAAGAGTCAGTCATCGTTCAATCCATGTTTAATTCTCCCCTTTGGTTTTAAGCCAACAAAGAAAGAAATGTGGATGCATCTAATTTTTATAGATATAAGTATATATATATATGTCCCTTCTGTGAGCAGTGAGGGGCTGTGATACTGCAGGCAGCGATGCTGATGGACACAACGGCATTGGCATGGCTGGGAGATGGGTTAAGCTGTGACAAGTGGGGACTGTGCCAAGGCTAACAATGTGAATGGCACCTGAAAGTCAAGCATCTCGCTGAGTTAGAGACAGTCAATAACGATACGCAATTCTTGTTGAGACCCCTCTTCTTAGAGCAGGTATACAAATATCTCAGAGAGTCCCATTTTTCCTGCATTTGGCCCACGTTCTCGACCAGCCTCCAGACTGTTGGTATTCTCAGCATTGCTTTTACCTCTCTGCATGCCCAGATGTTCATTTGGCTGCCAATAAGTTTTAACACCTCGGTTTGCACATTGACCACATGTGTGAGATGGAGACCAATTGAAAATATGGTTCTCTCTGTTGGGTTTTTCTGTAGAGTGGTGTTTTGCACCTCAAGACTTCATTCTGTCAGAGGTATCGACTGGATTGCCTACCTGTAACTCAGCTTTGTAAGCAGCCTCCCGAGGTTAGCCGTGGTGGTATGACATGCCTTGTGCTTTGCCAGCCCCTACAAGCCAGCCAGAGTCTGTTAAAGCCTTCAGAGCACAAAAGCACTGATAAGATGGATCTCTCACAGGTATGCACCAGGGATAAAGCGGAGATGTTTCATTTGCAACAACCTAGAATCAGTTGCTGTTCACTCAAAGCCTCCTATGTCGTTACTTCTACTGGAACAGGGCGGCTAACGTATGTGATGGAAATGCTGACACTAAGTATGTACAGTACATACATATATGCTGCGTGTATAGATATGTGTGTATACATGTGTATGCAGGCATGTTGAAGTGCAGAAGTTGATTTTTGGAAAGTTCTGGGAGATTCAGGTATATGGCTTGCTTTGGACTGTTATTAAAAATATGGGCATTTTGGTTATGAAGCTAAAAATAGCTACATTAAGACCTAAATTCTCAATGTAGGTCAGTGGAGGCACTTCTCAGACATATTAGCATTTTGGACACTTAATCTTAGCAGCATACCGCGTCTCCTAGAATAGGTTAGTAGAGGCAATGCAGGAGAAACTGCTGCATCTCAAGTCATTCAGAAAGGTTGCCAAGTTTCTCAGGAACAAGAATGGCAGAATAATGAGTATTATATTTAATTTGGGATGGAAAGGCAACCGTGGGGAGTTCAGCAGAGGCAACTCAGATCATCTTGGCTCTCTGAGGGAGGGAGAATTTATAACTATAGCTAGCTAAAAAGCAGCAAGCTGTGTGTGCGTTTGTGTGTATATATATACTTATATATATGTATATACAAATCTGTGTATGTGTATATAACACGGTGTGTATATATGTATGTATGTATATGCCTATAATGTATAATATGTGTATCTATAGATATGTATACATTTATATAAATTTATATTTCTCTATATAAATATTCATGCAACTATGGGAAATAACATTTCAACAGTGTGTCCTTTTCTTTAAAACCCAACAAAAAGCTGCTTCCACTAACATCGTATTGGCACAAATGTCTTAAGGTATATTTTCTATGTAGAAAGGAGTGTTGCTTAGCGGTTGAGCACAAGCCTGGAAGGTTTTTACTCTTCCAGCGGACTCCAAGTAAGTAATTAGCTGCTCCACAGCTGTTCTACATTTGTGAAATAAGGTGGTGGCCAAAATGACTCAGGGCTGGTTTGAAAGGCAGAAGAAGGTGGTTGGTGACTGTTTGCGCTTTGGAAATCTCTGCTATGCTCATGGAGTTTTGACGGTGCAATAGCCGTAGCAGTAATTATTCTGTTTGCTGTAAATGTCCCAGCTAATGCTAATGGCTTCTGAACAGAGGGGAAAAAAAGATGAATTTCCTGCTCCAGCGTAAGTTATCTAAAGTCTGATTACTTTGACTCAGTGATGTATGGATTTTCGTTTAGGGTTAGGATGTTAGGCTGTAAATCAAGAATTTTAGCTCAGCGAACATCTAGTTCAGGATGTGTCTTTTATGTTATAATTGATTTTAAATAATTTCACTTTGTCATCAGAACAAGCTATACCTTAATTCATGATAAGCTCAAAGAATTTCTCAGCTGGAAACCCATTCATATCAGGGTGAATTTTGCACTTGACTTCAGTGTGGTTGAATCAGATCAGTGTTTCATTAAGCGCTGACATTAAAACAATCTTGTAGCTGTGCAACTATTAACTAAAATTGTAATTTTGTAATAAAAGTGAGCTTAAAAATGACTTACTAGTTATGTATTCTATGATTATAGTGTCTTTCTACCGAGAAGACTTTTCGGCAGTTGCTGGGTGTTGGCAAGGGTTTAGATTTTGTGCTGCCGGTCGTTATTTTGAGTCTTGCCCCTGATTTGAGCTGGAACCGGCTCAGCCCCTGGAACAACGCATCGTAATCCTCTGCAGCTCGAAGGAAAAGCTGCAAAGTAACGATCTCCACCAGCATCCCTGAAGCCACCTTCCCTGAACGATCGCTGAATTGCCACATGTGTCGTGCTGGAGTAAATGTAGGTCAGGGTAACGTGGATTTATCGTTACGATTTTGGGTCCCGTGGGGCTAAAGCCCGTGTCCTGCGCTGACCACGTGCAGGGACAGGCACAACCTGCTGGCGGTTGGTGCCACTACAGAGAAACATCTTTCTGCCTCCAACATCAAGCAGGCCCTACGCTGCCAGGGTTATTAGAGCAGCGTGGATCTGTCGTGCTGCCAATCTGCCGGCGTTTGCAAACTCTAATGTGATTAGAAAAGAAAAGGGGGAGAAGGGATTATTTTTTTTTCCTGGTCCTTTGCTTCCTTTAAGGCAGAAAACAAACACACACAAAATAATCACAGAAATCAAAACAAATACCCAGTGGTTTAAAACGTATGATATTGAGTGAAATATTTCTTTCAAGCTTCTTGATTGTGCTTTACTTCATTATTTCATCTGGAGGAAGTAAGCACCTTATGGGAAAGTGCTTCCCAATCTCTTTTGCATAAATGTTACAGTGAAACTTGCAGTGATATATAGCTGCCTGTTCAGAAAATAGGTCACTTCCATACAAATGCCATATTTTTATGCAGAAAATATGCTGAATTCATATACCATCTTCTAGTTAAAGCAATCCCTTTGCTGTTTTTGTGATTTCAGCATATTTGCCTGAATGAAGACAATCGGAAGGGGAGAAAAAAAACAAAACCCAATTATTTTTTAATTAACTCATGCAGGCCTAATGTCAGGCTAACCACTTGAACACAGTGTCTCTGGGGCACGCACAGGAACTTCGTCTTCAAATTGCAACTTTTTTTCAGCGAGAAGCATCAGAATTTGAGTGCAGTGTATCGCAAAGCTCAGAGGGCTGCTGCTTTCTGAGCATCTGGAGACTTGGGGAAATAAGTTTTTTCTGATGTCACTTGTTAAAGAAGATGCCTAGATGTCCATATCCTCAGGGAAGCAGCCATTCACACAAGAAGCCTGCAAACTGGTGCCAGTAAAGGAATGATGAAGTTTGCAAATCTCCTCATACTCTGTAGCAATCTCCTCTGTGCAGGGTGAATTTAATCTATAATGAACCCAGGCTCCTTGCACTATTGCTTTAAAGAAATAACAAACCAACCCTGCCTTCTATATAGTTGAATTTTGCCATGCCACTTCATATTTAGGAAAGGAACACTGTGGTTTGAGGAATCAGAGATACAGAGTCAGGTTGTTGCTATAGCTAGACATCCAAATGACCTAAAGCACGTAGGTGCCTGAGGCTCTGCTGGTGTAAACCATTGCAGCTCTGTTGCTCTCGGCATGGCAGTACTCGTACCCCTGCACTGGGGAGATGCTTCGAAGATGTTTGGTACCCGCTGGTAGCCATTTCTCTGGAGGGCTTTCCATGCAGCCATTAGTATTTTGTTAAATAAGTTTAAAAATGAAGACGGATAAACCCAGCTTCTCAGCTAGCGTGAGCTGGCATCAGCCCAGAAAAGTGTGCGGGCTACTCAGTGCAGGTGGGGAGCTTGACCTTGCATGTGGCAATCTTTTCCCTTTTCACACAGCTGGTGATTTTTTTTTCCCTATGGGAATGCAAAGAGCTGAAGCCATTGCTCTGTGATGATCTTTGGTGATGCCTGTATCCCCTGGCCTGTGGACGGGCTGTTAACTCATAAGGACAAGGGCAACTCCTACATGAACTTCTACACCCACCTAAAACCCGCTCCTGTCCTTGTGTGTTGAAAAAAAGGCCAAACCAGACAAACATGTATTCCCTAAGAAAATCTCCCTTTACCAAATCCTGCTTAAACCAATCCTTAAACTAATTGTTAAGAGAAAAGGACAGTGGCACTCTACTAGAATATACTATGAATTTACTAGAATACGCTAGGAATTAGGCTCCTACAATTCATGTGAAAACAAGGTGGCTCAAAGGCCGGTTCCTAAGAATAATTATCTGTCGTAAAGCACTTAATGACTTAGCAGCTTTGGAGCTCAATACTGATGTTAACAAAAAAGAACCAAAAAAAAAAATAAAATAAAAAGATGGTATAACGTTAGCTGTGGCTGTTCGGATGCAGTGGCTGAGCTCGCGAAGCTGCCGTTGTGATGGTTATAGAGGGAGGCAATGAGCAGAGACAGCAGCCGTCAGGGAAGCTGTGGCGGTTTTATGGCCAGGACAGAGCACAAAGATACTCTCGTTATGACTATTGCCGGCATTTAGATGGGAACATCTGCTTATTCTTTCGTGGTATCTCTCCTGAGCCGTGAGGCACTCCCTTGCTGTTCAGCCTCTCCCCAAATTTTGCGCTCCCTGTCCATGGAGGTCATGTTTACAGAAGGTGTGTAACCCTGGAGAACAGCAGCCTTTGGTTTGAAATGCCATCCCGAATCAGCAAAGCTCAACTCAAAGACAAGCAGCGACCTATAGCTTATGGGTAAGGAGGTGATAAATGCGTTTCCGAACAGGGATTTGAAATATCACTTCTTTATTGCTAAAGACACGGTAAAACCCTAGAAAAGAAAATAGTATCCTCTGAGCTTTAAAACTTATTTTCACAGTAGTAATAACTACAAAGCCCTTACACAGTACATTTTATTAACAAATAAGCAGGTACTGACCACCAAGGTCTTGTCTGGAATATGAGAGACACCTACCAATTTTGCCTCTGACAAAGTCTTTGTTTTTCCTCCTCTTCCATCTGTAAATCATTTTAGTACAGACTCATCTTACTTTAATGAGATGCCATTTGCTCCCCAAGCAGCATATGGGAAAGGAAAGTGATCTTAAGAGGTTCATGTCTTAAGCAGAGCAAAACATCCCCCGGGAGAGGTTTTACCCATTAATCTCACCTGGAGCTTTGGATGATTGTGATGTATCTAAACATTTAGATAGTCAAATAGAATTTAACTGGAACTGAGTTTCTGTTCCCAATTTCCTATCTCCATAGGGAAGACAGCAAAAAATTCCTACCTCATAAAAATATTATGAGTATAATGTGTGTTATTAGATGTCCAGATACTCTATTTAATGGAACTTTGCGCATATATATATATATTAAAAAAAATAAATTGAAAAAGTATGTTACTAGTATTTCTTTATGTAGTGAAGGGATTTTAAGAATTATGGAAAATTTAAGCAAACAAGAAGTTAAATGATTATTATCAAAATAATTACTAACTTATCAAAATACTGAGCTATGGTAATAAATCACCGACAACTGTGGATATTCAGGCGACAGTGTTAGGCCCTGATGGAAAACGATAAAGTTCTGAACAGGTAAGATAGTGATTTATTTGCTGAAAATTTTTCATCTTCACAAATCTTCCACTGAAAAATGTCTGGTTTTAACTGGAAAACAAAATCATCAAACGGATTTTTTTGTGATTATTTTGTAGCTGAAAAAAATGTGACTCCTTGAATGTTGCTGCAGACCAAAATCTTTTCAACATTGTTTTAATCTTAAGAAAACACATTTTTCATCTTAAGAAAACTCCTTTTTGAAGCATAGAGAAGCTTTCTAAAAATAGTATTAATTTAGAAGAAAATATTATTTAATATTAATGTAAAATATTAATTTAAGTCTGACTCTCTTACAGATATTTTTTTTTTTCCATGGGAAGAATTTCACTGCAATATGAGGAGAATGGTCTCAATGACCTAATTTTTTTTAGGTTTTGTGCAGCATTTATAGTCCTGAATAATATAATGGTCCTTGAAGGAGTGCATACGATGCATCTGTTTGTTTGTGCACGGAACATAAAACACAGGTTGAAATTCTGTGTATGTTCATAGAACAGGTATGGCAACATAATACACATATATAAATGAACACTCGCTGGCGAAGTCATGGTCTTAGTATGCTCAAATTAGCCACTGCAAAGACAAAGCATGTGCTGTACACACCTGCAGGTGTGGGTAAACGTTGAAAGAATGAACATTGTTAAGCTGTTAGAGCACTGAATTTCTCTCTCACCTTCATTATTGGCTGATTTTCAGTACCTATAATTAACGTGCTTGGAGTGGGTGGATCTCTTTACATTTGCCTGTTTCCTTTCACAGCTAAAGCAGGGAACAAGAAAAACTTCAAATTACTGCAAAATGTTTTCCAAGTTTCCCGGTGCCGTGGTGGGCTGGGCGTAGAGAACCCAAACAGGGAAATGTACCACTGGAGATAAATAGATGTTTGAAAAAAAGCTGCAATCCTGAAACCTTCCAGATGAAAAGCTGCTTGTATTTTGGACTAGTTTCCAGTTCTTAACTTTGCAACTTTTTGTAATAAGTAGAGAAAACCCAAATATTGAAGAAGTCCTGAACTCTAGAGCTATGCAGCTAGCACCCAGTAAGTTTGGTACCTCTCAAATCTTGATATAACCTTCTAGCTCTATAACATTTAGGAGAACTAACATTTGAATCAGACATTGTGTGATATAACCATTAATATAACTACTTGGGGGGTGGTGACATTTCTGTTTATCCATCTTCTAAAGATCTTATGAAATGTGACATATCATCACAAGTCATTAGTCAGTTTTGAAAACTACGATCAAAAGTTATATCTAATTTGGTCTCGTATTATGGCTGAAATATGTATGACTGGGGCTGGGTGTATTAAGGAGAGATGTTACTTGTGGAAGACCATATTCCTTTCCTGGTAGATACTGTTGCCAGAATAGCAAGTGTAGAAAAGATCAAATATTGCTGCAATGTTGTTTTTTTTTCTTGTAATTACATAAAAAAGGATAGACGAGTGCTTGCTATTGAGCTGGTCAAGTAAGCGAGGAGCTGGCACCTGGGACCTCCTGCCTTCCTCTCAGCCCTTGATACTGATTTGCTGTGTGGATTTAGATAAATCCTTTAATATTGCGTTTGTAGTTTACCTCTCTGTAGAATGCTTATCTCTGTACCATGGAGGCAGGGTGGAAATATATAGTGCTGCTGTCTGAGTAGAGAAATATTTATAATATATTATAGACTGAGCTAAATGTTTGCAACGAAATCGCAAAATACACAAACCCTAGACTTGTTGTGCACTAGCTGAAAGGTTAGCACCGGGGAAGATCTGGGCAATACCTTTATCGAGTACTGATAAATATTGTAAGCGGCACGGGAGAAGTCACATACAGGTATTTTCACTTTCAGCTGACCTTTTAAGCACATCTTGTGCGGCTTGGGAAATAAATAGTACCATTGCTGGGCACTGGCACAGCTCTATCTATAACGAGAAGATTCCCAAAGGACGTTAGGAAAGATCAGAAACTGCAGGACCAGCCCTTGCGTGTCTATAGATTCATGTGATAGTAAATTAAAGCAGAATTTACCTCCAGTGTTCTACAGAAATTAGAGAGTAGCATTTTAGTTCTGGTTTAAGAGTGAAAATTGATTGCTGTGGCTTCTACAGTTCAGGAACCTGATGAGGCTCTTTGCTATGCTGGAGGCCTTACAGAGAGAGCATTTCATCCTGCAGTGGTTGGTGTCCCACATCCCTCGGTACACGAGTACACCTTAAAAGAAAAGATCAGGCTCTTGCTTAGTGCTCCTGCTTGGGTTTAAGGAGGCAGTTAGAGAGAATGGTGAGATCAATCTCTAAATCTGGTGAAAAATTGCCCTGAATGGACACATTGTGTTCTTATTTACCAATGTACGAGATACGTCCACATTTTCATTGGATTAATTGGCTTGGATTACCTGGAGCTGCTTCTGAGTAGCTTTAATAGGGTGAAGACCATATATTATTTTATCTAGACAAAGCTCTTAGAATTGATTGTAACAGAAGTATCAAAACAATTTTATTGTAGTGTTTTATGCTAAGTGTATTTTCAGCAATAGCAAAAAGTTGTGAGTCTGCAAAGAACCCATGAACCCTGGTCACCAGTCCTTGATGTAGTTCCTTATCAGTGCACCTCATTGCCAGTAGTCTCACCATCCTCAGTACAAGTAACTTTAGCCCGCTGTCGTGTTTATTATGACACTACATATTTCACATTAAATGTTATTTACTGTAACTCTGCACATAAACGACTAACAGTGTTATTTGGAACTGTCCTTTGCATGCCTTATGTCAAATAGAGATGCAGATCACATTTACGACTCAAAACACATGCAACGTAGATTCATAAATTATATAAGAAACAACACAAAGTAATGAGAGATGTGTCATCTTTAGTTTCTCATTTCAGAGGCAGCAGTATGGCATGGAAGATTTATTTACTATCCCAGCCATTGGCTTTCTTGTAGTCAATAGCTCATCACTTTGCTTTAAGTCTGCAAACAGGAATAAAGATGTTTTGCAAGAAGGAAAACAGTAAGACAGCAGCTTGGCCCAAGCTGGGGTGTGGTACTTGAATTTTGGAGATTTAGGTCTCAGTCTACATCAGTCACTTGGAAAAACCCTGTAGCTTTTGCATGTCTCCCTCTCTGTTAACCAGTGTATGGAAAGCATAACATAAAAGCCGGGAATTAGTCACATCTAAAGGGAACACACTGGTCTCCGAGAGCCAAGCTCAGAAATACTGTGGGCCTGAGTGCAGCCAAAGAGGGGAGGTACAGAAACAGGGAGCCAGGAGGAAGAAGCTCAAGTGGGGACCGGTGACACAGTGGCCATGGTGGCTCTGCAGAAATGCTGGGAAACGTCCACTGATAAGGACGGTGAGAAAGAGGATGGGGGTTTTGATTCAAAGCAGCGTGCTGCCAGCTGGAGTGAGAAGAAATTAAAAAAGGATGAATGTTTTGGATCTGAATAATAACTTAGCCTGTCTTTAAGGATTTGAAATAACATCTGCTTTGTGTTCAAGTGCAATAGTAGGAGGTGAAAAATCCCTTTTCTTTAGCCTAAAATTAAATCCATGTGAAAATGATTCCCTCCTACCTCGGGTGAAATTCGTATTTGGACCAACACTTCTGCATGAGCTTTCCCATATCTGAGATACCCGATGGGATGTATCTGCGAAGCAACAGTATGTTCTCTCGCTGCCAAAGAGAAGGGCTAAGGTTAGGGCTGGGGCTAGGGCCAGCACAGGCACCTGCAGTGCCGGGGGATGGAGGAGCATGTCTGGCAGGCATCAGCAGCACCACACGTACAGCTCTGCCCCGTAGCCTGGAGGTGCTGCCACAGATGAACTTCTTTCATCCAGTATTGTAGAAACTGCATGTACATCTTAGCCAGACCGAACAGATTCCATCCCTCTAAGACAAGGCAAACACAAGTCTGCAGGGAATACTGATAAAACTGCATGCAACATGCGTGTTTGGAGCCTAAACTTAGTCCTCAGCTACTGTGAATGTCAGCTTGCATCATCAGTAAACACTGAATGAAATTAGGCTAGAAGGTATTAAGGTTAATCGTGTTTTATTTTAAATATTTGTAACAAGTGAATTTGAGCTGCAGATTGCAGAATAGTCCTTAAAAGGAGGAACAAAGATGTGATGTATTTCCTCTTTTTGTGTTTATTTGAGAAACAATAACCACTTAACGGCAGGGTTACAAGCAGAAAGACACTTTAGATTATTGCTTTTCTAGGGCATGGTTCCTCACATGATTTTGTGTGGGCACATCCCTGCGGACACACAGGGCCCCAGCAAAGTGAGGTCTGACTACTACATAGCAATTCATAGAAATGGGATGCAAGAAGAATCCTTTCAGAGAAACAAGTTTCTTTACAGCCAGTAAAAGAGTTTGCAACATTCAGGAAAATCATTGAAATTATTTCCTTGTGGACTTGCTTACCATTTTGTCATGTTGTGCCAGGTCATGCATGTTACTGATGAAAAAGTAAAAATTCACAAAGTCATGTAGGCAAAAGACACTCAAAATTACTAGCTGTCTTTTACAAGCGTGTGATCCTTAAGGTCAGGTTTCAGTTGTTTTTGTCTCTTTTGTAATAGTATCTAGTATTATTCAATAGAATTTCCCATCTGAAGGGTTGGAAAAAACTCAGTAGATGATGTGGATTTGTGCGTGATGAGAATTTCCAATGAGGGTAACTAAGCAGTCAGAGCAACTAAAAGAGCGAGGCTGTATTGATCATGAAGGTTATAGTTCAGTGACTAGAATAAAGAATATACTGTAACACAAAGCATGGATTCAACAGAAAAATGCATAGGCATATACAAAATAGAGACTAAAAAAAACCCTTCAGTTCATTAAAAGTTTACACATTTGTTAGTCTTTTATCGGAGTATATAGTAATAATTTGAGAGAACTTGATTGGCTGAAAATTCAGAATATTAAAGCTTTCAAGAAAATAATATTCATGTAAAACCTATAGAGTACTTTTGGAGCGTTTGGATGCTTTAAGTAACTGTGTAGAGGTTGTTGGATGTCACAATTTCTTGCATTATTAATAAAACTAGTAACTTTGTGTCTTCCTCGTCCTAATTATTTCTCTAAGCATCTCCAGGAAATAGAAGCATAAAATAGCAAGCATTTAAAAATACTGGGTAAGCATCTTTTGGAGACTATGCCTATAAAATGAGTCATGTTTATGTTTACAGTTTTATATTGATTTTCAAATCATAAAATTAGTACAAGATTACAAAATAGCGAAATCAAGGCCGTTACTGCAAGGCCAAGATTATGAGTCAGTAGTCTCTTGCTCCATGAGAATCTCCACTAGTATCGCTGGATAACTCTTGGACTTATTAATTGATGGACTTTTGAAACTAAACTGAAAAAAAGACGTAAAGATCACGTGATGTTTCAGGAAAAGAAACCACACAAACCCCAGACCATTTCAGCAGCACTGAAGCAGTTTTCAATTAAATAAAAAGTTAGTCACCTCTCAAAAGTCACTCATTTTTATATGTGAGCTATGTATTAAAAAACCTAACAACTTTATTTATATAAGTATATAAAGACATGGATCCGAATTATAAATTATTAATGAAATTATGGATCGGGCGTGCTCTCTCTCCTCTCTGACAGTGCATTTCACCAGCTTTTACTTTCACTTTTGGGGTAGGATTTACTTTAGAAAATTAGAAAAACTGTCTGTGTTAGTCTTCAGACAGGAAGAATTACATGTTAGGAACCAACAGTTCACTGTCTGAAAATAATTTGCAATTACATAATGCTTTCCACTTTTAGAGCAATATTCATGTTAATTAGGCCTTTTAACACCTTTTTGGAGTTTAAATTTAGTTTAGGATGAGTCAAAAAGTTGTTCTGGTTCTTTCTTTACACGACTAGAGTAGTTGGCCTGGGTCAAATTCCTCCTGTCCAAGTGCCTACAACATCATTTTCATTTGGTGCTAACTGATGCCTTTTGGGCAGCGGTCGCACAGGCTGAAGGTGGAAACAGCACCTGAACTGTTCCTGCGCTTTCAAACCAGCCTTCTCAGAGCAGGGTTCGGGCATCTGGTCCCTCTGCTGTGCTTTCTGGCACGTGCAGACGCCAAATCTCAGCCTGTTGGGCTCCTGCAAAATAGCAATAATGAATTTGGTTTTTTTCTTAGTTTGTTTCATTAAAGTAGTTTCAAGACAAACAACTGAGTATTCACATGTTTTAAAGTGTTATAATTTCCTTTTGAATTGATTTGGTTGTGCAGTTTCCCCCAGCACCCACAGCATTTCGGTAGGGGTCCCAGCAGGACAGGCTACAAGCACTCTTTTCTTCCAGCACCACGCACATTGAGGGGGCTTCAGCTGAGCAAGCCACCAGTAAATTCGATGTGCTGATTTCACTGCACCCTGAGGAAGCCAATTTTTCACTTGCCCCTTTTACTGCGGAAAGAAGAAAAGGACAAGAAAGCAGCAACTAAAGAAAAAGAAAAGATCCGTCAATGTCACCAGTTCAGGGCCAGGTCACTCAACTCCAGAGCAAGAGCTGTGCCTGCAAATGTGATACTACAAAGTGTGGCTGCTCCCTGGGTGTGTGAAAAGCAGCTTTCTGAAAGCCGTTGGATACCTGAAAGCTCCAGTACAGTGGGAGCTGGAGGTACGAGAAATGTCTAAATCCTTACGTGGAGCAAACAGCAAATCTGAAGACAAGGCTAAGCCCTCTTTGTGCAAGAGGTAGGGACGATGACATGGAGGAGGTTAGTGACGTGTTTCATTTAGTCTAGCATCAGACCAGAATGTTTCTGACACTGGGTTGTTTCTGTAAAGATCAAGATGCAGCAGTAAGCCCTTGACCACAGAAAGGAGTGACAGCGGCTCTGAAAATCAAGAAGCCTCATGCAGTATCAGGAGCACCATGCATAAGCAAGGGCACCATGGACTAGTGGCAGCACAGGTGACAGGAACCGCTTACCTTGTCACCTTTCCAGGAAGAGGGGATGTGTAAGCACAGGTCACCGGAGTGCCTAACAAATAATCCCATTTGTGATGATATTGCCAGCCGCCAGAGGCTGCAGCTTCTGGTTCCTGACTTGCAATCCTGGATGAAACAAGTGATGAAACAAGTCAGGAATTGCAAGTGAACGGGATAATTTTTCCTCACAATAGTCTTCTCAAACATCAAGTCAGAAAATAACTAGGTCAGATGAAACATTAAATATTTCCTTGTCCTTGCTCCTTTTTCTTGTTTAAGCAATATACTTTAGAAGTGAAAGATACGTAGCATAATTGACTTTTTTTTTTCTTTTTTTAAAGCTTTCTTTCACAATATGTACAACACAAGTTTTGTTTATCCTCATTGCTTATTTCACCTTATTTCATGGCTACCCACATCCCTTAGGGGGTTGGAAAGCATCTTAAAATCTTTTTCCCCGTTGCTTCTGATAGCAAAACATGTGGATATGCTTAAACCTCTGTAGGTGCTGGATATGCATCTGCCTCTTCTTGGGTGAGCAAAGCTGGTGTACCTGGCTATATGGTTCCCCAAACCCACAAGGTTGGCTTGATAACAACCAAAACCCCCAGACCTTGTGTCTGAGCTTCTGCTCTGCAGAAGCTGCAGGTCACCAGCACATTGAAACACGCATAGTTCCTAGCCAATCAGCTTGCACAGTTTGCCTGGCCAGCCAATCAGCATGCATATAAACACCCACCAAATGGGCATGCTCCACGTTGCCTCTTGACCAACAGGTGGCCAGGCATGAGGTCCTTGAGCTCCAGGTTTCTACTGAAACAAGAAGGTACTAAAGGGGAAAGCACTCAGGTGCTCAGTAGGCTCACAGGGGCCATTCAACCCAACACATTTCTTCCTGCTGTAGAACCTAGATGTTGATATACCACTTTGAGTTCTCTATGTGTGGTGCACTGTAGCTTTTTGACGTCTTAAATTAGAAGATTTCTGTGGATGTTTAGAATACAGCTGCATGAATGTTTCTCGATTATTACCCATGTGCTACAGTTTTGAGGAACAGCATTCAATGGCCTATTTTTTTTCCTTCCAGTGACCTGTTTCCACTACTGGGTGATGGAAATGTGTGATCAGGTCCTCCCTGTGGTGATCCTTGCTGAGTCAGCTAGCAATGCCCACCCTTCAACATGGAGGCAGCTGCAGCAACTGAAGATTGTTGTGGCAGCCACGAGTTATGAACTGTTCCAGCACGACCTTCACTGTGATGTGAAGAATATTGACAGTGCTGGTGATTTCAGTGCTGTCCCCTAGGTAATACATGAAGACTGCTGTAGTATGGCAAAGAATTCTGGCATTCTAGGAACGTATTTTAACAAAATGAAACAAACACCACCAAAAGCCAGATGTGTTCACTCCTAGGTGATCACCAGGAAAGTTACAGGGATGGGGCTTTTTCGGTATAAACAATAAAACTGTCTTCAGACTCTCTTTAAACCTCAGTCCACATTTTGACAATCACATCTGGTTGAGTAAATCCCTCTGGGTATTTGCCGTCAATGAAAATATTCTCCTACCCCAGTATTTTAATTGATTTGAAAGGTTATGGGAGATTAACTTAATAAAATTTTTTATATATTTGTGATCCAAATCAAAATTTGAATCCTCATTAGAGAATGGGAAGGTTATGCAGTAATTCATTCTTATTTGGCTATATTATGGATTCTTCTCATTTAAAGCTCTCCTGTGTTTATAGTAAAGGTACCAAAACTCTACCATATACAGCAAGCCTCTACTTAGAATGATGGTATACTGTGTCCTCTGTTGTTTCTCCATGTAATTAGGATTTCCCTTCAATCCTATTTGTTTCACTACCACATGTCTCCTTGTATTTTACTCATGCATTCTGCCTTTCATATGTACTTGAAGTTGAAAATTTGGGTCTGGGGATTTTAAGTTTACGGCACAGGAATTAACAGATCGCCGTCTTTGTCTGAACCACGCTAATCACCAGTTATTTTTTCCTCAAGATGCTGTCCGCAGTGAAGAAGGACAGGAAGCGTTGAAGGCTTTTGCGTTTATCTTCCTGGGACACTGCTAATAGGTCAAGACATAAAATTGTTGTATTTCTGTGTTGCTAACATGTATAGGCAGAACCAGTGGCTGTAGTTTCTATACCAAGTGGTATCTTAAAAATCAGAAGAACTGAATAAAACAACCTATGGTTTGCTGTCACAGGAGTTTAATTTTAAAATATTGCAACTTTTTTCTTCTATCTATCCATGGACTTGAAAGTGTGACTTAAAAAGGAGAATGTGTTGTGCTTGGCAACGCAAAAGCAAAAAAGAATGCAATTGCAATCTTATTCTGAATAACACACAAACCCCAATGAAATAATATTTTTTTCAAGTGAGGACTGGAATATGTTTGTACTGAATCAAGATAGGATCTCATTTTTTTGTGACTGTTTCCACTGAGGCCCAAAGCAGGACATGGCCCCCACAGACAACATTGCATAGCTAGAAGCGTTGGCATGCCCTTCATCCTCCTTTCAGTAATAATGAGGAGACACTGATGTTGTGGATCCAATCCATGAAAATAAAACTAACAGATCTGAAAGTACAGAAATAGCAGACAAATACAGAAAATGTACTTGTGCAGTGAAGCATGTTTGAAATAGCCAATGCCACTGGGCAAATACGCTGATGATAACTTTTCTTTCAAAAGTCAGTTGATTTTACACTGCTTGTGCAAAACCTGCAGCTTAATCAAAGGATACATAGGAGTTTCTTTTTCCTAGCCACCGTCCTTTCGGAGCAAGTGCAGTGCTGATGTTATGTAAGAGCCTTCATTCCCATAAATACGTGCTTTAAATCTCCTTTATGTTTTTTGCGTTAAAGTTGGGAAGGGTGATATCTGAGGATTTCTGTTCAAGCCTTGGTTCAAGGGTTAAGTCTCACTGGCTTACTCTCAGTTTCAATGTGAATTGAATGAAAGAAAATTTCATCAGTGTTTCATTTTGATAAAGATATAAATAGGCTAATTTAAATGGTGATTTACTAATTTTAAGTATTATGATTTTTTTAAAAAAATCACTGTAACCTGAAGGGTTTCTAGGATATTTTGGAAGTTTTGCTGAAAACCGATAGCGGTTCAAAGGAAAAAATGAATATATAGTCATACATACCCTGAAATATAACCCTTAAGGAATTTAGGCAACATTCTAGGACCATTTTACAGAAATATGTCTCTTCAGATATTAGCATAGTTCATTGGTAACAGTGTGGTATCTAGCTAAAAAGCAAGCTTTTTGAGTAATGCCAAAAACAAAGGATACGGTAATATCCTCCACTTTCTAAAGGGATCTCGGTGCGTATGTTTAAAAGTAATTTATGGATCGTAGCAAGAGTGTTTCCACGACAAGGTTACAGCAGTAGTAAAGCTATTACTTCCTTGGAGCAAAGTTTTCTGTGAATGTGAACAACGTATTGTTAAATCTGTAAAGTTAATAGAAGATTGAAGAAAGTTTTTAAGGAAGTATTGATAAAGAAGCAGTATTAACTATAAGGATAACTAAGTTCACAGAGTTGGTGCTGTTGTTTTGGTAATTTAACATGGATTCCTTAGGGTTCTTCCTCTATGCTGGTCACTATGACAATAATTGCCAACTCATCTTGGTCCTAGCGTAACCCATGGCTTTCCTGCTCACCCAAGGATGTTGCAGACACTTCTTTCTTCTGCTGGCAGTGTACCAACCTTGGCTCCTTAAGCGAGCCACCAATGCACCTGTCGTAACTGTTCATCTTCCTCAGAGCAAGACAACTTTCATCAACACACTCCATGGCCAGTTTTGCGTCTTGCAGAGATGCAAATTTTAAACTATGAAAATGATGAGGTGTGATTACAAACTCTACGACATGCACTGCAAAGTGCCTTACCTTACTTTTCAACTGTCACTATCCATAAATACCAGAAACTGCGGTAGTGCCGTATACATGTACATTGGTTGACATCCTGTTGACATCTTCTTTCATGTAAGTAGCATTAACAAGTTTTCCTTTGGAGACTCTGTAATTTTTTGTGTTCTTTGTGCCAGCAGAGAACTAAAAAAAGTAGAAAAGGAGGAATGCTTTGCTATAAGGCAAAGTTATAATAAACATGGGCCCCAGTATGGCAAACTTACAAACTAATGCCATACTGACCAGTCTGCCTTTCCTTTCTTTCCCTTATGTGCCTATAGCAGTGTTCTCCAGGGCTCCTTTGCTTTGCTCATACTTGGGGGGGAAGGGTTGTTGGACACCCACACGGTGCTCTTTGGATTTTCAGGTTTCTCGGAGAGGAGATTGCATGAGAGATCATCTTAGAATGGAAATAAAGTGGCCACAAGGTAATATACTTGTGCTGGGAGATTTGTCATATGGAGAGCACAAACACGTCTGAAGAACAAGGCAAAAAACTCAATGTATATTAATGGGAGAGAGCAATGCAAAAATTTATGGTGCTGAGCCTTGCGGTGACAGCAGTATTAAAGAACCTCAAATGAGCTGCAAGACACATAAGTCTTCCAGTTAATGAATGATGGTGTTAACACCTCAAGGTGTAGAGGGAAGGTGTCTCTGGGTCTTTCTTGAACGTGTAAAAACTGTACCTGATGATTTTGGAGCTGCTTCTAATAATTTTCAGCTACTGTAGCTGGCCTGGGTTTTTGTGTTTTTGTGGTGTTTGCTGTACCCATGATGTCAAGAAATAAACATTATCAACAGAGAACGGCAGCCCAGCAAATGCTCTGCACCATGTACCTTTAATTGTTTGCTGCTTCTGTTTCTGAACTCGCTTAGGGCTCAAGGAAGGAGAAGCGTACCCGTGGAGCTCACAGAGGAAGATCCAATGGGCCCAAGAAAAGGATCACATTTTCTAATCTGGATGTCTGAAAGAGAGAAAACGAGTTGTAGCCTTCTACGGAACACACCAGATGTTCAGCAAGTAGAAAGTAATTGAGTTAAGCAAAATCAGTTGATGCACAGAGAGTAAAGTATCTTTGCACAAAAGTAAGGCTGAGGTTTCTCTGCGTTGGGTGTTAATACAACTGCCCCTATAAATCACTGCAAAAATATCAGCTGCTGGTTTTTTTTAAAAAAAGCGTTCAGCTTTTCTGTTTAGAGAGAAAACCTTGAAACTAGTATGATCAGAATCTTCAACGATTTGTGAGGAATGCGCGTGTAAAACAGAAGCATCTAAGGGGATTATTTAACATTTCAGGATTTTAATCCTTCATCGTGGCGATACAAACTTTACCACTAGGTTCAAGCTAGATGTTCAAGGCTAGTTCAAGTTTAGATGTCACTGTGTAGGGAGACAGCATATATAGTTATTCCATAACTTTGCTTTGGAAAATAAATATTTAATTTAAGATTAGATCTCTTACGAGGAAAAGACAAAACCCAATTACCTATTAAGAGGTCATCTTACAATTATTCCTGAAACTCCTTCCCTATAAACTCTCTTCCATGGTAATCTTTCATGATTTTCTTATGCTTTTGTCACTTATTTTTAGAGTAACATTAAATTTATTTGTACAAATATTAAAATTAATAACTTACTATTCACTTCTTTGTTGTAAATTTGATGGTCTTACAACTATTTTAACAGGTCTTTTCCTCATTCAGGGCCATTTTGTGACTTATTGCCCCCCGAGCAGGGAGAGTGAGGTGTCCTTGAGCTGGGCTCGGAGCGGCCTGACCAGGGGCCATGCCGGAGCCCAGCAGCTTTTTTAGAGGGGGCCTCCCCTGGATCTGTTCCACCATTAACCACCTCGAGTTTGGGGGTGACATGCCACAGGGCGGTTTGCCAAGAGGACAGCTTTAAACTGAGAGTGGCGGGGAGGGAGGGGAGCAGCCATCAGCCCTGTGAGGGAGTGACAGACAGGCCGGGTCACCAGGCCGCGGCCTGTGGTGGTGTGACAGGAGGGGATCACAAAATCAACAAAATGGGCTCTCGCTGTGGAGAAGTACCTGAAGACTGGAGAAAAGCAAATGTCACCCTTATCAGCAGAAAGGCCAAGAAGGAAGAAGCAGGGAACAACAGCCCAGTCAGCTTCACCTCCATCTCTGGGGAGGCAACCAGCCTGCAATCGCGTATGTGCCTGCCATTGCTAGATGGGTTAGCAAACAGTGCAATGAGCTGATAATAGCAAAACATAAAGCATCAGTTTTGATGCTGAGCTTTACAATCAACAGTAGCAGATGAAGGAAGTAGAGGGGCTTTAAGGTATGCCATTCTTTTGCTTGCATCCAACTTATGTTTTAAGGCTCCTTGTTGACTTGTATGCAGGCAATGTTAAAGGGAACTCAGGAGAGGAACTCTGGAGTATTGTTTCCTCATTAAAAAGTGTGCTTTTCAATATACAGTATAGTTGCAGACTTTAAATGCAATATTCCCTAGGGAGTAACAATAAATATAATGTTAAAAATGGCTACGAATAGCACTATGCTATTTATAAAAGCTTCTTTATTAGTCATGGTGCTGAATAGCACTCAGTTATCTAAGTACTAGCTTTACCCTTCTGGGGACTGTTGTTGGGCCAGTCTTTCTTTTACTCCTCATTCATTCCTGTTGCTGTGGGATTTCCATGAATAGGGGTGCAGGTAGGGTAGTAGGTTATACTTCACTGACATGAGCGTCGGCAGGGTTGTTTCTCTCACGTCTTTTCCTCACACCTCACTCTCACAGCTGCTGCCCAGCATTTTTTGTCCTTTCTTAAATGTTTTCACAGAGATGTCACCAGCACCCCTGGTGGGCTCATCTTTGGCCAACGGCAGGTCTGTTTTGGAGCCGGCTGGAACGGGGTCTGCCCGACATGAGGCAACCCCTGGTCTCTTCTCACAAAAGATGCTACTGCAGCCTCCTGCTGCAAACTCCTTGGTACGTAAACCCGATACAAACCTGCGAAAGTGTGTTGGTGTGCCAGTGCAATGCACGTGTATTCACACACTTTCAGGCTTTAGCGAAAAAGAACTGGTTTCTCTGTATTTAAGGCTGTTTTATAAGGTTAAATGTTCTTAACCAAATGTAAAATGCAGTAGCTGCTGCCAATGTATATCGATCTGGATGCTGGAGATTAGTTTTAATTAGTTTTATTGCTGGTACGCAGTTCAACGTTAATGGTACGCTGTTGTTCTTCACACAGGGCTGAGCAGCTGGCTCTGCAGCTCACAGCCCCCTTGGCGCAGCACGCATTGCTCCACTGTGCCTCACAAAAAAAGCAATGCTGGGAAAAACATGAGTTTTACACAGCTTTTTAAGGCACTGACTCCACCTACATACTCTCCCTTGTTTCAGTTGTGATTTCAGCAGCAACCAGTGTACCTTGCATGGCAGCTCCTTCTGCCTTCACTGAACTGCAGCCCCTGTGGAATCCCATGGGTTTATAGGCATGATATATTCTTCCACTTTACAGATAAGTAACTTTCCCTGTTACCTGTGTCTTGCCTTTCCCACATGTTGCATGCATGTAATCGGAGATCATTAGAGGTTTTTTCAAATATGTTTTTAACAACTCAACATCCTCCTTACAAAACAGGATATAGTTTGTGATTCTTCCAAAGAAGGAAAGAAAACTTAAAAAAAAAAATAGAGGATTCTGGTTTTTTTTCCATTTAAGGAATTTCAGTTATGTGTAAGAAACTCCATAGTTAATCTCAGGAGAAAATTGTTCTGCTCAGAAATTTCATTTCTCAGTGATTGCCCAGTAGTGTAATGCAGTAATCTGCGCTGCATGAGTTATACTGAATTTGAGATTTATTGCACGTAGTCCTTAAGGAGTGTTTTATTTAAGCCACAGAATTAGAGGACATGGTTTAAAACTTGAATCCTTTATAAATTTTGCCAATTTGTTAATGTAGTTGAGTGAGTTACAAAGTTTTCAAAGCTGTTACTTCTGTTCTCCTTATACCAATGGTGTTTCTCTGGGTCTAGATGGGCAAGAGGAAGTTCAGTGGGCTGGAAATCACCCTGATCGTCATCTTCTGCCTGGTGGCGATCGTATGCTGTATCCTCATTGGGCTTTTAGCATCAGGACAACCTGGAGTCAAAACGACAGGTAAGCCCTTCCCATTGCTGCTGTAGGACCAGAGCAAAAGCCCTGAGTGGGAACTGCTCCTCTCTGCTTGATGAGACTATGGGAGATGCCACGGAGCTTCAGGAACTAAGCAATGGCAGCCTTTCCGTCATCCTTTCTGGTGGATTCAGGCTTTTCAAGAACACGGACACTGAAGTGAAGAGAGAGGGAAAAAAAAACGTAAAAACCACAAGCATTCCTCTTTTGTCCTTTGCAAAGTCAATATTTTGACTGCTCTCAATGTTATTGTTATATTTTTCCTATTAACCAAAGGTGAACCATGGTCATTTCATCATTCCTACAGATAGCATGAATAATGTTATCTATTTTAATGTAAGAAATAAATAACATGTCTAGGAACTTCTGACTATGAAAACCCCTTTTATTCTGTCCTCCAAAGACTGATTTTAGTCTGTTTGTTTATTTTGTATGATTTCAATACTTAAGATAAAAAAAGACAGCACTGAAAAAAAGAAAAGCGATCAGGGAGACTTTGGGGGAGCAGACACGCTGTGTGGAAAAAAATCCGTAAGCATAAAAACCTGTATTGGTAGATTAGAAATCACTTGTCTTACAGGGACGTGATATATAGCATGCTTCTTTACATACAGCTCCGTTCTGTGTGAGTCATTCCATTTACACATGGGGGTTTGAAGCAAAAAGCTTGGAGGTGAAAGTGGCAGTAAAATAAAAATAATGGCTAATACACAACAAACATCTTGGTGTTTTAGTAAAACTGCCCATACAGACTAATATCTGCATAATTTCTGCCTAGTTCAGTCTCAAGTACGAATCTGCCTGAGCAAAAGGTACAAGTGCGTTTATTGCAGAAAATGCAGACGGGGGAGTCTGTGTCTTTGTGTGCATCTCAGCCTGAGAGATGATTTCTGCACTTCATAGTTCTCATTCCAAACATATTCAGTGTTCCAAAATATATATAATGTAACGTAGAAAACAGCAGTCGTGTACCCTTTGGTCAGCTGAAGTTGCCAAGAGGCCACCTTGAATTTGGTCTGAGAAACCTGGAATCTAATGGAGCAACTTAATGGAGTTTTAAGGTGCTTGTACCTGATGCTCTAATTCAAGGTGCTGTGGAAGAATGGTATTTCAGGGGAAGGAGCACCTGTGAGAGCAGCAGCACAGTACCCTTCAAGAAAAAAGGAAGTCCTTCCAATTTTAATTTAGCATATATTTTCACAAGAAGCAATGCATACTGAGCTACAGGGCTGGGAATATTCTACATCAGAACTACATGTTAATGCTGGAAAATGTTTGAATTAGGCATTAGTTTTTAAAAGCCAAACACTTTTATTTAAATATGAGCAGATCACTGATCCTAAAAAAAGAAGATTTGAGGTCTCCCATGAACAAATGGATCTTTCACTGGATCCACAGCCTCGAATTTAAGCTGCAAAGAGGATAAGAAACAGAACTCCTTTGGCATTATGGTGACCAGAGTGAGCAACGGCAGAGTGTGGTAAGTAACACTGGTATTTTTTCTGTTTAATACTGATGTCATTGGTTTTCTCTGAAAGCCCGCGTTGCCACACAAGCAATGTATGTCCAAGGTGCCATATGTGGTGTGACCTCTTAGACATGTAATCTACTTCTCATCTTTTGACTACTGGATGTTCTGCAAAGACTCTGGCAAGGCCTTTGGAAACAAATTCTGTGATATGGAGAGCTCTGTCTAAAAGGTTTTAGGTCTGGATCTCTGTTCACTTTCCCCCCATTCTAGGGAAATTTTTACAGCTACTTCGTTTCACCAGTTCAGGGAATTATTAGTATTATTATTATTATCTGAAGAACTCTTTGCCAGTGCTTTAAATCATATGGAAACATTCTTCATTGCATCTTTTATCTTATTTGTCGCAATCATGGTGAAGTCCTGAGTCGCCAATGCCAGGTTACCCTTTAGCCCTATGATACCCAAGAATACCTGGTGCAAGTCACTGATAAGCTGGTCATGTAATGCTGTAAGTAAAATATTTGACGGACTTGTACATTGAATGCTTGCATTCCATTTATGTTCTAAAAAAGAAATAAATAAAACAAACCTGCAAACTTAAACCTGCATGGCTTTAAGACCCATTGGAAGGAGGAAGCGTCAGGATGAACATGTTTATTAAATCAGTCCAAGAATGATTACCTGTCAGAGCGCTAGGCTAGTTGGACTATCAATGCTCCAAGTTTAATTAATTAGCAATTACTTTTGTGCTCTTATTAGTATTGTTTTCTTGCTTAGAATCATCTGTAATGATTGATTTGCAATTATAGAGAGCACAAAAGACGGACTTGCTGTTCAGTAGTGCATGACTGATTAAACAGGTATATGGAGGGGGAATAAGTAATCTAGTCCTATAGAACCATGTTGAAACAGTGCTCTGGAAGGTTGTCTGTGTTTTCCTTAGGCTTTAGTTTAATTTGATAAAAGCGTTGCATTTTCTGTCTCTAAAGAAAGAAATTACAGTAATGCTTGAGTTTGAGTATCTCCAAGCAAGCTGTTGCGAGCATGGGATAAGAGCAGCCCCTCAGAGAAAAATCCTTGATAAGTTTATTTAGACAAGATGAGCGCTTTCCCAAACTCTTAAACAACCAAACCAAAGGGAAGCCTCTTTGGAAAAGGAAGAGCGGGGATGAATGTTTTATTACAGTTCATTTCAAGAATCCTAATTATCCAGACAGTTATAAAGCCTACGGCCTTCCATCATCATTTGTTACACTTGAGCCCCCCAAAAGAGTTAGCATTCTGATTGACGTGTTACCACTATTATTTGCAAGAAAACCTGGAAGATTGCCATAGTTTCATTGGAAATACTAACATCCCCCCCAAAAAAACCCCAAACTGGTTTCACTACAGTTTGTGATCAGGTGTGCAAGATAGTCCTTGGAATCCTTAAAAGAGGGCAGAAATACATCAGATGAGGATTTGACCTGTGAAGCCTCTCTCAAGTGTATTTTTAACTGAAAAAAAAAGAAAAGGTAATATGAGCAGATTAAAATTGTAGTAAGCCCAGACTGGTCTTGTCACTTGTTCGTGCAGTGTCTGTAATCACTGATGCATTGTGTATTTATTTGTTTAAGGACCTCTTAATGCATAGAAGATTTTTGTGATAATGACATACTCATAGTGATAAATGTAGTTATAGTGTACTAATGCATCTGAAGTGACAAAGTCCCTTAAAATTAACGTGGCTGTGTTTGTGTAAACTCAAGATAAACTTGTGTTACTCTCCTCTATATGAATATCAGGACTGCTAAATGTCACAAATATCACATGAAAACACAGCTCTAAAAAGAGTTTCTAACTAAATCTACATAAAGTGAGTAGATAAAAGCATATTCCTTTGAAATGCTGTCTCAAAGTCAGTCATTTTCTCTGCTTTTGTGGAAAGACTGTGTTTCTGCATAACCCTGTAAGCTCTTGGTTTAATGATGCTGAAGACAGTCTTCAAATCTGAGGATCAGCTTCATTCCAATTGCTCTCTGCTTTAAATCTGCTTTAACTCACAATTAAGTTGTATTTATGATCGTTTCATTTAAAAATTGGTGACTGATGGAAACTCAAACTACTTCTCGGTAGGGGTCACTTTTGGTACTTTTGACAATTGGAAATGTTCCAAGTCGTAGAGGAATGAAAGTGGAAAATGAACATGTTTACGTACAAAAGGAAAGAAATTTAATGTTTTGATTGATTACATGAGTTTTGGGAGATCCTCACCCAGGATTGTGCTTGGTGTACAATCTGCAAAGCAGTTCAACCATTCTGGTGCACTTGGCTTCTTAGGGAGATATTTAATTGTATCGCTAAAATAAACATGACCAAAATCCCGGAATTCTTGTCACATGATAGGAAATGACCAAATTTTGGTGGTGCTGTGGGCACCCACCTGGCCGTAGAAAAACATCCCTGCAGATGGTCCCTCCCTTCATCAGGAGGGGGGGATGCCTAAGATGCCTGATGAAGCCTTTTTGGCACTCTAGGAGACCACAGGTGGCATCACAACCTGAAGCTTTGCTGGTCAAGGGAGTCTAGAGTCTGGTTCACCATTACAGCTGCGACAGCACAGCAGAGCAAAAGAAAGGAGAGTGAATCCATGTGTCCGTTGCCGTGTAGTGAGCTGCTCCTTGGTGCACCTTGCAGAAGGAATCAGGCTGCCTCCCGCTGCTCTCTGACCCAGCACCGCTCACATTTCCCCACCGTTTCCCAAGTCCTTCGCATAGAAACAGGAAATGAAATTAGGTTTTGCTTAAGTATTTAGAGGTCTCGTAATCCTTGTTTGGAAGATGATTTTTTTGTCTGTAATGAAAAGGAGTGGTGAAAGGTGCAAAATTAAATTAACAGAAGAAACTTTGTTAATGAAATTGAATTTTCCTGTGTATTTTGGTAATAGATGGAAAGGAGGAATATTGATCTCTGGCTTGTTCTTTTTGTACAGATACATACAGTAGTCTCTGTATCTATTTTCAATGGCACCAACTTCATGTTCCTTAAAAAGCTTAGCAGTTGCTTTACGCAGAATTTGCTACAGGAGATGTGATAGCCAACAGATGGGATTTGAACCATGCAAAGGATCACATTATCACTTTAATCTGCGCTTGTCTATGCTCAGTTTATTTGAGAGTTAGCATATAGCCGTAGTCTGCCTTTCCCTGTAGTGACTGGCCTAGCAGGACGCAAGAGCGGGTCTTGTTCGTTTTCCTTGGCAAGCCAAAAGTTTCAATTGTTTTGCAAAATCTGATAGAGTGGATTATTTCTGTGCTTCTGTCCAGCCATGGAAATTTCCCATCTGCCCCTTTGCTGAGAGTGGCCAGGAGAGTGGATTCAGGATTCAGCGCAACAGATGCAGGGTGGGAAGCTTTGGTGGAAGAGGGGAGTGCAAATAGGCGGGCCATTTGCATGAGGGCTTTCTGTAGGATCAATAGGCGCCGCTCATCTCGTCGTCTGTGCAAGGGTGGCTCTGGTCCAGCCCCACACCATCCTGCCTCCCTCTCCTTCAGGTCTCTGGATGGAGGCCTGAACCTGCTATCCATTTCTAACTAAAAGGAGTAGAAACAATCACTGCAACAATTCTTAGTGAAATACTTTTTAATTTATTTTTATTTTAACTTGTTTCATCAGGTTTGATACTACCATAGGACCACTGCAGTATGCTGACCAGTTTTTATAGCTGTCAATCAAACTAAAGTCCCTTCCAACTCTAACCATTCTGTGATTCTATGATTGCAGAGAAAAAAATCAATGTAGACCATGAAAGAAATAATATTTGTTAACATGAATATTTTTGGTTTGTTTTTTATTGGAATTCCTAAAGTAATTTATTCATAACTAGCTAATGAGCCCCAAATAAACACCATTTGTCACTATTACCTCAGCTTCATAAAGCAGCAATCCATTTACTGCACTTTGAGAGAGCACTTTCAGTGTTTTGCTAAAATAGGAGCTATACTAACAGAAACTAGGGGGAGGGGCCACCGTATGTAGTTAGCTAATAATTTGGAATTCATACCCCTTACCTTGAGGGGTAACTTTCCCTGGGAATTTTTTCTGAGAAGAGATTCCGATGTTGTGTTGATGTGTGGCAAGGTAAGCACTGTTTGATTGAGCTCTCTGGGAAGGACAATGTTAGTGTTGGCCATCGTTATGAACTAAGTTGTTAACATTTATTAGGCATCTAAAGGTGCAAGTAGATGCTTCTGCAAGTGAGCAATGGAGATTTGTATCTCCTTAAGCTGTCCCTCCTGTATTTGTTGTTCCTGCATGTCCTCCCCCATTAGCTAGCAAAGACAGGTCGCGGAGAGGAAGGTCCCAGTTAAGAAAGCAGGAACATTACAGCACACCTGTAGGACAAGTGTAAAAATTGCTGCTCCTCAGCCTCCTCCTCTGGCAGCATGGCTGCTCCTGGCTCTGCTAGTGGGACACTCAGGAGCTCAATGGGACCTCAGCCTCCTGCTTCTTGTCTAGATCCATCTGGAGTTATGACAACTGTAATTATGTATTAGCAGTCTTACGTGTCACTGAAATAAACAGAAACATCGCCCCCATCTTCTGTTTCTCATGTCTTCTGAGTCTTTTACCTTTTCTGTGTTTTCATTATATTTTTTAATTTCTTTGCAGATTTCATATCTGTGGGGGAATTTCACAGGAGAAACTAATCATGCAAGTCAAGATATAATTACTAGAGAAGGCGATGTAGCGTGTGATTTGGCCCGGTGAAACACCATGAAGCTCATTTTTGTTTTCAGGACCAAAGTCTAAATTAGCTCACATTTGTCTCACTATAAACAAGCTTTACCATAGAAATAATCCCTTTTATTATCTATCTCTACCAAATACTCCTCTTACAAACTGCCTCTTAATAATTAGTATGTTGAGGTTTGGAGATAATTCTTACCTGAAGGACTCTATTGAGTGTAGACTCATTAAGTTAAACTAACAGTGAACAGAATCAAGTTAGGCTAATTTCAAATTGCTTAAGTTCTGTTTCTCGTTAATTTGTTCTGAGTCTTCTTTTGCAGGGGAAGAAGCACAACTATGAAAACAGCTGTTATCATTTCTAAGGGTTTTGTTGCTAATAACAATGCAAAAAAAAACATTAGAAAGGACATAAAAAAGAAGCGAGGCACTCTCTTATTTCCATAAATAAGACATAAAAATGATTACCTTGCAGGATTAATAGAAATATAGATTAGATGTAAAATGTAATCTGTGGTGAAAGATGATGAAACACTTTTCAAGTTCTGTTGTTAGCTTGATGTGCATATATATTACCCAGAACTAGTACTGCAATATATGCAGACTTGCCCTAAGTTCCATCCTATCTGCTCGCTTACGTTATCTACATATTTGGGGAAACTTTTGTTTTAATGGAAAATGTTGTCATAAAGAAGAAGAATGGCAGGAAAGAGAAAACAGAACTGTAGGAAAGTGTCAGGATTTTTATTTTTGTTGTTTACTATATTTTGGGAAGTTTCAAGTTCTACCTGTGATGTATTTTGAAATATCCCAGAACAGAAACTGTTATTAGATTTTAATCAGCTTGCGCTTTTTTTTTTTATCCTTTAATGTGTCTTAAAGTCTTTACAAAAAGATTTCAGAACAGTATGTGGCCTGCATTTTCCAAAACAGCAAGAGTTTTCGTTTCTAAATTAATCCCCTTTAGGAAAAAAAAAAACCAAAAAAACAACAGCACCTATTTTTCCAGTTACTGATTTTTGGTTTAGGGCACTTATTTTGATTACTGTGTCTCTGTGTGTATGGTGAGATGAATGTGGGTAACAAGTGTTTGGAGCTGATTCAGTTTTGTGAAAACCTCCAAGTACTGTTTGAACATTCGCTACACTTTGCTGCCCTTCCTGTGTACACTCTTTTATAAAGTTCATACTAAAGGAGACACAGTTGTACGGCCAGTTTTGCAGGAGTAAATTTACTCATCAGCTTTTGTGATAGTGTTATAAGGAATAAAGAAGTCAGACATATTAAATGTTGTTAGGGACTTTCTAAACACTGATGTAGTCTGTGAAAATGCACATTGGGATACATATAGACAATTTCTTAATTCATGAAATACTATTTTGGAGTCATCAGAAGAGTAATTAGTAGTGGGCATTTTCACCTTGAGATATGGGAATAACTGTGAGCCACTCTTCACTTCCACAACTGTTTGCACTGCATGTTCAGTGATTAATTACAGGTTTATTTGCATGCATTTTGTTAACTTGCTATGTATTTTAATCCATTTACATGAAAATGAAAGGCAATCAAGGACTTATCTAAGGCAATTCTCCAAGTATTGTGACCCTGTTGAGTGTCTCCATGTTCTTAACACGAACATGAAGGATGTATTAAGGCTGTTTAGATATTTGATATACACGTAAGACAGAAATCTCTCTTTCCACAGCCGCAAGAATCCAATGGGACTTATAATTGCTCTGGATGACAACAATGCAGCTTCTGGGGATTTGTTCTGGGATGACGGAGAATCTACAGGTGAGCAGTTATCAATAGTGAAGTAAGTAGGATTAACAAAACACTGATATATACAAGTTCCAATCTGCTGATTTCACGCATCAAGAATAAGGTATTGTTGTAACATGCTATTAATACTTGATTGTTCCTTCTTCACCACTTTGAAGTGGAAAAACTGTAACTATTATAAATTTAGTTTTGGCTTGTTCAGGTTTCACTATAGCCTTAAATAAGTAAAGGTTTGGTGCGTTAGCATGTCAACTGTTAAACCTTGCTGTCAAGACTGATATATATTCTGGTACATATCCAAATTAGTTTCAATGGGTGCAAGAATGCACATAATTAGTGTTAGACACTGAGAATCAGTAGAAAATGAAAAACTAGCACTGTTATTAACTCTCTGGAATTATTTAAATTGCTTGTGAAAACAGTAGAAATTTTGAGAACTCAGAAGTACGGTATTGGAGCCAGCATTTTTTTGCCATCTGGTTTCCCCAGCATAGCGGTGCATAAGCACGCGAGTAAGCGTGTTTGGGCTTTAATTGTCATGTTGCCAACCTCGCCTTTAGTAAAGCTGCCGGAGAACTTGTTTCCCCCTGGGACAGTCACTCTGATTATGCCAAGGGCTGTCAACCTCATCTCTTGCGATGCACTGGCACCGACACTACCTACCTCACCAGGTTTTTTCTGTCAGACAATTTACAACACATATACATTTCTGCTTAGGGTGAGATTAAGGTCACAATTTCCCTCAACTGAAGTTAAAATTTAAAAAAGCACAAACAAACGCAACACAAACATCCAATATAAAGTTAAATTTATTTTGACATTCAGTAAAAGTAATGCTTTTGGAATACATGGATTTCTAAGGAAAGCAGAGTTCACTACAGAGCAACGGAAAGAACCTTTCTGTTACATATCCATAGAGATATTCTTCATTTTAATCTTGAGATGTAGGGAATTTTGAAAAATGAAATGTCTTGAACTGTGGGATTTCCTGTGGGATTTCTGAGCATTTAGTTAGGCATCCTGTTCCCATTAAACTGGAAAGATTTGGGGTACTTAAATCCTTTAGGCTACTTCTTCAGCCTTTGTCCTTTATTACGTGTTTTTTAGGAAAGTCAGCAAGCAGTTCAAAGGGTTATTCTGAAATCATTTTTTGAAGAACTTTTACAAAATACTCAAGCTCATATTAAAATGATTTAAGAGCTTGTATTTGACAGATTTTATTGTTTTATTTGCAACGAACCATAACATTCAGAGCTAAGGACGTTGTTTTATGGTGTATGCCAGTTAATATTGTTGCATTTCAAGTAGACCTGATCTTCTCTAAGTCATATCCTACTTGTATCCATAGACTGCTGTCGGTGGCAAAGGTGTCATATCTTTCTTTAGCTACACTGGAATAAAATATAGTTTAAAAAAAAAAAACAGAAAAAAAAGCAACAGTTAGAATGTACGGAAGAGAATGAAGCTGGAGTAATATTACCATTGAGATAAAAATTCATAATGCTGCAATATTATGTGCATGTTTAATTTATAATCCTGAAAATTAAGTCTACATCCTGCAGACAGTTGTATATGGAGGTATTTTGCCTAACTATGCAGGTCTACATATGATATCGAAATTGGTGCCTTCTTACTTCTGTCTTCTGCTACAACTAACCATTTTCTGGATACTTAAACAGACCAATTTCTCTGGTTTATCCTCCGGCTGCTAAAAGCTACCTTTATCCTTAGTCACAAACTATTTGTTTCATTGTGCAGGGCCTGGGCCTCTGACTAAACTTCAATTAAAGCAAGCAGCTCTTGGGATTCAGTCCCTCCTTGTCCTCTCCTGGAGGTCACTGTCCTTCTAACAAAAGTAGTAGAAGGGAAAATGTGATTACCTTTTATTTCCCATGCCTCAGCTGACACTGTGAAGTTCCACCTCGGGGGAAGGTCAGGACAGGGAGCTGGAGGGGACAAGGCTAGGAAACACTTGACCAGAGCACCTCTGTCAAAGCCTTCAGCTTCACTCACTGTCTCCTTGAAGTACCAAACTCCCCATCAAATAGTTCCTAGTAGACATATATATCAGAAATCTCAGCTCAGAAGTCTTCGGTCTAGAGGGTTTCTGCACCCTGCAGGAGAAGAGGCTGGTAGAGGTTATTGTGCAACCTGTTAGTGGGACAACTACAGAAAATGCCAAAAAGAAAGATACTTGCTCTCCAGAGGTAAAGTGGTGGCAATATTAGAAAATTAATTTATGCATTCAACCTGTATTACTCCCTTTTGTTATTTTGAGTATACCAAATGCATCTCAGAAAAACTTTCAAGCCTCTACTTTTTTAAATTTTGTGGACATTTGGGATGCCTTTAAGAAATAGAGCAGTGATTTGGCTGATTATTGCTGCCATAAATACGGAAGGCCTTGGGTGGTTACTATATGTATGGGTGACAGCTATATGTACTCCTTTGTCAAGGCCTAAAATAACAAAGCTATTATGGTACTCGCTTCTGTTGAGAAACAAAACAATAAAACATCTTATGATTTTATTTCCTGCCCAAAACTTACAAGTCTCAGTCTTTTCAGGGAAACCGTTTATAATTTGCTTGCGATGACAGTATTTTTCTTTTTGTACATGGAAAAAAAATACCAGATTGACTCAACTTCTGTATTTCTTTTTCCCAGTGGTGTGTTATTTCCTCTCTTATGGCTCCGTGGCATAGATTATTAATAGTATTGTCTTTTTTGCATGGAAAACACTTATTTAGGGTATTTTAAAGGATAGAAGCCATGTATCTACATTTAAGAGAAGCTAAAAAGGAATACCAGTATAATAAAAAGTGAGTATATTTTAAAGAAGCTCATGTCAATAAATTTTTGGAAAAATTGGGAAAATTTGGATGTCCTGGGATACTGGCCTAAGGAAAAAAAGATGTTTAAGGGAACTGTAATTTCCTCAAAGAACCAATAGTAAGAGCAGAACTGAAAACCTTCAGATTAAAATTGTACTGAATGCTTAATTTGGCTAAATCAAGAGTGTTTGTTTGACCCGAAGAAGAGAACATAGAGAGCAAACCAAGTCAAGTTATTACGACACATATTTTTAGCATTAATATACATAAATTTATGTTTGATTTACATTCCTTCATTCCCGTGGAAAGTGAGTTTCTGGACAGAAAATTGATTCTTAGGCGTATAGCAGGAGAACAAGTGATTGTTCCTGTTAACTTTGGTGGGCCTTTAGCTAGAGAGCCAAATCTGCTTATAAGTTTCACTCCTCTGCACAGGTTTAGGTAAATAGGAGACCAGTAGAGTGCAGCAAGAACAGTTACAGGTCCAGAAAACATGCCTCATGGGAAAAAGTTGCATTACCTAAACTGCAAGAGAAGAGAGTAAATATTAAAGAAATTTTGAAAATGTAAAAGGCTGTTACAATGGCAAAAAACCTCCCACATTCCAATGAACAAGGGAAAAAGAAAGGCTTTAATTGCTTTCTGTTAGAAAAAAGGAAACCCTGTACCACAAAGGGTTAAAATAATTAATCTTAAATTCTGAGCTTTAAAAGAATGCAAAATAAGAACCAGGACTTGAGAACAAGGTGAAGCCACTAGTAAAAATGGATAAAATAAGCTAAATATTTGACTTTGCGACACGTTACATATAGAAACTAATTTTTTTCCCACATTGAAAAATATAATTTTATATTATTTTGCAGTTTGTACAGAATGTGTTCAGTATAGCTTCTTAATGATAATAATTAACAATTTATTGGTCTCTAGCAGTGGCACAGTCCTGCTTTCAATGCCAATGCACTGAAAGTGTAACTTCTTTCTTTATGTTTTAGGTACAGTTGAGAAAAAAACATACATTTACTACGAGTTTACAGTTTCCAATGTAAGTATTTTAAAGTATCTTATTTTCATTTTCAGTTTTTATCAAAAGGATCTTCAAAGTGCATTCTTTTCTCCCTCCTTATTCTCCTGTAGTATTTTCTGAGAAGCACAATATTTGACAAATTCAAAGAGGAGTCATGTTCCGAGTACTGTAATTTAACTGGGATGAAAATCGGCTATTTGTCTTTTCTTCTGCCAGTTAATCTAGGTATCTAAAGAACTCCTATTTCCTTTCACATAACAAACTCAGCAGCAATATTTATTGAGCCAGAGAACTATAAAGCATCAGTGGCAGTTAAAACAGAGTCAGAAAGGAGGTGAATGTAGTGTTTGTGATTCTCAGAATATTGGCAATTTGAAAAAAGTCTATGTACACTATAAAAATATAGCTGAATGTTCCCAAAGAGTGAGAGGAATACCTACGCCTTGTCTGAACCTAAGGAATCTGTCATGACTATGTTTTAGTTTTTGGGTTTTTTTAAACTGAAACTGCCTTGTCATCGTTAATTTATGGCAGGGAGGAGTCCAGATAGTGTTTCTATTCAATATTAACTGGAGATATCATATGAGAAGGATTCAAAGTAACATGTTAACATATTTTTGGTATAAATATCAATGCAAGACGTAGTTGTTACGCCAGTCCTGCTCCAACACAGGAAAAACTTGGCTGTGTCTGGAATGATTTCTCGAAACTAATGACAGAGAAACATTTTCAGAATCATAGATTTCTCTTTAAAGTTGTTACAGTGGAAAAAGTACTCTGGCAGATTCGTCAGATTTACATAAAACAGGGGCACACACAGCAGCAGGCCTGTACTAGCAGGTTTAATTTACCTCACTAAAACTAAGGTAGTTGTCAACTGTGTCAGCTCTTCCAAAGTATATCAGAAATTGAGGAAAAATGTGGTATTTTTTGAAGATGGAAAGAAATATTATAGAGTTATGAAAAAATAGAAGAGGCTTGAGATCTGCATCTTCAGCTACCACTTCTGCTTCACTGGCACTGTGGCTTATCCCCTTTGTCTCAACTTCACAGTCACTGAAGCAGGTTTTAAGTCAAACCGATTACTCTGGATCTCACTTTGAGCAGAAATCCTTGAAGCCCCCAGAAATTTTGATTCATACCTGAACCTAATTGTTACATCTATGTCAAGGAGGTATATCCAAATCATAATCCCCCAACATGCAGTTCTTTACCACATAGTTTTATTTATTAGTATCTCATGGCTATAAACATACAAAGAGCAGTGTGCCTTCGCAGGGTTGAACTTCAGAGAGTCACTCCAAGTAAATTACTCCATGCTTCTCGAAATCTGAATTTTACAGCTTGGAGACATCTCCAAGGCATGAAGACCAAAATTCTCTGCTAGCTACCCCTGAACCAGCAACAGCTGAAGTAGCTGATGGAATGTCCTTATTTTCTTGCACTATTAGGAATATTTTTTGTCATTTTGATTATTTGGAAATGGCTTTTCATGTAGAATCAAACTCTGGTCCTGTTTTGGACTGGAGATGTTTTGAACGCTTGCTCAAGTTGAAAGGCGCTTTGTATTTGGTGATGACAGATGAATAAATATTCATTAGCAATTAAGATGTGTGGAGCAAGCATAGTTTCATTTGAAGCAAGCATAGTTTCATTTGAACAACTAGGCAGGATTGATGGTAAGTGTCCAGAGGTGGAAGGCTAATGCATTAACCTACATCAGCTCATCTAACCTCAGAATACCTAGTTGGAGTGTTTATGTTCAACTGTAGCAGGAAACTGAAAGTAATTTTGATCTTGCTGTCAGGAGATCTTAGATAAATAGGATGTAATTCTCAGTGGATATTTTAAGGATAATTTGTGTGAATAAAGCCAATGGAAAGGTCTCATCTGATGTTGCCTGAATATGTAATGGATTTTGGGTGCATGCCTTTATTATACTCTCATTAACATTTATCTGTACAGTAAAATACTTGAAACACTTAGCTTTCCTAGCTTGGGTTATTTAAGTACTAGTGTAAAGTAGTACTAATTAGCAATGATTTATTAATGGTTTATTTAAGTACTCCTGTTGCGTACTGTTGTATTCAGTTAGTAGGAATAGTTTCTCACAATTGTGAGGAGGTTAATATTCAGACACAGACGTTCCCCCTGCCCAACCCAATTTTTTGTTTATATGGATGATGTGGCAGCATCTACAAATATTTGCAGTATCTTCTGAATTAGCATATACTCTGTTTATACAGTCTTGGTATTTTCAAAATACGTAGCAAATGAGTATTCTGTGTCTACAGTCTTACGGCTAAAACTTCCAACAGTTTCTTTAACATGCCTGAGAAATCTTTGGTTTTATCCTAATATCTGTGATTCTTCACTTCATCCAGAAGTGGAGTTTGGAGGTCAGAAGTTTGAGCAGCAGTGCCAGAGCTCTCGCAGTTGGTATTATTCAGTCCCGTCACTGCTCACTTAGCGCAGTGCTCTTGGCCCTGGCGCACGCAGGGCGATATGGACCTGAGCTGCTGGAAAGGATGTGCAGGAGAAGGTGAGGTGGGTCTGTGCAGGCCTGAGCTGGAGCTGTGCTTCCGTGGTTTCACTGAGATAAACACCTTCTGTGACTGGAGCTAGCTAGAAGAGAAAACAAACACCCACTCGAGCATGTCTATACCCGCAGCTGCATCACTGACTGTCTCAGGGCAAGCAGGCAAAGTCTTTATTTTGAGTTTAGCAGCTTTAAAATCCCTGACCCTGAGCAGACACAATTGTCCAGGTGCGATTTAAAGACAGTTCACCCAAGTCTGATATTAAGAAACTTACTGCTCACCGAGCTGGGGAGTAATTCTTGGTCTACCAGTTCTGAGGGCTTCATCCATATAAATGTTATGTTGTGCAAGCGAAATTGCCGACCTGTTTTATGAAATAAGATGGCCACGGTGCATGTTGAATTTGGATGTAGTTACTCACCATTGAGCTTTTCCTTGTCCCCAACACATTCAAACACAACATGCTGCCTTTTCAGCAGAGATTTCTATTACGAGACAGGCGCCAAGGCTGTCCCAGGACGATGCTCTGCATTGTAAACGGCAAAAGTCAGTCAAAAGACACTGCTCGGATACTCATTCCCAAGGCAGAATGGAGAACAGGTCTGAACATTTTAATCAACTGTTGGGAACAATAATTACTCAATGATAGTCTCCCATAATTGCTGTAATTAAAATATAAAATGCCTTTTGTTTCCAGGTTTTGCTGGGGTAGCCCGGTTTATTCCTAGGATTGATATTGTTTTCGCCTTACGCTCTACATCTAGTGAGGGAAAACGAATACAGAGTTTTAACAATGTTAATTTAAGATAGGCTCGCTTATGTCCTCTAATTAAAATAAATTTAGTAGTAGTGAAAAGGGGAAACAGTGGCTTTTGAAATGCAAACTGCATGCACAGGGCTTTACTTTTAAGAATTTATTTCCTCCTTCCAAGGCAGACGTCGTTATCTGCTCCTTTCTGAAGAGTACCCCAGCTTGCTGTAGATAACGTCTGATCTAATGATAAAGTATCTGTGCCATTTCATTTCCAATTCAACGAGTAAGCAAGGAAACAGTGTTTCTTTTTAAGTCTTAATGACCTTAAAGCCCTTGGTAAGTTCGATATTACCATAAAGAAAGAAGATGTCAAGGCTGCTTGAATTTTTGACGGAGCGGATGTTATATTTGGCAGCGTGCCATTGCAGCTCTGACGGTCAAGGCAGGAGTGAAATTGCTGACAGGACAGGAAGGAATGTCGGATTCCTCTTGTGTCAGCCAAATCACATGGGATTTGGGCATTGTAAGGCGACAACAATTTAACTGTAAAAGGAATATTAGCATTCTTTCTGTGTATTAGGTATGAACTGAAATGTAGGGAAATATTTTCTTCTGTTTTGAGAGGTATTGTAACAGAGACGACTGCGATAAATTGTACAGCTTATACAGATATTCTTGCACTTGAAATATATAGAAAAATGTGTTTTAAAAAATAATAATATTTATCTTTACCTATCAGCTCCCAATTTATTGTTTGGTACTCACTGAAGTAATTGTGCAACTGAAGACGTGCTGTAATAATTTATTCTAATACTAAACCATCCAACGAGCAAGATCGGTTGAACACAAAACTCACAAAAGCCTATAACTTAAAACCAAGCAGCAATTTTTGATGTAATGATGTAATTTCAGTTCTCCATCCATTCGACAGAGGAAGCTTCTGGATAGGGGCTTAATGCTGTTCTTTCGTAATGAGGCTTTTGCATAGGCGTGAAAGCCAGAACCCTCACGAGTGAGTGTAGTGACCGTTTGGAGGTAAATTCAGGCTCTGTGACATGAGTAATTGCTTTTCATGGCTACAGCTGTGCCTCAGTCCTGAAGCAGAGAGCTGGCACCTCCAGTCGGCAAAATACTCGGGCTGTGCTCATCCTCGAGCAGTTCTACGCGCGACATACACTTCTTTACTTTTGAAATTTTACCTGCAATTTCCAAAGCATTGCTGAAGTGGGGTAAACAGGCAGAGGCTGAAAGCATTTGCTAGTATGTTACAAAGAAATAAAAGATACGGGAAAACTTACTGTTTGTCTTAGAAGAAATAATTACAGCACATTAGTCTAGTTTAATTGCGACGGTAATTTAAGTGACTTGTGTATTTTTACTGTAATTATAGTGTCACTAAAGCTGCAAATCCTGTAGAAAAATAAATAAATAGTGCCTTATTGAAGCAGCTGTTTAGGCAGTTATTGCGGACGCAATATTAGCAATTAATATTTGCAATTATTGCAAAGGAATTGTTCTGAGGAAGCGGAGCAGGAATGCAGCCGTGCCAGTCACATCGCACAGACCAACAGCACAGAGTGCAGAGCAAGGTGCTCCTACTCTTGGTGGAGCAACTAGAAAGCATAAATTCCCCTGAACTCAGCTCTTTATTTTTTTTTCCCTAAAGCTTAATTGGTTGCCTTTGCAGGTATTTTGCGGCAATGGTCAAGGCTTCAGTTAAGATAATGAATATTTTTTTAAATTATTTGAGGTAATGCGTTAACTGTTGAATACGTATTATCTATGTAACCATTAGCACACCAAAGGGGAAAAAAAACCCAGCTGATAATGTTGAATTATTCTTCCTTTCAGGTATGATGGAGTTCAGTCTCTTTGGAATATCCTATGTAAGTTAATGAGTTATTACCTTACATTTCATTATCTTGATGCTGTACAAGAATTTATAATATTCCAGTTGGATCATTTTTAAACTTTCAGACAAGAGCCGATATCTGTGGCTTCTTCAAAGACTCGGAGTATGAGCTGTGTCTTCGCTGGATGCAGCTGGGTGCGTTTTACCCATATTCGAGGAATCACAATGAGAAAGGAACAAGGGTGAGTCACAATTTTTTAATGACTGTTAACGTCTGGGCCTTTGCGACACACATGTAGAGATCAGCCAGAACATCGCACAAGCTGGCCTGTCTCAAAAAAAAAAGGTACTTTTCTAGTAAAATGGACAAGAAAAGAACACATTTGTCTCTTTATCAAATAAAAATTGTCTATATTTATATTTATTTATAGCTCTGCGGTAAGCCTCCCCCTCGCCTGGGAGGTTTTATGCCCACAGAGGGGCGGCTCTGGGATTCAGACCACCTGAAGGAAGCATGTTCTGTTTGCTTTGGCTCAATCAAACTCCTACATATTTTTCCCTGTATGCTATTTTTATTTAAACGCACTACACCAGAAAGACTAAAATAGAGCGCTTTCATGGCAATCGCACAGAAAGGAGCAAAACTGACCTTGGTGCTCTCAGCCCTAATTGTCCATAATTATACAACAAGTGAGGAAATGGAAGAGTGTAATAAGATTCTGGAGTAAGACTCGGCAATTTCTGTGCTTTGCACTTTTGCCACCATCAGATATTGTATTTCTTTAAAGAGTAAAGGAAAATAATGGCCTAAATGTAGGTCTCTGCTGGCTAAGGACTATATTGTAGAAAGCTGTAAAACAAGATAACTGGAAAAATAAAAAATGAAACAGCACTTCTATCCCAGTTAAAGCTTCAGGTCCAGTGGAGTAGAGCTATTTCTATGGCGTATATCTAATGGATTAAAGTCTCCTTTTCAAAACTGTGTGCTTTATCTTGCAGCGGCACACCTTTCAATAGGACTTTTAAAGCCTTTAAAAATGCAGACGCAGGGTTATCATGTTGCTTCCAGTCCTACCCAATTTGCCTAGGTATTGTTCAATACATTTAATAAAGCTTGGAAGTGCTCCCTGACATCAGTCATTAGTGCTTCGGT
Organism: Chroicocephalus ridibundus; assembly: GCF_963924245.1. Lineage (NCBI taxonomy): Eukaryota > Metazoa > Chordata > Aves > Charadriiformes > Laridae > Chroicocephalus > Chroicocephalus ridibundus. The sequence continues at coordinate 69,406,598 of NC_086289.1, read as the reverse complement.
CTCTTCTTGCAGGTCCTGAGTGCTGCCCTGCAGAAAAGAGGGATAATAAATTATGTACACTGGCATGTGTCACGCCTTCGGGCCACTTTGCATTAGATGTTTTTTACAGTACTTCCCCCCCAGGTTTTTCTGACCTTCCCTCTTTCGAGTTCCCTTCCTAGGGCTGACAGTGATACCTGTTGTTAGTTGTCACTTACTCCTTAATTGAAGAGGGAACAGATGAAGGTGCTCTAGTTTGGAGGAGAAATTGAAGTGTCTTGTGAACATTAGTCAATTCTTTGACCTGTTCTTTGGCTTTTTGGTTTTGGTTTGGGGTTTTTTTTTAATGTTTTCTGAATAAAACAATCCAGCATGACTAACAAGGGTCTCTTCTCTTTCAGAGGCAAGATCCTGCTTCCTGGAACTCAACATCTGAGGACGTTTCCCGGAATGTGCTGAATATAAGATACACCCTGCTGCCCTATCTCTACACGTTAATGTATGATGCCCATGCCCATGGCAGCACTGTGATCGGCCCCATACTCCACGAGTACGTGTGACTCCTTTGCTCTCCTTATCAGGAATTTCCACTAAAACTTCTGTAGTTACGACCCTCCTGACCATAAAATTTTCTCTTAGTTACTGCAATTTTCCTTTCAACAAAAAAGCACAAGACTGAGAATAGGAGCTTTCAATATCAAGTCTCACTTGAACAACACTCGTAAAATCATTTAATAGTTACTCCCGCAGTAAAAAGAGGATTTGCAGTAACACCTCTTAATTAATCTGTCTAGCAAAAAAGGGATCATTTAATTGTAAAAAAACCCTATAAAGTGAAGGTAATTCAGTAGTAGACATTTTTATTTTTTTTTTGTAAATAGGATGAAGGTATTGGTGTTAGGGGACAATTCAAACATTTACCAGCTCCTTTGGACCATATCAACCTGCATATCTGAGGGAGATACATCCTTGCTTAGCAAACACCTGCTAATACAACCTTTTACAGGTAAGATTAAATTAAAATTTACAATTTGGTTTTGCACAATTGCATATAAATGCTACCAGTCCCCAGAGAAGCTGCATGTATGAGAGCACAGCAACTTTATGGCTGGTTTTTCTTTTGGTTTCCTCCTAATGGTCTCCTAAAAATTTAATAGCATGAGCTTAGGAAGATGAGTAAGAGAGATCGATTGAGTGGCATACAATATTTCTTAAAAAATTCTAACATTGGATAAATATGAAAGAGGATTAGCTGAGGAAACTGAGAAAACATTATTCCATTTTCCATAGCCGGAAAAACCCGATGGGACTCACTGTTGCTTTGAGTGACTCACTGGCTGCAGAAGGACGGCTTTACTGGGACGATGGGGTTCGCATTGGTATGTATGGTGCTTCTTGCTTTATAAAATGCTTTTTTTTGCTGTGAGGATGGTCAAACACTGCAGCAGGTTGCCCAGAGAGGCTGTGGAGCCTCCACTCTAGGAGGTATTCAAAGCCCAAATGAAAACAGACCAGACAAAACCCAAGGATATGAACTGGGGAGAGATGAAACAAATTACAGCAGTCCCTGAAAACCAAACAATGCTCAGTAGCTGACTTTGGAGCTTTCTGCCTGCAGTTTTAAACAATAACACCGTTGTCAAAGAGGAAACTGCAAGCTGTACAAAACTGCATCGCTTGGCCATCACCTTGGAAAAGAAGTGGTGGTGGTTGCTTCTGCCTTAGACGTCCTCAGTGGAGCGTGGGGTGCTCGAGGAGGAGCAGGAGACGCAGATGGAAATGATGGACTTTGGCCAAAGCAATCACGTTTCTGGAGGACATATCCGAACATGCCTTCCGAGACAAAACTGAAATTAAACCTTCAGATTAGCATAATTTTCCCGATTTAAATGGCATAATGTTATGATTTATAGAATTAATATGTTGTATGAATGAGATTGTGCTCTGGACCTAAGGCAACACAGATAACAAAGGTTTGTTCTCAAAGCTATGGGAGCCATAAGCATAGATTATGTGGGAAGTTTTAACTCATTTCCTCAACACGACTACATTTAAATTGTCTTCAGATAAGAGATACTTAGATGCCATTTATCCTTCTCATCCAGAGCGTATTACCCTTGTAACAGCAATAAGCCATCACCTGAGACTACTGCAAGTAATGCAGAAAGTGGTGTTCTTTTGCGTACTGATGTGTAGGGAAGTTTGCAGGATGGTGTTAGTCTATTTTGAGGTGCTTCCCACACCCCACTGCCTGTTAGCACTGGAACTCAGAAATGATGGCTATGTTTATGGAAGTCTGATGATAAGTGAAGGCCGCATAGATTATAAAGTGCATCTCACCAGGATGCCCGCGATCTCTTTTCGTTAGTGCAGGAAGGTGAGAACCTACAACGCCCCTGATTATTAGCACTACTTTGAGTTCATTTAGTGCTGAATAGTAAAATATACAACAGTGATTTCAAAGAAGCATCAATGTCTATCATGGTCATGTGTAATTGGACAGTGAAGAGAGGTGGATGTGGGAAACATCTCCCATGCCTTCTTCAGTGAGAAACTTTTTTCTCTTGCTGGTCTTAATGCCCTTGATCTTCCTAACGCTATGGGTTTGCCTTCTTTTTTTATCTTACCTCTAAAATGTTCTTATTTTGGCCTGATCTAAATATCAGGCAGTCCCATAAGAAAGTATTTTGTGTCTAAAAGCATCTGTCTTCTGGAAATACAGAACTATATTTATGTACAGATAGACATACAATATATTTGTGTATAGTATATGGCCAAAATTGATGAACTGAAAGTTCGATAATCCCACTTCTAAAATTATCAGCATGGGCTTCCATGTGCATGAGCCGTGCCTGTCCAGGGCCTTTCCCCCCTCCTACTTCCCTTGAAAATCAAGTCAAACACTCCTAAAGGCTGTTGAAATAATTTTGTATAATTGTAATGCTCAAGGCATCACTCTTACGGAGCATCCTTCAAACACGAACAGAACTGCCGAGGTGTGTCTTGTCAGCTTTCTGGTAGAGAGAGACTGCCTGACATCTTCTGTTATTGGGATCTTACTACCCTTCCTTTCAAATTCAGTATTCTACTAAGTTTAAGTTCTTCCTCTCTTTCATTTGAAAGCCAGAACTATACAAGTTTTGTACACAGCCAAAAACATTAGTTAAAAATGTAAAAGGGAATAGAGGTATTTCATTCTGCTGTTGACTTTTGGATGGAAAAAAAAGGCGGGAATTCATATGCACAGTTGAATTACAATGTGTTCCAAGTCTTGCTGCCTTTTTTCTTTCTTTTGTTTTTTTGTTTTTTTTTTTTTTGGTGGGGGGTGTTTTTGCTTTTTTATTTATTTATTTTAGAAATAACAGGAACTTCAGCTCTAAAAGGGCCTCTGAATGAAGGGCAAGGATCAGAGTCTCATGATCAGAAATCTAAACTATCTAAACCTATACTGCTCAAATTATGTTTATAGTGTTACAAACACAAAAGCAAAGGAAGAACAATTAATTCTTGTAACCTAAAATGAGAAGCCACTGTATTCTCTATTGAAGACAGAAAAAGCAGTGGATCTTCAGGGCAGAGTTACTAATTGTTCATTTTTTTAGTTTTTTCTCAGCTCTGACAATCACCAAGCTTCAACTTGAATTAGGCAAAGAGTACACTCTGCAGTGGAGATAAAACACCTGCGAAACAACATTGGCTGTACCCATGAATTTTCTCATTGTTTTAAAATGATCTTTCAACTTTCATACTGTCTCTTTGGCATCTTTAGATATTTTTAACTGTAAAAATATCCTAGTCCAGTGGGTTCATATTAAGGCATTCTGTGTATAAGTCTGTCAAGTTTCAGTATAGTTGCAGGCTAACTACAGGGTCTTCATATGATGCAAAATCTGTATTTTAAACCGTATGGCACTTCATTGTTACTTCATCTTTCAAAATTGAGAAATGAATGTAAACCTCCATGTTTTCTCAGAGTAGAATTTCTGGCTGACTTGAAGCGTGCAAAATTTTGTAAAAAACAACAACAAAAAAAATGTTGGTTTTACCTACATGGATTTTGAGCCATAATTCTGCCCAAATTTCTTTGTCTCAGGCCTAGTCTCAAATTGCCTACCATCAGGCATGGATGATCAACATCCATCAACATGGATGATCAACTTGTGTGATCCTAAGTGGTTTGCTTCTAACTTAGAAGGTAATTCTTGCTTTGCTATGTTTTGGGTTTTTTTAAATAAGCGCAGCTAAACTTTTTGTCTTTTTTTGTGTGCCGAACCACAGAAATTTCATATTATATAGTCCAACCCCTGAAGACACGTAAAATTTTGCTATTAAAAACATGTAATTGAATTAATACAAATTTTGGAAATGTTTCATTTTGATAAAGCTATAAATAGGCTACTTAACGTAACAACTTACTCATGTTTAATCTTCATAATTTTATCTTTTTGAAAATAATTTTAAGCCAATAGGTTGCCAGTACATCTTGGAAGTTCTACTGAAAACAGGTATCAGTCCAAAGAAAAAATTAGTATAGAGCCATATGTTTCCTGAAATATGGCCCTCAAGGAACATAGGCAACATTCTAAGACCATTTTACAGAAATATGTCTCTTCAGATATTAGCATAATATTTCATCGGGAGCAGTGTGATATCCGGCATGAAAACAAGCTTTTTGAGTAATGCCACCATTCAAACGAAGGATACTGTAATATCCCGCACTTGCTAAGGAGAACTTGGTTCAAATGTTCAAGGGTAATTTATCTTACGGTAGCAAGTGTGTCTCCACTAACCTATATATCATTCCTGAACTAGTTTTATCCTTTTCTGATTTGTTGCACAATTTTCTAGACCTTCAGTTTTGCGAATTTACCCCACTCTAATTGCAGTAATCACCTTGCTAGTGATGCTGATTTGATGATACCTCAAGCTTTTGACTCAGACAGTAAAACTTAAGTTATGCAATATTGTTTTAAAGTGGCTAACACTGTATTGCTTCAACCTGGTAGAAATACATACGCCAGATAGCCATTATATTTTAAATTAGGTGCTTTAAATAAACTAGATATTTTCTAGCAAAAGAGGCCTGAAAATTCCTTTTATCCATGAGTCATCATTGTCTAACAGTATCCAATTGCCCTTTGCTTTATTGTTTTTCCACTTTTTAGCGGCATTAAATCCTCTTCATCAAATATTTGAGACATTTATGTCTATATAAGACATTTTTTTGCCACAATATTCTTTCATGTCTTTCTCTCTTGTATTTGTCATCTCTCTATCTCCACCTGAACACTTGTGGCCACAAATGCTCAGCTCATTTTCAATGACCCCGAGATGTTTTCTCGTGGGTGATTAATAATTTTTCTGTCAATAGTATCACACCAGTTCTGGCATTTTTCTTATTATTTTGCCACTGAGATTGCCCTCCTTTCCCTTTGGACATGTGTCACCAGCTGCACTTCTTCCAATCCATGCAGAAAAACCTTTCATTTAACAAGAAGGTCCTTATTTAATACAAATTTAGATCTAACAGTCTGTAAAGCATATCCGTCCATCACTTCTGGACTTGCATTCCTGATATAACTACACTGTGATCCCACTGTGGCTGTGTAGTTAAGAGGAGTTTTTATCCACCTACAATTTCAGTTGTACATATCCTTTCCAGGTGAAATATCAGCAAGGCTACAGAGAGGATGCATTCCTGACCTTCTAGTCTTTTGTAATCAAGAGAGTCTGGACATGAGGTGGTGTTTACGTCAATGAGACTGTGAGGATTTCAGTAGTGATCGCTAGACTGGAATAAAAGGGAAGGAAGCAGAGGTGGAGGAGCACCCCAGTAGGAAATCTGGGGTGAAAAGAAAGTCAGACTGAGGTGCAGCACCATCTGCAGCACCGGTAGCATGATTCCTGGGGAAAAAAGTCAGCAAGCAAAGGAGACTATTCTCTTCTAATAAACTAAGTAGATTTCCCTGGATCCCTCTGGACAATACAGTGATCCTTATAAACCCAACTCTGAAACTAGCACCTTTGGAAAGATTTTTAGGAATTTCTGGATTTTATGGATTAAAATATAAGAAATTTATAGAATATATTTGGAGATCTTGGTTTTTTTTCTACCATTATTTGTAATTAAACTGTTGTTAGGTACAGCTTTATATCCTTTTGTGCAAACTGATTATTTTTTTTCCATTTTAGTTATGTAGATTTTTAATAATCTACAGATTATTTAACGGGTAGAAGCATTTTCAATGGATATGATCTGTCTTTTAAAAGCATTTATTTTACAGAATTCAGAATTAACATAATTTCTCCAAGAAGTGCTTTGGGAGTAGTCTTTGAGAGTACTCTTTCCTTTCTTAAAATAGTTCCTTTTGGAGATGCCTGTTCTCCTTTGGCTTGTGTCTGACAACGTCGTGTAAGACAATGGCAAAGCTATTACAGTGCGAGGAAGTGTCCTATGTTACAGTCAGGTGTTTGATTTGAGATAAATATTATTGGAATACAGCTTTGGGTAATAGTGCTGTACAGAACTTGAACCAGAAGGAGAAGTACTAAAAATTATATGGAAAGTGATCCCATGTATTCTGAAGCTTGCATTTTTTCCTTCATACATAAAAAGACGTTAAAAAAAATTTACAGAAGATTTGACTCATCCTACACTACACATAGGTATGACCCCATATCTATTTTAAAAGACCACCTGATCTTTTCTTTTCATTCTTCTTATGACACAGCAGTACCATGAAACTACTAGATATGAAAAAATAAAAACACATTAGCATTGGGACATCTTCTTGGTGATACTTCAGGGGGAAAAATGTCATATTGCATTCCTAATTTTGAAAATCTTTCTGGTAAAATTTCCCAGCTGTGGAGCCCTTTGTTACAGGAAATAGGAAGTCAATAAGTGTTTAAAAAAAAGCCTTCCCAGGCTAAAATTAGGTAAAGTTTCTCCTTTGTGAAAAGACATCATGTACTGAATTCATTAGCTTTCATATTTCCTTCATGATAAATTAGGACTGTTATGCGAAGTTTTGTATTACTACACTAACAACTTCATTTGCTTTAATTTCCCAATTTCTTTATTCATTTTAAAATTAATTTGGGTTAATTATATATGTTCACAAAACTGTATTATCAACTGAAACAAAATTCTTTATTCAACACTAGTAAACTTTATAGGCGGTACAAGGTCACACTGATAGTCAAGTTATTCCTTCCTTGGAGCAAAGTTTTCGTAGAGTGAGTGATGCACTGTTAGATCTGTCGAGTTAGTAAAAGATGGCTTCTTTATCAATACTTCTTTAGTAACACAGTTCAATATTAACTGTAAGTTCAATATTAACTATTTACCAAGCCCCTGCAGAGCCGCTGCTAATGCTAATTTAAGGGTATTTCGTAGGGTGCTTCCTGTATGCTGATGACTATGACAGTAATTGCCAACTAACTCATCTTGGCTCTAGCTTAACCCATAGCTTTCCTGTTCGCCCAAGGACGTTCTAGACACTCCTTTCTTTTATTGGCAGTGTAGTAACCTTGGCTCCTTATGGAAACCACCTAAGCACCTATCAAAACAGACACAAACTGCTTTCAGGAAAAAACGTTATTTGTATGCTCCATGTCCACTTTTGCATCCTATGGAGAGACCATTTTTAGAATATAAAAATGATGGAATTGAGCTTTTTGACCTGGTTTGGCTGTTTCTCTAATCCTGTCTTTCCATTCTCTCTTTGAGTGTGTCTCCTGCCTTTTTCTCTTTCGTGAGCCATTGTCTACCACTGATCTTGTGGGACACATCATAAGTGTCTGATTCTCTGCAGATCATGACTCTGTCCAGACCCTCCTCTGCACCATGGGCTCACTCAAGTGGCAAGTTCATTTAGCTGCATGCTAGACTGGGAGCTTTGTTCTCCCAGCAGCCATCAAAGAGGAGAGTGTTGCCTGGTCCTAGTAGCTTCCTACCCCAAGACTGAGTCACTAAGATGTTTTCCTCCCTATTTGGTTATACTAAGTAATGGCAGGAACTTGAGTCAAGGAACTCAGTGTTAAAATGATTTGCTATACAAATAATGTAGTCTGGACTCATGATTTTGCCGCGGTGTTTAAAGCAGAGGAGATTGTATGAGAGATCTTAGAATGGAAATAAAGTGGCCACAAGGTAGTATGCTTGTGCTGGGAGATTTGTCATGTGGAGAGCACAAACACGTCTGAAGAACAAGGCAAAAAACTCAATGTATATTAATGGGAGAGAGCAATGCAAAAATTTATGGTGCTGAGCCTTGCGGTGACAGCAGTATTAAAGAACCTCAAATGAGCTGCAAGACACATAAGTCTTCCAGTTAATGAATGATGGTGTTAATACCTCAAGGTGTAGAGGGAAGGTGTCTCTGGGTCTTTCTTGAACGTGTGAAAACTGTACCTGATGATTTTGGAGCTGCTTCTAATAATTTTCAGCTACTGTAGCTGGCCTGGGTTTTTGTGTTTTTGTGGTGTTTGCTGTACCCATGATGTCAAGAAATAAACATTATCAACAGAGAACGGCAGCCCAGCAAATGCTCTGCACCATGTACCTTTAATTGTTTGCTGCTTCTGTTTCTGAACTCGCTTAGGGCTCAAGGAAGGAGAAGCGTACCCGTGGAGCTCACAGAGGAAGATCCAATGGGCCCAAGAAAAGGATCACATTTTCTAATCTGGATGTCTGAAAGAGAGAAAACGAGTTGTAGCCTTCTACGGAACACACCAGATGTTCAGCAAGTAGAAAGTAATTGAGTTAAGCAAAATCAGTTGATGCACAGAGTAAAGTATCTTTTCACAAGAGTGAGGCTGAGGTTTCTCTGCACTGGATATAAGTACAACTCCCTCTGCATCTTCATTTGTAGAAGGTGTGATGCACAACACCTACACACCACTTGCAATGTTGGCAGCCTCCAAAGCTTTGTTCAAAGTCTGGCATTATTTGATATTTTCATTCAGACTCCCACTTGAGGTTACAAGTGACTGTAAAAATATCAAGGTGGGTTTTCTTTAAAAAAAAGCTCCCAGCTGTTGTGTTTGGAGAGAAAATCTTGAAACCAGTATGAACAGAATCTTTAAGAATTTGTAAGGAATGTGTGTAAAGCAGAAGCATCTAAGAGGCTTATTTAACATTTCAGGAATTTGTCCTTCATCGTAGCGATGCAAGCATTATCACCACATGCAAGGCTACAGTTTAGAGGTCACTGTGTAGGTTAAATGGCACGGAAGGGACTATGCTAATGGAGATCATATGTCTTTGAACTTTGAGGTTTCCCACATCTTGAATGGTGTAAGTATGAGCTGATCCATACTGCCTGCATGAGCCCTCATATCATTTATGCCGACCAGCCTGCCTGCTGAGTGGTTACTAAATTACCGTATAGAAATGGAGGCGTAAGAAAATTAGATTCTTGGCACTGATATTATTCATATATTTCAGTTATTATTAAAAATATGTAAATATTAAATATTCACCCTTTCTTTTAAAAAAAGCTCCCAAGCCTTTAATCCTTTTGTTTTCTCACAGTGAACATCTATTACTTTTATTGGAAAAAAATGCAAAGCTGAATAATGCACTGTAATAAAATGTCTAAATAAGTAAAATCCTGGCGAGGAATATAATAATGGTGGCTTTGCTTTGTTTCCTGCTCAGTAGCAGCAAGAAGCACAGGCACTGGCTGGAGAACCATCTGCAGCAAGGACAAGGAAAGTCAAAGAAACAGTCAGCATGCAAGCTTTGACAAAAAAATGCAAAAGGTCAAAACAGTGATTTCATTAAGCAGCTACTTTCAGAATTATCTTTTCCTCACTCCAAAAGCTAGGAGACAATCTGTCATTTCAGCTTTTGTTTAGTAATGACCTGAAAAAAAATGTTAAGCTTAAGAATTGTGGATAATGAAGTTAGGACTTAATAAGGTGTGTTTTGAGTGTTATTTACTAACTGCATTTTTTCTTGGCTTTTAGGTTAATGTCAGTATTGCAGCTCCATAATTTCACCTTAAAATCCTTGGTATCCTTTTTTTTTTTTTTAATTCCTCTAATGAACTGAAGATATTAACCTTAATTGAAAAGGAATAGATAAAGTTTCTGGCCTTTCTGGTTGAAAAAAAGAGTAAAAAATGCAAGTTTGCAAATTCACATGCCAAGAACATCAGAGACAGTCCCTAGTTTTTGTTTGGTGTTGTGTTTTGTTTTGTTTTGTTTTGTTTTGTTTTGTTTTGTTTTGTTTTGTTTTGTTTTTAATAGCATCAGAAGATATATCCATTGTTATTTTGGATCTGCCTGATGTATGACTCAAGAATCTTTGGTTTTGGCAGGCTCTTGGGCTTCCTAGTGCTCTGTGCATATGTGTCTTCAAACTGGCACAAGTAGGTAGATGTATAAGTATGTATTTTATATTAGTGTGCATTTTGAAAGCCTAAATACAGACTGGAATGATGTGGGCTCTTAAATCCAAACTTTCTTTTGCCTATGGTTGAATTATTAGACTGTACATGCTTTAGTTAAGCATATGTGTGAATTTATCTAGAAGGCAAAAAATTAATGACATGCCTTGGGAGGTTTAAGAGACAGATTTCCCTCTTTTGTGAGGACACAAAAGGAGGGGGGGAAGGAGTCTTTTTAAAGAAATTTAATACCAAATACACGCTTATTTTTTTTCCTGAAACCAGTTCTTCAATTTTTCACCAATTAGGTTTCATATGAAGCAATAGACTTTTTTTACTCAAAGCAATGAACTATAACTTGAATGTTATCCATGATGTGTCCATGTTCAGAAAATGTCTCTGATGTCTCTAGATACGCTAGCAGAAGTGAAGAATCCTTTCTGCTGGTACATTTCAGATAGGAAAGAACACCCCATAATAAAAAAAATCGCATAAGGCTGAAGAACTTGAGAGAACAAAGGCTTCAGAGTAAAATCTAACAGCTGTTGCCAGGAATAAGACTCCAAAACATGCACCTGCAATGGGCTTGGTCTGTCAGTTTACAACATACCTCATGAACCATTCAGACTTAACACACTGCCAAGTTCCACCCTTCCATAATGCCTTCATTTGCTGAAAGGTCAGCATTTCTCAAAAAAGCATCTGAGCTCCGTTAAAGTAATTTTGCTAGCTGACTCAAACTGTGAATTCAGATACTTGAGGAGGAAATAGTACTAATGAATTAAACTTCTGTCTGTTTGGGTGTTTTTTCAGCTTTGCTATGACGAGTGTTTTCATCAAACTGAAAATCAAGAATGCCTTTCCATGCTCTGCACGTTGCCCAAAGCAGAGTAGGAAGATCAGGGTCACTGCTAAAGACACTGTCTGACTCTGAAGGAGGTCAAGGTGAAGGAGGGAGGACACAAAGAAGTTTAAGGGGAGGTGGCACAGAAGCAGCTGTTGGATCTTACAGGTCTGCAAATGCCCTCAGTAGGCTTCAGAGTGAATGTGCCATAGCAGGCCAAAGCTTCCTTAAGGGTATGGACAATGCTATTCCCCCTAGAGCATCCTTGAGATGTCAGAGCAGAGCTGTGAGGATGTACCTGAGCGTTACTGGGAGTTACTGCTGGTATACTTTTGAACTCTATGTACTATGAGGAGCTAGCAATTAGCTGGAAGCAAATATTAACTCTCCTTTTTCCCATTTGTTTATAGGCAGTGAAGTCTATCCTAAACTTAACATTATCAGCTGTAAAAGGCAGGTTCAAATCACTTGCTTGTAGGACACTTTACATTTTTGAATATCCCTAATGCTATCTCATTACAGGTTAATAAAAAAAAAAAACAAACAAAAAAACAAACAGGCAGTGGATTTTGATCCAGTAATGCTGTCAAACACATTTTGATATTTCCACATTTTGATGCACAAATGGCCAAAGAAAAAAAAATTTTTTTCAAGCGATCTTGTAATTCCATTCTCAGCTGAAAGAACGGATAATAAATATTGGCAATTTGGCTCTGTTAAGACCTACCATTTGCATCTTGAAGAACAGCAGTTATTAATTTACAGACATAATTGAGTGATTTATATTCATGATTATGGTTCAAACCATCATGACACTTGTTCCTTCTATATCAGATGCTTTCTCAGTTTCTGCTTTTTGTTTTCACTAGCTATGAAAAAAAGAACGAGAGGTTTTGGGTTTTTTTAGAAGCTTTGTTATGACGTTTTTGCTCTAATTTCAGGTCTTAAAAACTGAATCATCACAAGCACCTGAGAAACATGTACTGCACTAACTACCGCAAGGCATTCAGCAATGATTGCTATATTTTAGAAATTCACAACAAGTAATTTCCTCATTTGCACTAAGAGCTGGAAAATTTCTTCTTTTTATACAGTATATGTTCAGTTGGAATGCTTATCTTTATAATCACTATCACGGCTTATATTGGACTCTAACTTGACCTAATAAAAATTCATAAATAACACTGGGATTCAATTTTAGACTGTGTTCATTACCTCTGCCGTGTTGGCTCAAAAGTGTTATTTCTATGAGGATAAAGGTCCATAGTTTAGACACCTATTTGTCTACAAAAAGATGCAGTTTATAAAAAGTCTAATTACATTTCTTTTAGAAGAACTGCACATACTTTGAAAATGAACTTATGACAATGGAATTATTCAATTGACGTTATTTCTGTATCTTTTTAGTAAACAAAATCAGAACATTTTGGCTGTCAATTGCTGTAAAATGAGAACTACTTTTGTCTGAGACCAAGCTCACAGTATCTAATCTTGAATTGTGGGGTCCTTTGGTAAAATGAGACAACTTTTAATGAATTCAAATTCATTCTCTCTAGAGTCTCTTTGGGGCAAAAAATGTTTGCAATGAATTTGTGAGGCTTTCCCAGTTTTTTGTCTTGCTTGACCAGATTTGCATTAATCTCAGTTTGGTGTCTGAAGGTATGTATTTTTTATTCTTATTTTTATCTCCTTAAAATTGATTCAAAGTTGGGGTTTTTTTTCCTAAACATAGGGATCTTGTGTGTCCTCTTTAGCAGCCTATAAAATGTTGCGAAGCTGAACAACAGTGTACCTTCACACTCAGATTTGGAGCTGCAACAAAAATTTCCCAGGGAGCTCTGGTAAGGCATGAGTGTAGAAATTTCCATTAAAAAAAATGCCTCACATTGTTTTTCTAACGCTCTATTCTGAAATCTGTTTATTGAAGCTTAAAAGAGGAAAAAGATGGCGATGGCATGGCAAGCATTTACTTTGTTGTAGCAATTAATGAACTTTCTGAAGGTGTTCTCTTCATAGTCCATCTCCTTACTGAGTTCACAGGCGCTGGTAGTACCCTGGTGGGTGGTGGTGCAGCAGACAAAGCTCTTCCGTGAACCACATTGCTCATTCCAGATGTTCCCTGCAGTTTTGGAGAGTGCTGAGGAACAGGTTAAGGTGTCTGCAGAACCTTCTTCGCATTGAATTCCACGAAACTCATCACACCTTAAGTTGCTTGACAGTGTTCTGCAAAGGTATGAGGACTTTATCCGGGTTTCCATTTACTCATGTGATAAAGAAAACAAGGTACAATCTATAAAAAATAAAGGGAAAGAGGTATCAACCTAAATTTTCCAGGTAGTTTATAATTCAGTGTTGATCAAGACAGAGAAAACATGCAATTACTTCAGCTGAAAGATACTCTTTTCACTCTCTCTGTGGGCTGGGATTGCTCTAATAGAGTTTCTAAAACCTGGTCTTTTTCAGTATGAAGAGGAGCTGAGCTTGTATTATTAGAAGGTTTTTTTTTCTTTCAGTTGAACACTGGATCATGTCTTCTGTGATTTCAGTGTCAAAGGGAAGATTCTGGGAGTAGAAGTAACATCCATGTGATCTGCTTGTTATTTGGTGGTGGAATTTTATCAAGGGGTTCCCAGGAGCCCTCTAAGAGCTGTGCTGAATTTGAGCCGGTTTTCTGCTTGTGTGCATCTGCCTCATTATCTTGCCAACATGTCCTGAAATTCTTGTGAGAAAATTCATCACCAGTATAAACTGACTTACGGCAGCAGAGTTACAGCAGGAACTGATGGGGTTTCCTGCCAACAACCTATTCAATCGTATCACGTAGAATCTGAGACACTCACCAAAATGTTGATTTAACCCAATTATTTAACGTTTGCCCAACTAGGATCTTTGTTTTGTCTCAGTAAAAGTAAGTTATTACTCAATGTACGCAGGGTCTGTAATGTTCAGATACATGCAGAAGTATTCCGATATAAACTGTAGTACAACTGTGCCCGTACTGCCTGGGCGGGACTTGTGCATGGTCCTCCTGTCCCCGCGCCTGGAAGAGGAGCCCAAGTGCGGGGGAGTTGTGGGGTGCTTCCTACCAGAGCAGGGTGACTGGGGACCAGCACCTCAGGTCACAGACCACCAGGCATTTGTTCAGCAGGGCATAACAGCCGGAAACTTCAGGGCCTGTAAGGCTCCCTGGGATAACAATCCAATGACACCTTGGAGAGGCCGCTAATCAAACCATAATTCACTTAATGTGACCTCACAGTGACATATATGTTTCAATGAGGCCCTGCAATATTTTGTTCACACCGGAGTAATGCAAATCTGTTCAGATATGAACTGTATAAATTGTTAAAGCAGAATCTTCTCACAGCTGTCGCTGAAGCTTTCCCATCTTTGCCTGGTTTTGTCTCAGATTGTGTCTTGGTAAGACCATTATCCTGCTTTCAAACAGTGCCTTTCATCTAAGGACTTCAGAAACATTCACAGAACTATTTTAATCTTCGTTACCGATACAGAAAAAGCATGAAGCAAGCAGAAGAGTGCATGAGGCCTGGCAGCTGACAGTCAGTTAACAAGTAGCTGACCTGGGAGTGGAGCGCAGACCTGTGGCTCTTTGCACTGAACCGTCACTTGCGCTTCAGCACACAGAAAGGTGATAAGGGCTGATATCTCCTTCTTCTGACAGAGCAAAGGCTGCATCTAGTGTTTCAAAGGAGGATACCTGCGTTGGCAGCTGCCTTGTCATATGCAGAAGGTAAATCAAGATAGTTTCTTTTTCCTAGGCTTGAGGGACTAGTCTTTGAGCACAGGATTCCCCATTGGTGCCTCTAAAAACTGCTCAGCTTTCTTCCTTCCTTGAATATGACCATAGCTGCTCTGAAGAGCTTCCCATTTGCTGACCTGTGATTGCTGAGTGGTTTCAGCCATGCAAACATCACATATGGTGAGTACAGGAGTGTGCTACCTCCTACACAGTTGGATGTGTGGTAGATGTCCTTCCGTGATGGTTAATGATTATCTTCCTGACTGAAATGGTAATCTGCAAGCAGCTTCTTGCAGGAATTAAGGGTTGCAAACTGTAACTTAAAGCAAATGTTTGATAGCGAAAGAGTGAAAAAACAAATCTCGTGAAACTGCAGAAAAAGCGTAAGCCATTTAATTTTCCTAAAATGGCCCCTGCACTGAAAACTCAATTATTAGCACAACTGTCTGAATGAATACAACCAGGGACCTAACTATGACCAGCTAACAAGTTTTTCAAATTGTATGGGATTTAATTAAAAATGGACCTGTTAAAAACTAAGAGATAAATGTCTCTTTTTAAATTACTACATTGTCAACAGTACCTAATTTCCTAGCTTGTTTTTCTACATTATTCTCCACAGTCTAGCCTATACTCTTGGGCTTCTAGTAATTCTGCTTACCAGCTGTCAGAAACGAATCAGCTCTTAATTCCTGGAAACCAAAGCAGGACACAGCAGAGACCATGCTGTTCCAGCTCTTGATTGAATAGAGTTCTTGGTTGTCTTTATGGTCTCTCAGTGTCCCCCACTGAAGAGCTTTCCCCATTCCTGCTTCTTGGAGTTCAAAATCAAATCTTGACCTGAAAGCCCTGTTGTTGATATCCTTTGTAGTTTAACGAAAATATACTCAGCTAGGAAACCTGCTGGTTAACCCTCTTGTGAGACCTTTTTGTTCAGTGCTTTTATGCTCTCAAGTTGCATAGAAAATGTTCACTAGGTGATTGATAATATAAGTTTGTAGCACTGTGAATTCAGGAAAGCACTTAAGCAAATGGTTATATTGATGGCAGGGTGATTGCAGACATGTTTAAATGAAACACATGGCCATATGCTTTGCTGGACTGAGTACTTTCCTGGAACAGTTAAATGAAGATATAAACCTGGGAAAACAGATACACCTCACACAAAACTCCCAGGCCTCCCAAACCATTGATATCTTCATAATCCACGTGAAACCATTATTTCTCAGTGTGCACTCATAAAGCAGCGTATTAGCAATATTGAGAGGGATGTCAGAATTACACTTCCAAAGCTTACTTGTAGACATGCATGCTGTTACAATGAAATGGAGAGGGTGAGACAGGTAAATAACAGGCTGCATTTCAAAAACAGAGTCATTGAGAGTAGTGGCGTTGATTTGGGTAAAGATGGATGGTTACAGGAGAGCTCCAGTGATCTATATCTGTGATTGATTTTCTTTCTTTTAAGTGCTGACTAAGGAAAAGAGAACCATTCCCTTTGTGCTCAGAGAGAACGCATCTCATTCCTGCACTTCACAGTGGGAGGTGGGATATTCAGGAAACCGGATAGATTTGTGAACAGTTCAAAAAGTACAAGTGGCTCTTCTCAGCCATTTCTACATTACTGAAAAATAACTTGTAAACTCTATAATAGTAAGAATTGAAAGCTTTCCTTTGGAAAATAAAGATTTAATGTTAAGACTCTATCTATCTGTTGTGAGAAAAAGACAAGTCCCAGTTACATGCAAAGGTTTCATATTAAGATTATGATAGAAGCATCTTCCCTATAGACTCTTTTCCATGTTAGTCTTTCATCTCTTTCTTCTGCTTTTGACATTTATTGTCAGTATACCATGAAATCTGTTTATATTAAGATTAAAATTAATATTTTATAGTTCATTCCTAAAAGGTTTTAATGGTCATAAATTCAATTATCTCTTGCAACTATTTTAATAGCTCTTTTCTTTATTTGGGAACAATTAAAACATCAATGATAGACAAAGAATGAAGGTTCCATGAAGCTTCTATTAAGAAAGACATGGGAAAAAAGAACCAAACCCAAAAACCATTTAGTCATGCAAGGTGGATAAGCTATTGGCATTTTATTGCCATTTTTCTCTCTTTTGCAGAATCTTATGCATTATATTGAACCAAAATATTATTAATTAACCAGCCATTCCTTGGATGCATTAATCACAGTAACTATGTTTAGTCCAAAGAATTTCTGCAATCTGCCTGTAATCGTGTATGTGCCTGCCATTGGCAGATAAGTTAGCAAATAATGCAATAACTGATAACAGCAAAGGATAAAGCATTGGTTTCAATGTTGAGCTTTACAAGCAAGAGTAGCAGATGAAGGAAGCAGAGGGACTTTAAGGTATGTCATTCATTTTATCGTATCCAAGTTTCTGGAGACCTTTACCTCACTGCTGAGCACACAGCAATCAACAAAATTTATATTCATAAATTATAAAGCCTTATTTCCAAAATCTCTGGTCTTGGGGGAGACCATGTGAAGGAAAGAACTGAAATGCAACATTACAGTTGGAGTAGGGGAGGGAGGGTTGGGCTTGATGACAAGAACTTTAAGAAAATCCTAGTTTTCAGAAAAATGAATGTTACATTTTAGGACTCCTGGTCAACACGTATTTAGGCAATGTTAAAGGGAACTAAGGAGAGGAACTGCTGGAGTATCATTTCCACATTGTAAAGAATGGGCCTTCGAGTGTATGCTTTTCAATATACAGTGTAGTTGCAAACTTTAAATACAATATTCCCTGGGGGAGTAACAATAATCATAATAACTAAAATAGCTACGAATTTTTATATTAATGGAGAAAATGTGAATAGCACTATACTATCTATAAAAGTGTCTTTATTAATCACCATGCTGAAAAGCACTCAGGTGTCTAAAGAACAGCTTTACTTTTCTGGGGCTGTTGATGGGCCAGTCTTGATTTACTCCTCATTCATTTCTGTTGCTGTGGGATTATACTTGGAAGAAATGGGAGGCAAGAATATACAATAGACATAAACTGTTATTTCACACAAACAAAAGCTTATTCTGAAGTATTTTCCGTTAATTTGGGTCATCACTACAGTGAATGTGTGTTGGTGTGCCAGTGCAATGCACATATATTCACACACTTTCAGGCTTTAGTGAAAAAAAAAAAGGTTTCTCTGTATTTAAGGCTGTTTTATAAGGTTAAATGTTCTTAACCAAATGTAAAATGCAGTAGCTGCTGCCAATGTGTATCGATCTGGATGCTGGAGATTAGTTTTAATTAGTTTTATTGCTGGTGCGCAGTTCAACGTTAATGGTACGGTGTTGTTCTTCACACAGGGCTGAGCAGCTGGCTCTGCAGCTCACAGCCCCCTTGGCGCAGCATGCATTGCTCCACTGTGCCTCACAAAAAAAGCAATGCTGGGAAAAACACGAGTTTTGCACAACATTTTAAGGCACTGACTCCACCTTAAGTAACTTACCCTGTTACTATGTCTTGCCTTTCTCACGTGTCGTGAGCATGCAATCGGAGCTCATTAGAGATTTTTTCAAATATGTTTTTAACAACTCCATATCCTCCTTATAAAACAGGATATAGTTTGTGATTCTTCCAAAGAAGGAAAGAAAACTTTAAAAAAATAGAAAAGAAGATTCCGTTTTTTTTCCATTTAAGGAATTTCAGTTATGTGTAAGAAACTCCATCGTTAATCTCAGGAGAAAATTGTTCTTTGTCTATAAAGGAACAAAACACATTTCTCAGTGATCGCCCACTAGTGTAATGATGCAGTAATCTGCGCTGCATGAGTTATACTGAATTTGAGATTTATTGCACGTAGTCCTTAAGGAGTGTTTTATTTAAGCCACAGAATTAGAGAACATCGTTTAAAACTTGAATCCTTTATAAATTTTGCCAATTTGTTAATGTAGTTGAGTGAGTTACAAAGTTTTCAAAGCTGTTACTTCTGTTCTCCTTATACCAATGGTGTTTCTCTGGGTCTAGATGGGCAAGAGGAAGTTCAGTGGGCTGGAAATCACCCTGATCGTCATCTTCTGCCTGGTGGCGATCATATGCTGTATCCTCATTGGGCTTTTAGCATCAGGACAACCTGGAGTCAAAACGACAGGTAAGTCCTTCCCATTGCTGCTGTAGGACCAGAGCAAAAGCCCTGAGTGGGAACTGCTCCTCTCTGCTTGATGAGACTATGGGAGATGCCACGGAGCTTCAGGAACTAAGCAATGGCAGCCTTTCCGTCATCCTTTCTGGTGGATTCAGACTTTTCAAGAACACGGACACTGAAGTGAAGAGAGAGGGAAAAGAAAACGTAAAAACCACAAGCATTCCTCTTTTGTCCTTTGCAAAGTCAATATTTTGACTGCTCTCAATGTTATTGTTATATTTTTCCTATTAACCAAAGGTGAACCATGGTCATTTCATCATTCCTACAGATAGCATGAATAATGTTATCTATTTTAATGTAAGAAATAAATAACATGTCTAGGAACTTCTGGCTATAAAAACCCCTTTTATTCTGTCCTCCAAAGACTGATTTTTAGTCTGTTTGTTTATTTTATGTGATTTCAATACTTTTGAAGATAAAAAAAAAAGACAGCACTGAAAAAAAGAAAAAGGATCAGGGAGACTTTGTGGGAGCAGACACGCTGTGTGGAAAAAAATCCGTAAGCATAAAAACCTGTATTGGTAGATTAGAAATCACTTGTCTTACAGGGACGTGATATATAGCATGCTTCTTTACACACAGCTCCGTTCTGTGTGAGTCATTCCATTTACACATGGGGGTTTGAAGCAAAAAGCTTGGGGGTGAAAGTGGCAGTAAAATAAAAATAATGGCTAATACACAACAAACATCTTGGTGTTTTAGGAAAACTGCCCATACAGACTAATATCTGCATAATTTCTGCCTATTTCAGTCTCAAGTACGAATCTGCCTGAGCAAAAGGTACAAGTGCGTTTATTGCAGAAAATGGAAACGGGGGAGTCTGTGTCTTTGTGTGCATCTCAGCCTGAGACAGGATTTCTGCACTTCATAGTTCTCATTCCAAACATATTCAGTGTTCCAAAATATATATAATGTAACCTAGAAAACAGCAGTCATGTACCCTTTGGTCAGCTGAAGTTGCCAAGAGGCCACCTTAAATTTGGTCTGAGAAACCCGGAATCTAATGGAGCAACTTAATGGAGTTTTAAGGTGCTTTTACCTGATGCTCTAATTCAAGGTGCTGTGTAAGAACGGTATTTCAGGGGAAGGAGC
Source organism: Chroicocephalus ridibundus (assembly GCF_963924245.1). Classification (NCBI taxonomy): domain Eukaryota; kingdom Metazoa; phylum Chordata; class Aves; order Charadriiformes; family Laridae; genus Chroicocephalus; species Chroicocephalus ridibundus. The sequence continues at coordinate 69,386,344 of NC_086289.1, read as the reverse complement.
ACCTGTGAGAGCAGCACCCTTTAAGAAAAAAGGAAGTCCTTCCAATTTTAATTTAGCATATATTTTCACAAGAAGCAATGCATAGTGAGCTACAGGACTTACTGAAAACTGAGTTAATGCATGCCTTAAGAAACAAAGTCAAGGTCACCCATATGTTCAAAAACTTTAAAAAAAAATGTTAATCTGAAATAGTTGTGTGCAATTTTTCAAAGGTAAGATAAATGACACTAGCAATAGTTTACACTCATTTAAATCTGTATTAATAGTAAAGGTATAAATTTTGGAAATCCTGGTAATAACCCATTAATTTTTTTCCCTAACAGAATTTAAGCCAAAATGTCCGAACATATTAAAAGCAGAGAGAATTGACTGCATCCCGGATCAAGTAGCAACAAAGGTCTGAAAACTTTCTATAAGAAAAATCAGAAAACTGGCTTTATCTCATAAAGCCTCATGCTTAATTACAAAAATGTAACTTGTCTCTACAGTATCAGTAGTTTTCTTAACATTTTCATTCCGTGATAGCCTGAACACTTTGCAAGGAATCTTAACTCCTGTATAAGCCATTTCAGCCCATTGAGAGAACACACGATTTTTCTAGCCACTGTAGCAGCTTGCTGCCAAAGGTTGAAGACCGCTGCCAAGTACTCCACCTCAGTTCGGTTTTGGGATAGGTGGAAAGAAAATTAGTCAGACATCAAGCAGTTAAAAAAAGTCACTTTTTACTTCTAACAACTTTTCCTGAACAGTTTCTTTTTGTCTGATGGTCAAGTACTAGCATTTATAATAGTTCAGAAATAGCAGGTGAAGGTGCACTTTACCCAGATGCATGAGACTTTCATAACATGGGCACGGTTTCCTTTCAGAAGCAATTTGAATCTCAATGTCTTCCTTTCCTGGTTGTGACGTCTCTTACCTGGGAGAATGCAAAGTGACTTTTTGGCTTGAGAATCTATTAGTTAAGATTCCCTTGAAAAGTATCATCTTAACTTTTCAGCGCTCTCACATTCAGAACATTTTTGTAGTGGCTGGTCTCAAAAGGTTATTCTTATTATTTTTATTATAATTTTTTTTTTCATCTTTACGATGGATGTTCTCATTTTCTGATGGAAGCTGGTGGATAGCTGAGGTCGGTCTTTGGTTTGGGAGGGCAGCTTAGGAGAAAAAATAGTGAATATATTATGATGTGTGATGTTTATGTCATTCACAGAGGTATAAAAAATGATTAACCAGTTCTCTCAATCTCTGAGGAAATTTCTAGTCTAATTCCAGAAAAGACAGTTGTTAAAGCTTCTGTCATGCCATGAGTTTTGTTATGATATATAGTTCAATAAAGTCCTGTGGGCAAACAGGTTAGTAAAGCTCAAATCACAGCCTGTTCTACTCTTTCGGTTCCTTTGCTCCCCCAGGAGCAAGCGCACCATGGTAGGAGCAGTCTGGCAGATGACTTTAATCTTTAATTACTACCTTTGAACCGGTCACCCCACTTTAAGTGCTGCACTCATTGTACGGTGAGGGAAATAGCTTTGCTCTGGTTGCAACTGTAAGCCTTATTATAAGTTTGCCCTTGCTTTTTACCATCACCGATTAGAAAAAATTAAAAATAATCAAATTCTAGATGCCAGCAGAGAAGTAGGGCCAGATGCAGATTTGGACATTGGGGTACCTGCTCTGGAATTAGAGGTAAAATAAGTGATTCCTGAATCGGTTCTTCCCTTAGTGAAGACCAGACAGAAGATTTCACAGGATTAGAAATAAGCATCACCTTTAACCTGTGCCCTGATAAAAGCTGTTAGGTGCATGCCAGAGTCCTACCCCAGTGTGTCCATTCATTCCCGTATAAATTTTCTCCTGGAAGCATTTTGGTTATCCCTCTTTAGACTATTCTAAAACAGCAACCAGCAGAGCTGTAAAACTACATGTACCTGCTTAGAATAACATAACTCTTCTGTAGTGGTTTCTATGAGTGGTTTTCAGAATAAACAGCAGCTGGGAAAATGATGATTTGCCTAAGCTTGTATAACAGGTTAGTGTCTCTCTTGATTTCTTTATTCACTGAAGATGCCCTAGATGAAGCCAGAAAACGAGTAGGATTGCAGAGGAAAGAAGTATGGGAACCAAATAGATACTAACTCTGAAACAGTTTATAAAATAGGAAATAGGCAGGTCTCATGGTTGGAGTTGGGAAGGTGGAAAGTGAGCATGGGTTTTTGAGCCTTAGGAAGTGCATCGATTTGTGGAGAAATGTGGGGGGAAATGAGTCACGATGTCTCTGCTCCATTTTTTTTTTTTGCTTGGAACCTAATGAAAATGATGGTATACATGTTTTCTGATGTGATGAGTCCATGCCAGAGAGACAAAAATGTATGTATTTGGTGAATCTGGGTTTTATCTTGGGTGGTTTTGCAGAGGTTTCTGTGCTCCATGCAATCACTACTGCATAAACGCACTAAGGCTTCTCAAGCCAGTGGCTCTGTGAGCTCCTTCTGTGCTTTCCTTCAGCACATGCATGATTTCTGGATGGAGCTGGCTTATCTTCGCTCTGTTCAGAGGCTGAGAAAAGCATTTGACCTGCACGGACTAGGCTGGGCTCTGTAACCAAAAAAACAAGTGCCACTCACGACAGCAGCAAGAGAAATTTTGGGCCATCTTCCCGTCTTTCAACCTGCGGAATATTTTAAAGAAGCATGGTAGAAACACCAAAAACATTTGAGCACAATCAGCTGAAGGCAGAAACAGCTTCTGTTAGTGGGCAGGTGGAGGGAAAGGTCTTAAAGATCTGCACGTTGGATTTGGATACCTGAGATCACTTACGGATGCTGCCCTTTGCCCTCAGTGAAGCTCATTGTATTACTACTGCCCTTTGCCCTAAGCAATGAATTGGGTTTTTAATGTGAGAAATTGTGCGGAAACTTAGTGATGTATTACCCAAACCTTATCTTCAAACAGAAAACTCACGCAAACACCACATGAATAAGTTAATTCATAACAGCAAAGCAAAGGTACTGTGGCTTATTGGACTACTGAAAGGTAGTGTAAAGATTGGTGCCACTACGCTGAGATATATGCTTTAAGCAATAGGTTTATTTCCTTGTGTTTTTGTTTTTAAAAAAAAATACGTTGATTTATCTCTATTTGAAGTTCTGCAGAAGCAAGCTGAACATTTCTGCTGTGGGAAAATTACATTAAAAGTTAAATATTATACATGATGATCAATTATGCATATGTAGATTTTTAATAACCAGATGTTTACCAGATGTTAAGCCAATTATAACTTTTACCCCCTCTCCAGTGTGTGACTTTTGGTCATCTGTCACAGCTCAAATGTTTCAATAATTATTTTTAAATTTTCATTTTGCCTATGGATCTTGTGATTTTAAGAAAGAACAAATGTCTAATAAGCAAATTTCTACTCTCAATCCAGAAAAAAATCCTTTCTATTTAGTGTATTCTGTGTCATTGAATTCACCTGATAGATTTTCAGAGAAGGAGTTGGTCTGATTGTAGATATTATTAAGGTTTCTGGTGTTTGGGGTAAAACACACTTCATGTGCATTTTAACTTTTAGTACAGAGGATTTATTTGTGTAAAATCAACTCATTTGTGCCCCTCATGTCCTTGAATCAGAGCATCTGCACCCTGCGTGGCTGCTGCTGGAGTCCCCAGAGTGATACCAGCGTGCCCTGGTGTTTTTTCTCTTCAGACTATGGGTACAAAGTGGATGGGTCAACAAGAACGACTCAGGCAGGTAAGCTGTGGGCTGAGCTCCCCAATTTACACACGTGCCAATGTCCAATTCAACACAATAACATTGCAACATGTGTTTTTTCCCAAGGATTCGAGACTACGTTAACAAGGCTGCCATCACCTTCCCTCTTTGGAAATGATATCAATACTGTCCTCCTCACAGGAGAGTACCAGACACCAAATCGCTTCCGGTTCAAGGTTAACCTTTTTTCTATGTTGTTTTGTGGTTTATGTTCTGTGCAAGATTTTGGGCTGCCTGTTACCGTGCAGTGACAGCTGGATTAATCCCTGTGATGCACGCTCGTGACTCCCACTGAAGTGCTCAGCTCCTCCTTTCTTTGTCCTCTCTGTTGTTGCAATGCATCAGGTTAACAAGGGTTTAGCACAGAGGGATTTCAACATGAAAAATTACTGGCACCTTTCAAAAGCTCGGTTTTTATATTATATTCTCCTCATCATAGGAAAATTTTGGGGATAAATATATTTACTTAATTTTATTTATGGCCTGACCATATCTCTCAATCATTTTGACGTACACATTAGCTCTTGTAATGATTTCTGTTTTCTGTGGAAAACTCAACAGTCCACGCAGCGAATATAGGGTATCGATGGGTTCTGGGGTAGAGCAGGGCTTCTTCTGTGGGAGACCTTCCTCTTACGGTGGGTTCCTGCTAAGCCAGGGAAACACAGGGTCATGCATTATGTCTGAAAATGAGTGATGGAAGTTGGAATTGAACAAGGAAGGCAGAAGAGGACACTGGGAAAGGGGTGGGAATATCCTATGTCAGAACTATGTGTTAACGCTAGAAAATGTTTGAATTAGGCATTAGTTTTTAAAGGCCCAACGCTTCTGTTTTTTAAATATGCACAGATCACTGATCCTAAAACACAAAGATTTGAAGTCCCTCATGAGCACGTGCAATCTTTCACTGGATCAGCAGCCTCAAATTTAAACTACAAAGTGGATGTGAAGCAGAACCCCTTTGGCATCGTGGTGACCCGAGTGAGCAACAATAGAGTGTTGTAAGTAACATTGGTACTTTTTCTGTGTAATACAGATGTCATTGGTTTTCTCTCAAAGCCCGTCTTGCCACGCAGGCAATGTATGTCCAATATGTGATGTGACCTCTTGAACATGTAATTTGCTTCTCTTTCTTTGACTACTGGATGTTCTGCAAAGACTCTGGCAAGGCCTTTGGAAACAAATTCTGTGATATGGAGAGCTCTGTCTAAAAGGTTTTAGGTCTGGCTCTCTGTTCACTTTCCCCCCATTCTAGGGAAATTTTTACAGCTACTTTGTTTCAACAGTTCAGGGAATTATTATTATTTTTATTATTATTATTATCTGAAGAACTCTTTGCCAGTGCTTCAAATTGCATGGGAACACTCTTCATTGCATCTTTTATCTTATTTGTCGCAATCATGGTGAAGTCCTGAATCGCCAACGCCAGGTTACCCTTTAGCCCTATGATACCCAAGAATACCTGGTGCAAGTCACTGATAAGCTGGTCATGTAATGCTGTAAGTAAAATATTTGACGGACTTGTACATTGAATGCTTGCATCCCATTTAGGTTCTAAAAAAGAAATAAATAAAACAAACCTGCAAACTTAAACCTGCATGGCTTTAAGACCCATTGGAAGGAGGAAGCGTCAGGATGAACATGTTTATTAAATCAGTCCAAGAATGATTACCTGTCAGAGCGCTAGGCTAGTTGGACTATCAATGCTCCAAGTTTAATTAATTAGCAATTACTTTTGTGCTCTTATTAGTATTGTTTTCTTGCTTAGAATCATCTGTAATGATTGATTTGCAATTATAGAGAGCACAAAAGACGGACTTGCTATTCAGTAGTGCATGACTGATTAAACAGGTATATGGAGGGGGAATAAGTAATCTAGTCCTATAGAACCATGTTGAAACAGTGCTCTGGAAGGTTGTCTGTGTTTTCCTTAGGCTTTAGTTTAATTTGATAAAAGCGTTGCATTTTCTGTCTCTAAAGAAAGAAATTACAGTAATGCTTGAGTTTGAGTATCTCCAAGCAAGCTGTTGCGAGCATGGGATAAGAGCAGCCCCTCAGAGAAAAATCCTTGATAAGTTTATTTAGACAAGATGAGCGCTTTCCCAAACTCTTAAACAACCAAACCAAAGGGAAGCCTCTTTGGAAAAGGAAGAGCGGGGATGAATGTTTTATTACAGTTCATTTCAAGAATCCTAATTATCCAGACAGTTATAAAGCCTACGGCCTTCCATCATCATTTGTTACACTTGAGCCCCCCAAAAGAGTTAGCGTTCTGTTTGACCTGTTACCACTATTATTTGCAAGAAAACCTGGAAGATTGCCATAGTTTCATTGGAAATACTAACATCCCCCCCCCAAAAAACCCCAAACTGGTTTCACTACAGTTTGTGATCAGGTGTGCAAGATAGTCCTTGGAATCCTTAAAAGAGGGCAGAAATACATCAGATGAGGATTTGACCTGTGAAGCCTCTCTCAAGTGTATTTTTAACTGAAAAAAAAAGAAAAGGTAATATGAGCAGATTAAAATTGTAGTAAGCCCAAACTCCCCTGGTCTTGTCAATTGTTCGTGCAGTATTTGTAATCACTGATGCATTGTGTGTTTATTTAATAGTTTAATGGTCTTTTTATGCATAAAGGAATTTACTGATAATGACATACTCATAGTGATAAATGTAGTTATAGTGTACTAATGCATCTGAAGTGACAAAGTCCCTTAAAATTAACGTGGCTGTGTTTGCGTAAACTCAAGATAAACTTGTGTTACTCTCCTCTATATGAATATCAGGACTGCTAAATGTCACAAATATCACATGAAAACACAGCTCTAAAAAGACTTTCTAACAAAAACTACATAAAGTGAGTAGAGAAAAGCATATTCTTTGAAATTGTGTATGATGTTAATACACATCAAGGTAGTGCGCTCTCTCCAAGTCAGTCATTTTCTCTGCTTTTGAGGAAAGACTGCTTTTCTGTAGATCCCTATAAACTCTTGGTTTAATGATGCTGAAGACAGTCTTCAAATCTGAGGATCAGCTTCATTCCAATTGCTCTCTGCTTTAAATCTGCTTTAACTCACAATTAAGTTGTATTTACGATCGTTTCATTTAAAAATTGGTGACTGATGGAAACTCAAACTATTTCTGGGCCGGGGTCACTTTTGATACCTTTGCCAATTGGAAATGTTCCAAGTCTTAGAGGAATGAAAGTGGAAAATGAACATGTTTACGTACAAAAGGAATGAAATTTAATGTTTTAAGTCCATGACACTGCCCCGTTGCTGTGTGAGTGGCCAGGAGAGCGGATTCAGGATTCAGCGCAACAGATGCAGGGTGGGAAGCTTTGGTGGAAGAGGGGAGTGCAAATAGGCGGGCCATTTGCATGAGGGCTTTCTGTAGGATCAATAGGCACCGCTCATCTCGTCGTCTGTGCAAGGGTGGCTCTGGTCCAGCCCCACACCATCCTGCCTCCCCCTCCTTCAGGTCTCTGGATGGAGGCCTGAACCTGCTATCCAGGTTCTACTAAAAGGAGAAGAAACAATTATTGCAACAATTCTCAATGAAAAACTCTTTTTAAAATTTATTTTAACTTGTTTCATCAGGTTTGATACTACCATAGGACCACTGCAGTATGCTGACCAGTTTTTACAGCTATCAATCAAACTACCCAGCAGCAACATTTATGGTGTGGGAGAGCACGTGCATAAGCAGTACCGGCATGACGTTAACTGGAAAACCTGGCCCATGTTCAGCAGGGATATTGGCCCCTCTGGAGTAAGGACTGGTTTTATGCTTTGCAGATGACTTCTGGAACAGAAGTCTATTATGCAGTAGAGACATTAATAATATCCATCGAGTTTTTCCCCAAAGACCTGTCAGGCACTGCATGTTGTTACTAAAAGCTAGATGGTACTGATGAAAGTTCCCTGAGGAATAGCTTTTTATAAATATTTTGATTTTTGTGTTGAGGTGCAATTGAAAACCAGTTGATAAACATTAATATATGTGAGTCTTCAGTTTTTACTGATAAAGAAAATAAATAACAATATGTCCTAATGCATTGCCGTGTGCAGCATTCAGTACAGATGACACATGCTTCTTCAGTTAACATCCTCGTAGCTCAGCAAATGATGGAAAAGTTCTTTTTAACATCTGTCTCTTTACAAGATAAAATATGTCTCTCAGCAGTTATTTGTTTCTATAGTCTTTATGGCTGTCTCTTTATGAAATTATTTCCAGGGCTCCCATTTTTTGATAATTGTAAGATTATTTGTTGCTATTACCTCAGTTTTATAAAGCAACCATATGCTTTACTTTGAGAGAGCACTCCAGTGTCTTGCTGAAATGGGGTCTGTACTAACAGAAACTAGAGGATGAGACAACTATATATAACAACTATGTATAATTAATTAATAATTTGGAATTTGTACCTCTTACATTGAGCCACTCTTTCACTATCTTCCCTGGTTCGAAGATAGTTCTTACCTGAAGGACTCTATTGAGTGTAGACTCATTAAGTTAAACTAACAGTGAACAGAATCAAGTTAGGCTAATTTCAAATTGCTTAAGTTCTGTTTCTCGTTAATTTGTTCTGAGTCTTCTTTTGCAGGGGAAGAAGCACAACTATGAAAACAGCTGTTATCATGTCTAAGGGTTTTGTTGCTAATAACAGTGGGGAAAAAAGCCATTAGAAAGGAAATAAAAAAGAAGCGAGGCACTCTCTTATTTCCACAGATTAAACATAAAAATGATTACCTTGCAGGATTAATAGAAATATAGATTAGATGTAAAATGTAATCTATAGTGAAAGTTGATGAAAGCACCTTTCAAGTTAGCTTGATGTGCATATATATTACCCAGAACTAGTCCTGCAATATATGCAGACTTGCCCTGAGTTCCATCCTATCTGCTTGCTTATGTTATCTATATATTTGGGGAAACTTTTGTTTTAATGGAAAATGTTGTCATAAAGAAGAAGAATGGCAGGAAAGAGAAAACAGAACTGTAGGAAAGTGTCAGGATTTTTATTTTTGTTGTTTACTATATTTTGAGAAGTTTCAAGTTCTACCTGTGATGTATTTTGAAATATCCCAGAACAGAAACTGTTATTAGATTTTAATCAGCTTTTTTTTTTTCTTTTTTTAATTTATCCTTCAAGGAAATGCATAACTTATATGGAGTTCAAACTTTCTTCCTGTGTTTGGAAGACAGCACTGGAGCCTCCTTTGGCATTTTCCTAATGAATAGCAATGCCATGGGTAAGAAAGCTTTCTCTGTAGGTCTGGGCACTGCAGTTAAATACCTTTTAGATGATATGTTGGATTGGGATCAGAACTCTGTGTTTCGTGTACACAATGTAAGCAATAAGTAGCTCACAATTAACAGGAAGATTGTGCTGGACCTAAGGATCAGAAACCTATCCAAAGTCTGTGCAGCTTTGCACAGGTGTGCAGGACCCTGGAATCAGAGACTAATTTTGGAGTGAGCAGTACTTGAAGGTGAACGCCTTTTAGTCTGTTTAGATAAGCATGCATATATGTATGCTTTACAGAGCTCTTCACATCTCTTGAGGCTGGAAAGTTGTACTAAAAATTTAAAGAGAAAAGACTGAGCCATTGGATTTCTTCTGATTCTCTTCCCTGTAGGGTGTAAAGGAATGGAAATATGGACATTTAAAAGAGTCAGCTGAATACATATCCCTTTATTTGCCAGTTCATTTAATGGTCTTGGGTTCCTTAGGTATTTTTGGTTTGTGGTGTTTTCTTAAGTAAATTTTCTAAGCACCAATTTGAAAATTACAAAGTTATTTTAGAATTAGCTGATGTTCAGAATTGGTTTTGTGCACTCTTGTCTGGCAGAATTTGTGGTGCAGCCTGCTCCAGCAGTGACCTACAGAACCATTGGTGGGATCCTTGATTTCTATATCTTCTTGGGGAACACTCCAGAGCAAGTAGTCCAGGAGTACCTGAAGGTATGTTTAGCGAGAAAGACTATGGATTGAACAGATTTTTAAAAGTGGTGGGATTTTTTCATGGGTTTGTTTGTTTGTTTCACCTCTTTATATGACAGTATGTCTTCACTATGTTATCTAATAATTGAAAATATGACTCAGTATATATTTAACTAAGAATAACTGTTAGTATGTCCCTAATGTGACTGCTGTCATGAGGAATAGCTAGCTGGGGATAAGCTGGGATGTAGATGGTTTTAGCGGCTGTTATGGGCAGCTGAAACTTAAGCACTACTTTTGCTGGAGATGCTGCAGCAGAGGCCATGCAGCACCTTGAAGACCAAGAAGTCTGTAGCTGCTAAATTCATCAGTCTGTATGGTCTGACTGATTTACACAGTGGTCATGGGAGCTAGAGATGGTCTACATGGAATAATTTATGCTTCTTTGCTGGGGCTCACTCTTGTTATAAGGACAAATTCCTGTTCATATGGCAATATTACAGAGTAGATAATGTACTTACAGATATGTCATGGTTTTATGGTCATAAGATATCACAGATATCTTTTGCACTTCTTGTGGTCCACTTAGGTTTCAGTGATACCTTAAAGAAATATTTGTATTTCTTAAAATAAATTAAAAAATCATAGAAAAATATTGCATTAGGGAGTGGGCTGCTCATTTCATACACTTTAGCTTAGTGTATATTATTCAAATAGATTTGAGGAGTATGGATCTAGGGAGATGGGGACCAAGATGACACACACAGTGTCCACTGATGGTGACGATTTTTGTTCTCAACTTGCAGCTCGTGGGACTGCCAGCGTTGCCCTCCTACTGGAGCCTGGGCTTCCAGCTCAGCCGCTGGAATTACGGATCTCTGGATGAGGTGAAGAAAGTAGTGGAGAGGAACAGGGCGATTGGACTCCCTTATGTAAGTATGGGGTTTGAGAAGGGCAGCAATTCTGTGAAGGCAGAGCTCTGCAGGAGAAATAACCCAGAGATCCTGACCGTGGTGGTGTTCTGCAACTGGTTCATTTCACATCAATTTAAATTAGTAAATGTCTAATATGTAGGCTTCTGGTGTCAAAGGTTTTTGTGCATTTTAATGGTAGACCTTTATCAGAATGTGGGACATGGTGGGGCTTAATTACAGTAAGTTTTATTTGAGCGCTTTATTGTAATACTTTTTCAGTCATATTTTCCAACTATATCCACTTATCTTCTCATATTGCCTAATCCATTAATTTTTTTTTTAATTGTCCTGTGGAAACTTATGGAACCATACATTATACTTAATTGACAGCCAAAGGTAAAATACAATTAACTTTTAAAATTATATTTCAGATTACATTAGCCTGATGTCTTAAATAGACTAAAAATTCCCTAATGTTAAGCTAAGAGTTGAAGAAGAAATGTTTGGATTTTAGGGGATAGCTCTTGAAGTCAGGAAACTGCAATGAAATAGCCACATGACCAGGGGCTATTTGAAAGGATGCCAGTATACACAGTCATTTAAATTCTGTTAATGTTAAATGCAGCTCTTTTTAGGCACAAAAGATGTGTCAGTACCATTCATTAGGGCTGTAAGTATGAGGTGAAATGCACATCGTTTGCGAGTGGTCTTGACAGCATATTTTCTGCCAAGCTGCAGTAAAGTCCCTACAGTAAATTCACTATAGGACAAATGGGAATTATCAGAAGAAATTGTGTTGGACAAAAATACAAAATATTGTCACTTGTCATGTTAAAGCTGAACTATCTTCTCTTGCAGGATGCTCAAATTACTGATATTGACTATATGGAGGAAAAGAAAGATTTTACTTATGACAAAGTGAAGTTTAGAGATCTCCCTAATTTTGCAGCTTATATGCATGAGTACGGACAAAAATATATCATCATATTGGTATGCATTTAACTATTTCTTTTTTCCTTGTAAATACTATCATTATAAATATTTATTATTATACTTTGCATATTCTATGAAATTCATTGTCTAACATTCTAGTAGTCTATAATAATTGATGGAGTGTATCCTGGTTTCTTTTTATTTTTTGTTTTCTAATTTTATTTTAGGATCCTGCTATTAGCACACAAAATCTAGTTGATGGCAGTCCATATGGAACCTACGTCAGGGGAGAGAGCAAAAAAGTCTGGGTTAATGAATCAGATGGAGTAACAGCATTAATTGGGGAGGTAATCACGTTTTTATTCATTTGAATTTGGTCTGTTGTCACTGTTACGGTTTAATTTGGGTCAGGGGGCTCCTTTTAAACTCTCATTTTCTAAGTTGCTTGTTTTTAAGTAAAATTATCTGCCAGCGAGAGCTAAGTTTATAAGGTCTCACTTAGGATATGATACTTCCCAACCTCTCTTGATTTTTTTTTTTTTTTTGCAATTTTTTACATTAATCAAAAAGGAAAACTAAGGTAGTTTGAAAGCTTAAGGAACAATTCATCAGCCAGCTACTATTTATTTTCAGTAGTGACTGAAGAGGCAGCTCCCACGTTATCCTTTTAATTTATAATTTTAACTTCCATTGAGAAATTTTTCTGTTCTGTATTGTTCCTTAAAAGAAGGGCAATTGAAAACTCCAAAGAAACTCATTCTCTTTCTACATTCTTTCTGCATGCAAGCTAAAGTCACTCTAGCATTTTGTTGTTCCAATGGCTTCATCAGAGCACTACATTAGCACTGCCCTCAATGGCTAACTCTGAGGGTTCTGGTGGACAAATGGCTGAACATGAGTCAACAGTTTGCCACTGCAGCAACGAATGCAAATTCAATCCTGGGCTTCATTCACGGGGGCATCACTAGCAGAGACAGAGATTTAATCCTCCCACTCAGCATTTGTCAGGCTGCCCCTGGAGTACTGTGTCCGGTTCTGGTCCCCACAATTCAACATAGATGCAGACAGACTGGAGAGGATCCAAACGAGGGCCGCAAAGATGATTGAAGGGCTGGAGAACCTGCTGTATTAGGAAAGACTGAAGGAGTTAGGTCTTTTCTCCCTAGCGAAGAGAAGGGTCGGGGGAGCTTCATCACAGTATTCTAGTACTTAAAGGGCCGTTACAAAGAGGACAGAGGCTCTCTCTTCACAAGGAGCCACGTGAAGAATATGAGGGGCAACAGGTACAAGTTGCACTGGAAATTTTTTACAGTGCAAACAATGAATAACTGGAACGACCTCCCCAGGGACATGGCAGAGTCCCCATCACTGGAGATTTTCAAGATGTGACTGGACAGGAATGATCTTATCTGGGTTCCCTTTTTCTTGAAAGGTGGGACCAAATAACCTCTCAAGGTCCCTTTCAACTTGGACTGTTCTGTGATTAATTATTTCCCTTTTAATATTACAGGTGTGGCCAGGAGAAACTGTGTTCCCAGACTTCACCAACCCAGACTGCACTTCCTGGTGGGTGGAAGAATGCAAACTGTTTTATAACGTAGTGCCATATGATGGGATCTGGATTGTAAGTAATTCAGAACTTTCATTTTTATTTTATTTTATTTTTAAAAATAGACAAGGATGGATGTTTATCAAATTCAGTTTGCATCGAATTTGAAAGAGATGTTTACTATTACTAACCTGAAATAAGTGTGGATGTGTCTGTCTTCTGGTGTTGAATTTGCAATTCAAATTTGAATTTTAAATTTTAATTTGAATCATTAATCACAGCATTTAAATGATCAGTGTGCTGTTTCTTGGATGTTCAGTGACACTTTAAAATGCTTCAATTGATGAACCACTGCTAAAGGCAAATGCTAGCACACTCCTGTACTTGGAATGGCAATATTTGGAGATCTGCATACCTCTCAGTGAGTGTGTGCTAGACAGATCCTGAATAAAGGGTATAATGCGTATAATCTATGCATCTATGCTCCAAGTAGCTCATGGAATTTCCAGTTATTGAATCTGCAATTGCCATTCCAGATAGGGATTTGGAAAAATCAGGCTCCTTAGACAGATTCTCCCATAAAAGGACTAAAATACAGTCTGACACAGTGGATTTTAGGTACAGTTCATGGAAATCAGATGAGATTAGGAACCATTTTGATTTACCAGATTAGGTTTTCAAAGTAGCGTCCTGTAATAAAGCTTCTAAAAGTGGGTGCCTAAAAGAAATCTGTGCTTGAACTCCTCAATCCCTGTTTCAGCGCCTTCTTCCCTTTATTCTTTTTGTGTTTTTCCCACTTCCTTTTACTTAAAAATAAATAAATATTTTGAAAGAAAACGAGATTCTACTGAATATTTTGCCATACATTTTAAAAAGCTGCAACATTTTTTAATTAATCTGCATGGCAAAACACAGTCGTTCAGCTGCTATGTGATAGAAAGAGGTTTTTTCTCACTTATTTTTGCTGATTCTATGGTTCCATTAAGCCAAGCTATGAAGTATAAGACTGCACAGGTCTCTTGCAGAGATCAAATACTTTGAGTGAAGCAAATGGGTCACTAGACTACAGTGCCCCCATGATGAATTTACTTTCTTCTTCCATGCATGCTTTTCCTGCAGCACATTCAAGGATGTGCATAGAAATGCACTGACAGCACTGCCAAATAAGATATTCATGGAAGGAGACAGCAAAATTTGAAAATATAATGGCTCAGAAAGTATTATAAAAGAGGTATTTAAGAATAACTAGTCGTCTTGACTAGATGTCTGTATTTTGACAGAAAGTAACAATGTACACTTGCTGGTTGTGTATTTCTCTTCAAATACACACTCCAAACCAAAGACATTTCCTTTGGAGATGTGTGGAGTTGGCCACAGGTAGGGACAATGTATACTTGAGCACCTCTTGGAATTTCTTTCTGTGGAGGGATAAGATGTAGCTCTTGCGACATGGCATTCACCTGCATATATAAGTCTGTCCAACACTGAGACTTATATTAATACAGGAACGGACCAGGTCAGTATCTGAGTTATACCATTCTTGCCTAATTGTATGGTACTAGTTCTAAGTAATTATTCCTTAAGGGGTAAGAGAATAGAACATAAGACTTTGTTAGGAAAACATACTGGAGGAAACTTTATTACATTCTGCATCTTATCTTTTCAGGATATGAATGAAGTATCTAACTTCGTTGCAGGCTCGAAAAGCGGTTGTGCACCGAATGACTTAAACTATCCTCCTTACACTCCCAGTAAGTCCATCTACTTTAACCAGAAAGCAAAATATCAAAAAGTTTATGAGTTACTGTGCAATTGGCTACAAGGATGCAAAGTGATTTTAGTGTAGTTCTTATGGGTGGGGTTTGAACATTACTACTGACAGAAAATACTGATATACTTTGTCCCTTGTCAAAGGCGTGGTTTATATAACTGGCTTTTATCCCTTTTCAAATTATTACTGAATATTATAATGGCCTTAATTATGTCTGATAATATAATGATCCTCTTTCAGTATCAGTAGTTTTTGAGATGTATGAGGAACTAAAATGGAGTTCATAATTTGTATTAAGTAGTAGGTTAATGTAACCATTGCCAACGTGTTGTCAGATAATGATTCAGAAATTTAGAGCGTAGTTCTCAGTTAGTGCCTGCATGCAAGGATGCAAAGCTCAAGAGTGAAAAGGTCACAGAGCAAAGATGAATCAAACCAGCAGCCAACAGTAGCATTTTTTTTTTTGTAGTAGTAATATTGGCCTCAGTGCAAACATTAAAGTGAAAAAAGGGCTTAAATGTCATAAATGTGCATTAAAGACTGGAAATATTCGTAATAAAAATGTGCTTTATAAGTGATATTTGTATTTCTTTACTAAAGGTATTCTTGAGAAGCTCATGTATTCCAAGACACTTTGTATGGATGCAGTGCAGAAGTGGGGAAAACATTATGATGTCCACAGTCTTTATGGATATTCCATGGCCATATCAACACAGAAGTAAGGAATACATCCTAAAATCTTTACAAAAAGGTTTCAGAACAGTACATGGCCTGCATTTTCAAAAACTGCTGGAGATTTCACTTCTAAAGCAACCTGGAAACCTGTTCCAGTTCCTGGAAAATACTGTATTATATTTAAGCCAATGTAGCTAAGGCAAAATCTACTAACTAAAGTTAGCAGCAAAACCCACACATTGGTTGTCAACGCTCTATAGAAAGACTATTTAAAATTAATGATGTCTTGAACTTCGCTAAAAGACATCTGGGTTACTGTAAAGGAGTCTACATCCCTGGAATGAGTAATTACTGTAAATCAGTAGTGTAAATCTGCTTTATATAAAACTATTGATGTCCAAGTTGTCTTTTTTCCTTTTCATAATTCCAATCTCATTTCCTTTTAAGAGTCATTGAAGCACTGTTTCCTGGAAAACGAAGCTTCCTCATTTCAAGGTCTACTTTCGTTGGATCAGGAAAGCACACAGGACACTGGCTGGGAGATAATGCAGCAACATGGGATCACTTAAAATGGGCAATACCTGGAATGCTAGAATTCAACCTCTTTGGAATTCCTTATGTATGACATTAGTTTGTGACATCCTTTCAGAACATATGGATAAACAGTAACTCTATCTCTATGATAACGGATTATCTAATCACATGCTCTCTAGATAACCACCTTACTTTTTCAGCTCCAAATTAATCCCCTTCAGGAATCTCTTTTTAACATCTTTTTCGAATTATTGATATTTGGTTTAGGCCACATATTTTGATTACTGTGTGGTGAGAAAAGTGTGGGTAGCAAACATATTATTTTACATATCCCAAGCTACTTTTTACTTCTAGTAATTTTTAAGTAATAATGATCAATGTGAAAGACAGTTTTCCTTATCTTTTCAAATTAAATAGAGACTTCCTTTTATAAGGGAAATAGCCGAATTCCTTGCCATGATTTAAATTTGTAAGACTCTTGAGCTTTTCCATAATGTATGCATATTAGCACCAAACAGGAATGTAAAAGTTCAGAAGAAATAAAACAATGGACAGTGTTAGCTAGTTATCAGTTTAATTTTTCATGCAACATAATTTGTACAACATAGACTGAATTTGAAAGAAGAAAGGTACAAATGTGTTGAATGGCTCAGTCACTCTGGCTAGCAATTAAGGTTGAATTAATGCATCTCTGAAAACTAGAAGTTTTGTGTAGAGATTAGAGGTGCAGTGTACATCCAACACTTCTGTCTTCATTTAAAGATTGGAGCAGATATTTGTGGTTTCTTTGACAACACCACAGAAGAACTTTGCAGACGATGGATGCAAGTAGGAGCATTTTACCCATTTTCGAGGAATCACAACTGTGAAGGATTCGTGGTAAATTGTGCTTTCTCTTACAAAATGCTTTGTGTTAACACTACCACATTCCCTTTAATAGTATCACTAGTCATTATTACCTTCAATAACGATTATGTGGCTAATCAGTTTGAAAATGGCAGAACCTTAAGCTCTCTTTATGAAATCTTAGATCTGAGAGGTTCGGCTTCATGAGGGTTAATTGCATGTACTTGAGACTGCACTTATTTGGCAACAGTTTTGTCACCATCAGTTGTGCCTATCAACAAGGGCAAGCACTCACTGCTGTGTGACCCATCAGACTAACTCTTGGGAGCCCTTTAAGCAGACACCTGGCCGTGTGCCAGGGTGAAATTTGGGCTAACCCTAATGTGCCCTTCTTGCAGATGAGCAAGGAGGGACATGCAGTGCAAAACACGGGGAGCCCAGAGGAACAGGACCTCAGGTCACACCACCCAGAAGGCAAATATTGTGCCGATGTGCACCACTGAATTTCAGCCTCTCTGAAAGAGCAGCCACATTTCACATGTTTGGCAGACTTTTCTGCATGATGAAAATAATAATAATCTGATATTTGTTTCCAGCCTCAGGATCCAGCTGTGTTTGGAGCTGATTCAGTCTTGGTGAAAACCTCCAAGTATTACTTGAACATTCGCTACACTTTGCTGCCCTACCTGTATACACTCTTTTATAAAGCTCATACTCAAGGAGACACAGTTGTTCGGCCAGTTTTGCATGAGTAAGTTTACTCATCAGCTTTTGTGGTAGTTTTATGAGGAATAAAAAAATCAGACACATTAGATGTTGTTAAGGACTTTCTAAACGCTGATGTAGTCTGTGAAAATGCACATTGGAATATATATAGACAACTTCTCAATGCATGAAACACCCTTTTGGAGTAATCAGAAGAGTAATCATAAACGGTCTGTAATTTCTGCATATATGCATATATTATTACCAGTCACTCTTGCGAGTTGCTATGAGATGTTATTGTCAGCTAATCAAATTATTCTCCACCATCATATCTATATATTAGAATATATGTTTCCTTGCCTGTAAACTCTTGAATAAGCTGTGTCAAGAATACAGGAACACCTCCACTTTGACATGTGTGGAGAATACTAACTAAACTAGCAAGACCTTAACTTATCATCTTCAGATTGCCTCAGATGAAAAAAAAGACAATTTTGATATGACACTCTTCAGTCATGGCTCTAGACAATCAGTACCCCAAAATGCTGGGATTGCTGATGATAGTATAGTTCATAAAAAGGAGTTACTCTTATATCTTGCCCAGGTTCTACTCTGATGAAGTGACGTGGAGTGTCGACAGGCAGTTCCTGTGGGGTCCTGGGCTGCTTATTTCCCCTGTACTTGACCCGGTAGGTTTGGCTGTTTTGGTATCTATCTCCTAACCACTTCTTGGGGCACAGAGACACATTGAGTCACCAGTTCCAGCTCTTTTCTCTGCCAGGGGACTGCAGCATAAAAATCCTCAAATTACACTATTCCTGTCACTCCTTTATTGCTCTGATTAGAAACCACCTTCCAGTGCTGACCCTTTGTTGTTCAGTCTTGACAATTCTGTTATCCAGCTTAAAGGTTATAGCTTCTCTACTATACATGTATTTCCTGCTGAATTCACACTCCCCCTCCTTTTTCTATGCTGAACACGCTGAACCACAATTGTAGGCTCTGCCATTTCCCTGAGGATCTCAGAAATTTGCTCTGGTCCTGTTTTAGTCTGAACTCTTCTCTTGACCAGACCCGTAAACTCTATTGGCAAAGCAATTGCAGAGGGCCTTGTTTAGCACAGCTCTATCTCCAGTGGGTTTTGCTAGATCCTTAGATTGTATTTATATTTTATTGGGTGCATCATATTATGGACTCATGGCTGTTGATGAATTCCTAACAAGCCTGGGTTTTGCCGCTTTTTTTCTTTCCCCCTTCATTTTTGCTTCCAGTGGGAGACCCCGCAGCATATTTTTATCGCTGCCGAAACGGTAAATCAGGTACTTTGTGCTATTAGATCCCACTCCTATTTTCCAGTCCTCTAGGGAGCCAAAGTCATCTGATCTGATATTCTGATTCACCTCAACTTTGAATCTTCTCTGAATTTTCTTCAGAATCAGCTTGTCTTGCTGCATTTCAGCTTGTCTGTGATACAACAAGGAAACAAATAGATCTTGGCTTATTCTGAGGTAGAATCTTGTAAATAATGATTGTTAACACCTGTAACACATATGCCATGGAGAAACACAAAACATTTCTTAAATACCTAAAATGAAAGCAAGAATCTGAAAGATGCCAGCCCAGAAAAATGTGAAAATAAAGAAGATATAGAGCTATGTGTGAATATGATCACTGGATTTGAAGCCAGTGTGACTTTGGTTTGCATACAATGAGCTGCCGCCTTGTGGAGCAGTGGTTCAGTTGTCTCCCAGCAGGTTTGCCAAAATTGTACTTGGATTGCTGTCTTCCCTTCTGGACATCTTCATAAAAACCATTAAAGAAAACAGCAAAGAAGAGACGTATCAATGATTTTCTCAATGTGGACTTTAGTTTTATTGGAATATTTAGTTTATTCAATTAAGTTGCCTTCAAATATGAGAGTAATTTGTTTGTTCACCTTTCAGGGTGTGGATGTAATTCAAGCATATATTCCTGATGCAGTATGGTATGAGTATGATACGGTAAGTAAATGCAGAGGATACTATGGGGAAATTTTCTACATGGCTATGTGACAAAATAAGATTGTCAGCTCTGTTCTGGTGACAGAGACCTAAAGTAAAGCCGGCAGGAAGGCAATGCTGGGAAAAGGGATGGAGGGTGATGGGATAAGTGCCTGCATCAACATCTCAAGAAAAAGGCACAGAGGTGTAGAATACAGCCCAGGAGATGGGAAGACAGGTTGGCTGGAAACTTTAACAAAGATCATATTTGAAATAAAATAAAATAGAATAATTCTAATTATAATACACAAGAGTCTGCAGTTATTATTTACTACTGTCGTTTCTTCAATAAGTTTCCTGCTGTTGTGATGGTCCTTTTGATAGGTGAAAAAGGACGTTGTTCATGTCAGAGTCCCAACAAGACTTCCTCTCTGCATTGACTGAGCCCAAACCAGTGAGAGATGTTGATTTGTAACATTACATCATCTTGATAAGCAGTTGTTTTATGTTTATGTGCCCATTGGCACATAAATATTTACATAACTTAAGTCTTTTCTAAAAGGAAGCATTAAGGTGAAACTCAGGACTTAAGAAACCATTCACAGCAGTAAGTAATGCAACGTACCTGTTCTGTTTTACATCCTGGTCAATAAGGGGGCAAAAATCTCAGAGAGAAAACAATGGACCAGTATGTACCTGCCAGCAGACAAACTAGGACTTCACTTGAGAGGAGGCTATATTTACCCTACTCAAAAACCAGCTAACACAACATTTGCAAGGTATGCTTCAAAACTGAATGCTTTACATTTGGGGGTTTTTCCAAGACTGGACTGAGGACTTCAGGTTACAAATCAGTAGCAGCTGATTGCATTTAGCATTTTCACCTTGAAATATGGGAATAACTGTAAGCCACTCTTCACTTCCACAGCTGTTTACACTGCATGTTCAGTGATTAATTACAGGTTTATTTGCATGCACTTTGTATCTTAATATGTTTTCATATATTTTAATCCATTTTCATGAAAATGAAAGGCAATCAAGGACTTATCTAAGGCAATTCTCCAAGTATTGTGACCCTGTTGAGTGTCTCCATGTTCTTAACACGAACATCAAGGATGTATTAAGGCTGTTTAGATATTTGATATACATGTAAGACAGAAATCTCTCTTTCCACAGCCGCAAGAATCCAATGGGACTTATAATTGCTCTGGATGACAACAATGCAGCTTCTGGGGATTTGTTCTGGGATGACGGAGAATCTACAGGTGAGCAGTTATCAATAGTGAAGTAAGTAGGATTAACAAAACACTGATATATACAAGTTCCAATCTGCTGATTTCACGCATCAAGAATAAGGTATTGTTGTAACATGCTATTAATACTTGATTGTTCCTTTTTCACCACTTCGAAGTGGAAAAACTGTAACTATTATAAATTTAGTTTTGGCTTGTTCAGGTTTCACTATAGCCTTAAATAAGTAAAGGTTTTGTGCGTTAGCATGCCGACTGTTAAACCTTGCTGTCAAGACTGATATATATTCTGGTACATATCCAAATTAGTTTCAACGGGTGCAAGAATGCACATAATTAGTGTTAGACACTGAGAATCAGTAGAAAATGAAAAACTAGCACTGTTATTAACTCTCTGGAATTATTTAAATTGCTTGTGAAAACAGTAGAAATTTTGAGAACTCAGAAGTACGGTATTGGAGCCAGCATTTTTTTGCCATCTGGTTTCCCCAGCATAGCGGTGCATAAGCACGCGAGTAAGCGTGTTTGGGCTTTAATTGTCATGTTGCCAACCTCGCCTTTAGTAAAGCTGCCGGAGAACTTGTTTCCCCCTGGGACAGTCACTCTGATTATGCCAAGGGCTGTCAACCTCATCTCTTGCGATGCACTGGCACCGACACTACCTACCTCACCAGGTTTTTTCTGTCAGACAATTTACAACACATACATTTCTGCTTAGGGTGAGATTAAGGTCACAATTTCCCTCAACTGAAGTTAAAATTTAAAAAAGCACAAACAAACGCAACACAAACGTCCAATATAAAGTTAAATTTATTTTGACATTCAGTAAAAGTAATGCTTTTGGAGTACATGGATTTCTAAGGAAAGCAGAGTTCACTACAGAGCAACGGAAAGAACCTTTCTGTTACATATCCATAGAGATATTCTTCATTTTAATCTTGAGATGTAGGGAATTTTGAAAAATGAAATGTCTTGATCAGTGGGATTTCCTGTGGGATTTCTGAGCATTTAGTTAGGCATCCTGTTCCCATTAAACTGAAAAGATTTGGGGTACTTAAATCCTTTAGGCTACTTCTTCAGCCTTTGTCCTTTATTACGTGTTTTTTAGGAAAGTCAGCAAGCAGTTCAAAGGGTTATTCTGAAATCATTTTTTGAAGAACTTTTACAAAATACTCAAGCTCATATTAAAATGATTTAAGAGCTTGTATTTGACAGATTTTATTATTTTATTTGCAACGAACCATAACATTCAGAGCTAAGGACGTTGTTTTATGGTGTATGCCAGTTAATATAGTTGCATTTCAAGTAGACCTGATCTTCTCTAAGTCATATCCTACTTGTATCCATAGACTGCTGTCAGAGGCAAAGTGTCAGAGCTGTCCATAGCTACCTTTATTCTTAGTCACAATCTATTTATTTTACTTGCACAGGGCCCTGCAAGCAGCTCTTGGGGTTCAACATTGCATCCCCTTTCCTAACTGGGTAGCTACCTTGTCCTTCTACGTTATGCATTCAACCTGTAGAACGCTCTTTTTTATTTTAACTCTACCAGTCATACCTCCCAGAAAAACTTTCAAGCCTCTACATTTTTTTTTTAATTTTTTGAAAGTTTGTGATGCTTTTAAGAGATAGAGCTGTGATTTGGCTGATTATTGCTGCCATAAACATGGAAGGCCTTGGGTGGTTGCTGATATGACAGCTATATGTACTCCTTTGTCAAGGCCTAAAATAACAAAGCTATTATTGTACTCACTTCTGTTGAGAAACAGAACAATAAAACATCTTATGATGCTATTTCCTGCCCAAAACTTACAGGTTGCAGTCTTTTCAGGGAAACTGTTTATAATTTGCTTGCAATGACAGTATTTTTCTTTTCGTACATGGAAAAAAATGCCAGATTGACTGAACTTCTGTATTTCTTTGTCCTGGTGCTGTGTTATTTCCCTCCTCTCTTACGGCTCCATGGCATAGATTATTAATAGTATTGTCATCTTTGCATGAAATGCGCCTATTTAGGGTATTTTAAAGGTTTAACTTTGAGCCATACATCTACGTTTAAGAGAAGTAAAGAAGGAATAACAGTTGAGTTAAAAATCAGTACATTTTAGAAAGCTGATTTCAATGACTTTTTTGAAAAATTTGGAAAATTAGTTCTCCTGGAAGACTGGCCTAAGGAAAAAAGAAAAAGAGAACTGTCAGTTCCTCAACAAAGTAAACATTTGAGTTGCTCAGTGCCACCTCTGAACGCAGTAATGATAATAATTAACAATTTATTGGTCTCTAGCAGTGGCACAGTCCTGCTTTCAATGCCATTCCTTTCTGCACTGAAAGTGTAACTTCTTTGTTTACATTTTAGGTACAGTTGAGAAAAAAACATACATTTACTACGAGTTTACAGTTTCCAATGTAAGTATTTTATTTTAAATAATTTCATTCTTGATTTTTATCAATACTATCTTCAAAGGGCATTCTTTCCTCCTCCTTATTCTCCTGTAGTATTTTCTGAGAAGCGAAATGTTTCACGAAGTCAAAGAGGAGCTATGTTCAAAATACTGTAATTTAGCTGGGATGAAAATCGGCTATTTGTCTTTTCTTCCACCAGTTAATCTAAGTATCTAAAGAACTCCTATTTCCTTTCACCTAACAAACTCAGCAGCAATATTTATTGAGCCAGAGAACTATAAAGCATCAGTGGCAGTTAAAACAGAGTCAGAAAGGAGGTGAATGTAGAGTTTGTGATTCTCAGAATATTGGCAATTTGAAAAAAGTCTATGTACACTATAAAAATATAGCTGAATATTCCCAAAGAGTGAGAGGAAGACCTACGCCTTGTCTGAACCTAAGGAATCTACGCCATGACTACGTTTTAGTTTTTATTTTTTTTTAAACTGAAACTGCCTTGTCATGGTTAGTTTATGGCAGGGAGGAGTCCAGATAGTGTTTCTATTCAATATTAACTGGAGATACCATATGAGAAGGATTCAAACTAATATGATAACGTATCTTTTGTATAATAAAAATACCTGCCAAAGTGTCCTGGTTTGAGGATGTGACATAAAGGTATTCTTTCCCTTGCCACGGTGAAACAGCAGGGCAACAATCAAGAGAGAATGCATAGAAACTTTGGAGTGGAAGCAAAGTAACACAAGGTGGAAGCATGTGCATTAATTCTTTTTTTAATCATATAATCATTTGTAATTGTAGAATTATTTATAGATAAGCAATTTCAATTACTACCGGAGTTTGAAACTCTTTTATCTGTAGTGCTGTTGAATTAAAAATTAACATAAACTTTCATGTGGAGAGTAATAAGAAAGTTATACACTGGCATATGACAGCCATGGTGCACTTCTGCTCTTTGGACTCTTTAACAATAACTAATGCAATTAAATAGGATCTGGTATCTTTATATCAGGAAAACTGAACATGAGCCTTCACTTGTTAGATCCTGGTCAGACCACGGTGGAGTAGAGGTTAGCTGCCCTGTTACAGGCATGTGTCAGCCTTTTCTAATTTTTGAAACAAGCAAAAAAGGAGGCTGAAACACAACTATAAAGCGTATTATATACATGATAGAAAAGCATTACTGTAATAACAGCAAGCAGGGCAATAATTAATATGCTATGAAAAAGGTATTAGCTTACTTTACATTACAGTATGAAGATCTAATTAGAAAAAAAATCCAAATCAGGAGGATTTGGGGCACTTTTTTTTGGTTAAGAATGTAATCACTATATTATTTTCCAGAATGCTCTACAAATGAATGCTATAAACAGCAATTATACTGATCCAAACAACTTGAAATTTGAAGAAATCAAGATATTGGGAGCAGTCCAGGAAATAACATCAGTTACTGTATCTCAGAACAATGTTGTGGAAAAAGCTACGCCTACTATCACCTATAATCCTTTAGAAAAGGTAAAACAATAACAGGGAAATGGGAAGTAAACACCTTTGAAATTGCATCAGCTTTCTTTTTTATATATTGTAAAGAGCAGTACTCAGTACTGATGTTTCAACAGAATACATCGTGTAATTTATTACAAAACAAAAGTACAATCGCATTGAACTCACTCAGCCGCATAGAAAGTGCATTTAAGTTTTGGTCCCAGAACCTCAGTGCAACAACAAGTTTAGTTACGCAGTTGTTCACGTAATTTCTAAGAGGAATAATAGCTTTGTGATTATGTTTGTTGTTGGAGGAGGGTAACAAATATTCATGTTTTAAATGCATTGATATTTAAAACAAAATCAAGCACACTGTTTAAACCTCTTTTATCACTTTATACAGAGTTTTTCACAGAACAAATATAGGAAAGCAGCAACAAAGTGCATTTATGTGCAAAGCAAGCAAAACGTGCCGCTGCTAGTGGGAAGCTTTCATGAAAGTGCTTTCTCACACAAAGGGTAGCGCTGGCATTGCTTTCAACTTGTATTGTACACCTTCTTTAATTCCTATAGCACCTCAGTTACCTGTTATGTTATCTCAGTTACTGAATCAAAATAAAAATATTTTAACTTTTTCTTAGCTCTTGCATTCATATTTCAGAATGAAGGAGGTGGTCCCTTATCTTTATTCCTGTTTGCTTCCAAGGAAGCTGAGGGATTGACTCCATTTTTTTAGATTCTTAATTTTTCAGATGTTATCTGCAAGAATATCAGTTGCTTGGTATTTGTTATTTGTAAAAGAGAGACTATAACAAATGTTACAGGACAGGCTTTTTTGTGAGTTGTCACATAGGAAAATGTATTGTTCCTGAGGACCAGCATCTCTGCTGGTTGAAGGAAAGATGGATGTGATGTGGGATTTAATAACTGTTTATTGTTTAATATTTATAGGTTGCTCTTATAACAGGACTTCAGCTTGAACTGGGAAAATCCTACACAGTAAAATGGACTCAAGAACCGAGTTTCAATGGAAGGTTTGATTGTTATCCCAGTCCCAATGCAACACAAGAAAAATGCGAACAACTTGGCTGTCTCTGGGATGTAAGCAAAAAAGATTTCGCTAAACTAACGAAACAGAAATGTTTCCAGAATCATAGCTTTCTCTTTGCAGTTGTTACAGTGGAAAAAGTACTCTGGCAGATTTGACAGATTTACATAAAACAGGGGCACAGACAGCAGCAGGCCTGTACTAGCAGGTTTATTTACCTCACTAAAACTAAGGTAGTTGGCAACTGTGTGAGCCTTCCAAAGTATATCAGAAATTGAGGAAAAATGTGGTATTTTGTAAAGTCTTCACAATGAGAACAATCACCGGTTGGAATACTCTCCCCAGGGAAGTGGTAGATTCCCCAACATTGCACAGTTCTAAGATTCAGCTGGACTAGGTGCTGGGCCATCTTATCTATACTGTGCTTTTGCCGACAAAGGTTGGACCAGATGATCCTTGAGGTGCCTTCCAACCTCATGTTCTATGATTCTATGAAATCTGAATTTTACAGCTTGGAGACATCTCCAAGGCATGAAGACCAAAATTCTCTGCTAGCTACCCCTGAACCAGCAACAGCTGAAGTAGCTGATGGAATGTCCTTATTTTCTTGCACTATTAGGAATATTTTTTGTCATTTTGATTATTTGGAAATGGCTTTTCATGTAGAATCAAACTCTGGTCCTGTTTTGGACTGGAGATGTTTTGAACGCTTGCTCAAGTTGAAAGGCGCTTTGTATTTGGTGATGACAGATGAATAAATATTCATTAGCAATTAAGATGTGTGGAGCAAGCATAGTTTCATTTGAAGCAAGCATAGTTTCATTTGAACAACTAGGCAGGATTGATGGTAAGTGTCCAGAGGTGGAAGGCTAATGCATTAACCTACATCAGCTCATCTAACCTCAGAATACCTAGTTGGAGTGTTTATGTTCAACTGTAGCAGGAAACTGAAAGTAATTTTGATCTTGCTGTCAGGAGATCTTAGATAAATAGGATGTAATTCTCAGTGGATATTTTAAGGATAATTTGTGTGAATAAAGCCAATGGAAAGGTCTCATCTGATGTTGCCTGAATATGTAATGGATTTTGGGCACATCCCCTTGTGTGAGCCAGAGACCAGAGATCAACGGGATTAAAAGGTAGGAAGGTTTCGGAATTTCAACAGGCCAAAACTAAGCTGTGTTGTGGGATTAAGCTGAAGATCACAGATACAGGGAAATTAAATCCACCTTCACTGTGTAAGGATTCAGTTTCCTGACTAAACTATTTATACAGCCATCACTGGCTTGTTTGATTATATCTGATTTAGTGTAGAGACCAACAGGCTCTGTATGACTTCTTTATTGTTCACAAGTTGCATTAAGCTTTTCCTAAAATTCTCCATTTTACAGCAATCTGATCAACATGGGAATTTTGGATTCCACGCAAGTAGCTAACAAAACGTACAGCAGGCCAGTGTAACTCACTAACCTGGAACTTATTTCTGTTTGCAGCCAGCAACTTCAAACTTGAGTGTTCCACCCTGTTATTACAGCTCTGACAATGCTTACTCTGTAGACAAAGTAGAATACACCTCATCAGGTTTGACAGCCAACCTCACCTTAAACAGTGCCAAGACCAGAGCTAATGAGAATTTCACTACACCAATTAGTACACTACGCTTGGAGGTGAAATATCATCTCAACAACATGCTGCAATTTAAGGTAATATCAGTTCAGAATTTCTATGAGTATGTAATGTCCCATTATTAAATATGGTCTTATTTATGGAAATTATAAGGGCGTTTTATAATCAATTTTATATTACACAGACAGTAGCACCTTTGCCTAAATATGTTTCTCCTTCTTACCAATTAGTTGTTATTGCTCTTAGCTCACATCTTTTTTTGTCCTGTAGTTCTGTACTCAGTTTTACAATGAAATTATATGAATCAAAGGTATAATGTCAATGCAGATGTGTAATGTCAACCAAAAACTCTGGAACTAAAGATGTTTTATAGTATACAGGTAAATTTATCTATAAACGTTATCATGACTGTACAGTTTATTTTTGCCTTAATCATTCTACTTCTAAAATTTTTAATACACTATTGTTTAGATTATGATATATTACTGTTCATTTAATTATACTGAAGTATGTGTGATGCTTTAAAATGGTCAAGCATCAAAAACTAACTTCTGTCAGTTTTCAGAATACAGAAAACTTTCAAATGAATATCTTAAAGTTGGCTAAAAGATTAAATATATACACCTATATTGTAAATATAGGTATATATTTTAAATCCCAAAGATTTGTTTTGTTTTGTTTTGCTTTGGTTTGGTTTGGTTTGGTTTTTTTCCTCCAAATCAAATACTATGAAAGAATTGGTTAAAGAATATGCCTTGAAAGAAAATATTCATCTCAGCCAGTGTTTTCAACAAATTTCTGTATTCATTTTAGTTCAGATTTCTATCACTGTAGCTAAGATTTCAAACAACTCATTCATTGAAATTAATTGACTTTTACTTTGTAGATTTATGATTATCAAAATGCACGATATGAGGTTCCAATACCACTAGATCTCCCAAGCTCCCCAACGAGCACAGACAACGAAAGACTTTATGAAGTATCAGTTCAGACAAAACCATTTGGTATACAGGTTCGGCGCAAAAGCACAGGAACAGTCATGTAAGCCATAATCGTTTTATTTTATTTCTCTTGGTTTTGTTAGCTCTTTTCAAGCCAAACCATTTTCTTGGGTACTGCTTTTTAAATACCTCAAGACTGGCTTATGTATCCTTCCCATGAAACGGCTCTGTCTGCCAAATGCTGCTCCAGCAGAGATGGCTTCATCATTGCATAAAGAGAGCACTGACCAGGAGGTGCCCTGAGCAATATCCTATTTTTTCTTGTCATTATCTAACGTTTTTCCCGTCACTTCATAGTCTGACATTTGCTAAAAGTTCTCTACAACATGTTGAAGCGCAGAACATAAACAACTCCAAAACCTGCTTCTTCTGTAGTTCCCAAGTATACACTTCCTAAAATTTTCCTTAGGTGACCACAATGTTGATCATTAAGGACTGCTCATTTTGTTTAATTTTAGGGAACACTTAGGAAAAAAAATAGAAGAAAGTAGTGTCTCAACTAACTTGCAGATAGATTTTGGTAACGTGACAGCTAATAAGTCTGACAGGAGCTTCATTTTTTTCCTTGATTAAAGTTAAGTCAGAGCTAGAAAACAGAGAAAAATGATGTTAGCACTTGTGTGTGTTATGTTTTTTATTAAAAAAAACCCCATTCTTATGTCATTTTTTAAAGTACTCAAAACTTAATTGTAAGCTGAGTTGCTTTTTGCCAACCAGAGCAATCATTCAAACTGCAATTCAGCCTCCTGTAATGATGTAATTCTTTGGCAGCGCATCATCAGGTTGCAGTTTGGTTTCCAACTGTAAAGATGCTGATTTACAACAAATGAGACCTATAAATACAGTTTCAGTGTAATCTGCACAAAAAGTCCAGTGAACTGTAAAAAGCACCTTATTTACTATATTCCATGTGGCACCAAGGATCGGTCTGTGAGGAAAATACGATCATACTCTCTTGAAACACGTTTTCTCACTGAATTGCCGGAATATCATGCAACTTGCCGTATATTATCCCTGTGCATAATATATAACCCTCTGAGAGACTGAGAGGACTTTGTGTCTCTAGACTGTGTATCAAATTCTCAGACATCCTCATTTCGCATGTTTTAAGTTTCTCTATAACTGTAACAGTTTTATTCTGCCTTTATTGAAGAGTGAGAGTAGCCTAAAAAAAGCGTCTGCCAGCTAAACACAGCACTGAAGATGCTATATTCTTGTTTTTATTTTCCTCTTTCCATTTTAGCTGGGATTCGCAGCTACCCACTTTCACGTTCAGCGACATGTTCATTCAGATTTCTACCCGCTTAGCTTCCCAATATATATATGGATTTGGAGAAAATGAGCACACCATGTTTCGACGTAACATGAGCTGGCACTCCTGGGGAATGTTCACAAGGGACCAGCCTCCTACTGTAAGTAGAAGCAAATATGGCTTTTGGACCAATGAGGCTAATGTGTGGAGGTGTTCAGCAGGATTTAAAGTCCAGTGGATGTTTGCTGGTACCGGACACACCTATTGGCTTTGATTGCATTTATCGTGGCTTATAATTTGGGTGGTGTCTCAATGACAACGCACTTCTCCAAACCTATCCTTCGCAACCAGCAAGACCAATGTTTGGAGGTCCTGAGTCAGATATCAGAAGACAACAAATGGCTTAGAAACAGCAGTGCATTCCTCCTTTTTTTAATTCTCCTCAGTTAATTATTCTGAAAGCTAGATATGAGTCAGGACAACTCCTACTACTACGGGATTAAATTTGTACTTCCAGCAGTAAACCAGAAATCTTATGTCTATGTGTATACTTGTGTCATTTCCTACGAGATAGCACAATGTTTCCAGTTTGCAGGGAATGACCAATGAAACAGTGGTGGTTAATTATAGCTCTAATTTCCAGTTCACATTTCAATATATTTTTGAGTAAATGAAACATAACAGAATGTCACCAGCATCTCCTGATCATACAGACACCTGCTAATGTTTGAAAAGAAGGGAAAGTTTTGTCCTGTGGAAGCGCTTTCTCATTAGCAAGTTTTAAAGGCAGTAATACCTTTGCTTTCCTTCCTGCCTGGTCAATCTGAACAAGACTGACTCAAATTGTGAAGTTGAAAGTGATCTTCTAAAGATATGTTTTGTACTTATGTAGAGTGTAAGTATATATTTTTGGAGGTTATTTGTTGTGTATTTGGCAGTTGTGTGTCTGGTCTTTTATTAAATTTATTAATAAATGTAAATAAGTGAATACTTGTGATGCTTCCCCAGGAAAATGTATTTTACTTTGTTTGCAGTACCACTTGAACTCCTATGGTCACCATCCATTTTACATGGCTCTGGAAGAAGATGGCAATGCCCATGGTGTTCTCCTGCTTAACAGCAACGCAATGGGTAAGAAAATCTTCACTTTATTTTCTCAATGTTTTTTATGGTCAGTGTTTTGCAACAGTGGCTAATCCAGGCATCCTTTTCTCATTTCACTTCTTCCATTTCCAGATGTGACGGTCCAGCCAACCCCTGCCCTGACATACCGCACCACTGGAGGAATTCTTGACTTCTACATGGTTTTAGGCCCAACGCCAGAACTTGTTGTTCAGGAGTACACTGCAGTAGGATTCTTACTCTCTTACAAACTAATATTGGTTTTTGTTTGCTTGGTTTGTTTGTTTTGTTTTCACCTACTCACCACAAATATTCTGTCTTATTTTTAGCTGATTGGACGACCAGTCATGCCACCCTACTGGTCTTTGGGATTCCAGTTGTGCCGCTATGGATACAGGAATGACTCAGAAATCGCCCAACTGGTGGAGGACATGAAGAGAGCTGACATTCCCCTTGTACGCTGCTAGCAGTTAACGTTTGAGCTCAAGCCTGAATTTTTGATTTCAGAGTATTAACTAAGCCCATTTAAACACAAAACCAAAAACCAACGAAAAAAACTCACCACCATGGTAGAGTAGAGCAGACTATGTTTTATGCCAGAGCTGAACATCTCTGTACACTCTGGGCCATGTTAAATTTAGGCCTTAGGTTGCTTTATTTTCCTTATCGTTCATACCAAAGAGGCACCCAGATGCCTTAGTCAGTCATGGGCTCTCACCATGCTGGCTATGAAGGGGCAGTGATCAACAAGAAAAAAGAGCAGAAAAGAAAATGAAGCAGCATCGTTTCAATGGTATATTGCTCTGTGTCAAGTTAGTTATGATTTGGCACGGGTTTTTGTTGGAAAGTTGGAATAGCACATAGATCTCACAAAATTATACTGTAAAACCAATGTGACTCATTTTAAATGTAATTAACATCACTGTTTCAATGCAGAACAACTGTTTCCTTATAGATATGGTAGCATACATGCAGTTTCTGTGTACTTACACATATGTACAAATCCAGGACTTTTTTATCTATCATATTAATTTCTACCCTCAAACTAGATGCAGTAGTGAAAAGTTTATTTTGTATTGGACTTGCTGATAGGTTGTATAATATTCATTTAATAGCTTTACCTTAAAGTTACAGATGCTTCCAATTTTACAGTTCAAAAGTTCAGTAGTTCACTTATTTTAGCAGATTTTCAATAAATATATGTTTGGGGAAAAAGAAAAAATTCATTTTACATTAATTGTTTTTGTGAACCGCAGGATGTCCAATATGTAGATATTGACCATATGGAAAGGCAACTGGACTTCACCATTGACGCACGCTTTGCTGGATTACCGGCTCTGATTAACAGAATAAAAGAACAAGGAATGAGATTTATCATTATCCTGGTCAGTTTTGAATACTGCATTTAAATTTCAATATATCATTGCTGAATGCAGCATATATTCAACAGCGTTTCTGAACTTGTTTTTTGAACATAAGGGTAAATGTGTTTTTATTGTAGGATCCAGCCATCTCTGGAAATGAAACCGATTATCCTGCCTTCTCAAGAGGTGTGGAGGAAGACGTCTTCATAAAATGGCCCAGTACCAATGACATTATATATTCCAAGGTACTGTTCTTAAAAAGATGATGACAGCAGAGGCATGCTGTATCCAAGAGAGCAACACGTCAGCCTAGACTTCAGTGCTAGCCACAGGGGGAAAGTGCTAATGCTATATTCATGCCTGGCTGTAAATGACACATTGAATAAATACTACAAACTGAATTGTCTTCAGTTTGTGTTGTCTTCCACATAGGTATCAGGGAAGAAAATGGTTATATCTGTCCATTGCTGATGCTCGGTTTACATTCAGTGTGGTTTGATTATTTTAAAATGTTCTTTGTCCTCAGGTCTGGCCATTCCTTCCCGATGTACAAGTAAATGAGTCACTGCCTGAGCAAACCCAAATAAAGGTAAACGTTGATACAATTTGGTTATGGACTCAAATCTAGACAGAGTAGCACACGAATTAAAGAAAATAGCAGCAAACTAGTTGGTAATTCTAGTGGGAGGAATAAGGTGCAGAAACTGGCTAGCCTTCCTAACAGAGCTAAAAATTTTAGGGAACAAGTAATTTATTTTTTTTTTTAATTTTTAAATTTTTAAAACAAATTCCAACATTTTAACAGCAGGTTGCTTTCAGTCCTGTATCTGTTTTGGTTTCCTACTATTTTTACAGCTCTATGGAGCACACGTTGCTTTCCCAGACTTCTTCCGCAATTCCACAGTGGCGTGGTGGAAGAGAGAAATCCTGGAGTTCTACAACAATCCCACCGATGCCTCAAGAAGCATCAAGTTTGATGGCCTGTGGATTGTAAGTGTAGAAACACATTCCATTTCTGGAATATTTTTTTCCTCTGCCAGACACTAGCAGAGTGCACCACATTTCACATATACGTACTGCTGTTGAAGCTCAGGGGATATCTGGCGTTAAATTGCCATTAAGTGAAATAAAAAAACTAGGCAGAAGGGAAAGCAAGCAGAGCACCAGGCAGAACCTGAGCCCCCAGCCAAAGGCCCCACTTTGGCTCTAGGTTGCACACTTGCGGTGCCTCAGTGCATCATGACTCCACTGTGACACTGTCTGCACGGGGAAAACGGAGTCCAGACTCACTGTTCTTCCCTTGAAACACTTTGCGTCTCCCTGTTCCTGCACCATGCCACAGGTGAACGTCTGAAGAAAACATAGAACGGTAGCCTGAGACTGCACCTGCAAGGGTTCCTGAGGACTTCTACAATGCTACTTGTTTGTAATTTAGAATTTAGTGTGTTTTATAAATGTGTAGCAAATACCATCAGGTTTTCTCTGTGTTTTTAGGACATGAATGAACCCGCAGCTTTTATGAATGGCGCCATTGGTGGGTGTAGAAATGACCTCCTAAATATGCCACCATACATACCTAGTAAGTCTGATCACTCCTTAAAAAAGTTTTAAGTCGATCTGGTTACTATGTAATTTCGTATATGGTATATGTGGCTTAAATGCCTGAAGTTAGGTATATAAAACCACAACTCTTAACTGAAAGTGGGCCTTTATTTCTGAGATTATGGGCACACTTCAACCCCATCTGTTTCAGTGGGAGCAGTAACAGCATGGCACCTTTTAAAACTAAAATTATTTCCAGCCACTTGTCTGCATATGGATTTTGATACCTATTTTATATCTAGGTGCTTTGCTTTAGGTACGGTAGAGAATGTAGTTCTCTGTTTTGGTTTTCTCGGATGAATAATAAAACTAATTAAAAATTTAGAAAAGATCATTGTGTCTCTTCTCATTACCATTTATCTGTACAGTCAAATACTTGAAATACTTAGCTTTCTTAGCGTCG
Source organism: Chroicocephalus ridibundus (assembly GCF_963924245.1). Lineage (NCBI taxonomy): Eukaryota > Metazoa > Chordata > Aves > Charadriiformes > Laridae > Chroicocephalus > Chroicocephalus ridibundus. Next base: position 69,352,167 of record NC_086289.1, on the reverse strand, counting down.
CTTTACTTAAGTACTCATGTAAAGTAGTACTAATCAATAATTATTAATGGTTTATTAGCATACTCCTGTTGCTTACTGTTTCTTCGGTTCTTAAGAATGATTTCTCATAAATCGTCAGGAAGTTAATATTCAGACACAGACCGTACCCTGTGCCACACACATTTTTCTGTTTATATGGATGATATGACAATGTTTACAAAGATGTGGAGTATCTTCTGAATTTGGATATATGCTGTTTACTTTTTAAGCCTCTTCAGCAAGAGCATCTGTAACTGAGCTAGTAACACACTTACAGACCCAGATGCCCACATAGGAATATTTGAAATATTCCATTTTGGAAATGCTATTTTTATAATTACAAATAAATAAATGACAGTATATATGTCTAAAAGTGAGCGAAGGCCAAAGAAATTATGAAAATTCAGAAAAAGTAACTCAAATCATTATTGAATATTCATTATTTAAAATTAATATTTTTTGTTCCCTTCCTGTTAGATTTGGGATACCGGTCAGAAGGATTAGCTTTCAAAACACCATGCATGGAAGGGCAACAATATCTTCCAGACGGTACCCCAGTTAGACACTATGATGTCCACAGCCTTTATGGATGGTCACAAACAAAACCTACCCTAGAGTAAGTGAAATTCGTGTAAGTTGTGTATGTTTCCAAAATATGTAGCAAATGAGTATTCTGTGTCTACAGTCTTACGGCTAAAACTTCCAACAGTTTATTTAACATGCCTGAGAAATCTTTGGTTTTATCCTAATATCTGTGATTCTTCACTTCATCCAGAAGTGGAGTTTGGAGGTCAGAAGTTTGAGCAGCAGTGCCAGAGCTCTCGCAGTTGGTATTATTCAGTCCTGTCACTGCTCACTTAGCGCAGTGCTCTCGGCCCTGGCGCACGCAGGGCGATATGGACCTGAGCTGCTGGAAAGGATGTGCAGGAGAAGGTGAGGTGGGTCTGTGCAGGCCTGAGCTGGAGCTGTGCTTCCGTGGTTTCACTGAGATAAACACCTTCTGTGACTGGAGCTAGCTAGAAGAGAAAACAAACACCCACTCGAGCATGTCTATACCCACAGCTGTATCACTGACTGTCTCAGGGCAAGCAGGCAAAGTCTTTATTTTGAGTTTAGCAGCTTTAAAATCCCTGACCCTGAGCAGACACGATTGTCCAGGTGCGATTTAAAGACAGTTCACCCAAGTCTGATATTAAGAAACTTGCCGCTCACCGAGCTGGGGAGTAATTCTTGGTCTACCAGTTCTGAGGGCTTCATCCATATAAATGTTATGCTGTGCAAGCGAAATTGCTGACCTGTTTTATGAAATAAGATGGCCACGGTGCATGTTGAATTTGGATGTAGTTACTCACCATCGAGCTTTTCCTTGTCCCAACACAACATGCTGCCTTTTCAGCAGAGATTTCTATTACGAGACAGGCATCAAGGCTGTCCCGGGGCGATGCTCTGCATTGTAAACGGCAAAAGTCAGTCAAAAGACACTGCTCGGATACTCGTTCCCAAGGCAGAATGGAGAACAGTTCTGAACATTTTAATCAACTGTTGGGAACAATAATTACTCAATGATAGTCTCCCATAATTGCTGTAATTAAAATATAAAATGCCTTTTGTTTCCAGGTTTTGCTGGGGTAGCCCGGTTTATTCCTAGGATTGATATTGTTTTCGCCTTACGCTCTACATCTAGTGAGGGAAAACGAATACAGAGTTTTAACAATGTTAATTTAAGATAGGCTTGCTTATGTCCTCTAATTAAAATAAATTTAGTAGTAGTGAAAAGGGGAAACAGTGGCTTTTGAAATGCAAACTGCGTGCACAGGGCTTTACTTTTAAGAATTTATTTCCTCCGTTTCAAGGCAGACGTCGTTATCTGCTCCTTTCTGAAGAGTACCCCAGCCTGCTGTAGATAACGTCTGATCTAATGATAATGTATCTGTGCCATTTCATTTCCAATTCAACGAGTAAGCAAGGAAACAGTGTTTCTTTTTAAGTCTTAATGACCTTAAAGCCCTGGGTAACTTTGATATTACCATAAAGAAAGACGATGTCAAGGCTGCTTGAATTTTTGACGGAGCGGATGTTATATTTGGCAGCGTGCCATTGCAGCTCTGACGGTCAAGGCAGGAGTGAAATTGCTGACAGGACAGGAAGGAACGTCGGATTCCTCTTGTGTCAGCCAAATCACATGGGATTTGGGCATTGTAAGGCGACAACAATTTAACTGTAAAAGGAATATTGGCATTCTTTCTGTGTATTAGGTATGAACTGAAATGTAGGGAAATATTGAAATGTTTAGAAAAATGTGATTTCAAAAAAAATAATATGTGCGTGTGTGTGTGTGTGTATATATATATATATATCAGCTCCCAATTTATTGTTTGGTACTCACTGAAGGAGTAATTGTGCAACTGAAGACGTGCTGTAATAATAATTTATTCTAATACTAAACCGTCCAAAGAGGAAGATCGGTTGAACACAAAACTCACAAAAGCCTATAACTTAAAACCAAGCAGCAATTTTTGATGTAATGATGTAATTTCAGTTCTCCATCCATTCGACAGAGGAAGCTTCTGGATAGGGGCTTAATGCTGTTCTTTCGTAATGAGGCTTTTGCATAGGCGTGAAAGCCAGAACCCTCACGAGTGAGTGTAGTGACCGTTTGGAGGTAAATTCAGGCTCTGTGACATGAGTAATTGCTTTTCATGGCTACAGCTGTGCCTCAGTCCTGAAGCAGAGAGCTGGCACCTCCAGTCGGCAAAATACTCGGGCTGTGCTCAGCCTCGAGCAGTTCTACGCGTGACACACACTTCTTTACTTTTGAAATTTTACCTGCAATTTCCAAAGCATTGCTGAAGTGGGGTAAACAGGCAGAGGCTGAAAACATTTGCTAGTATGTTACAAAGAAATAAAAGATACTGGAAAACTTACTGTTTCTCTTAGAAGAAATAATTACAGCACATTAGTCTAGTTTAATTGCGACGGTAACTTAAGTGACTTGTGTATTTTTACTGTAATTATAGTGTCACTAAAGCTGCAAATCCTGTAGAAAAATAAATAAATAGTGCCTTATTGAAGCAGCTGTTTAGGCAGTTATTGTGAAGCTAGCAGTGGAGAGCAGTGTGAGTTAATCAGTGTAGCTTTCTTACTAGTATCGTGATTTAGTATTTTGTCGTAATGATTCACAGTATGTGCTCATGGCTGCAAAGGAATTGTTCTGAGGAAGCGGAGCAGGAATGCAGCCGTGCCAGTCACATCGCACAGACCAACAGCGCAGAGTGCAGAGCAAGGTGCTCCTACTCTTGGTGGAGCAACTAGAAAGCATAAATTCCCCTGAACTCAGCTCTTTATTTTTTTCCCCCTAAAGCTTAATTGGTTGCCTTTGCAGGTACTTTGTCGTAATGGCCAAGGCTTTAGTTGTTTTGGGTTTTTTTTAATTATTTGAGGTAATGCGGTTAATTGGTTAATCAGTTCTCCATTTGTCTGTTCACATCCACACCTTGGGGGCCTCAGGAGCTTTTCTCCTGAGTCATTGGCAAGCCGCCCTCTTCCCTCTCAACAGCAAGGATCCTGAGCAAGGCTCTTGGGTTTCAGTGCCAGAGCATCTTGAAAAGTCCATGACAGTCCTTGCCTGGTTTTTTTTGAGTTTTTTTTGTCTGTAATTTGGGAAAGAGAAGTACCATCATCCTCAAAAGCTACTAACCTCTGGTTGAAATCTCTTCTGCGTATGAGGAGGCCAAATGCGATCAGATGAGGACATCAGCTAATGCCAAGGTAGTCACACACATTGGTAGTGACTCCTTAGCTGCGAGGTCTGTTACCTGCCCTGAGCTGAAAAAATACTGATTTAATATGTTTGCTTTTAGGCCAATCCATGTTGGTCATTTCACATTGATATCATGTCATATTGGTGTTTCTGAAGTCTCTATAGATCCATGACATTTTTTTTGTTTCAATACCTTTTTGGCAACTGGAGTCCAATATTCCTGTCACATCTGTTTTCCCACTTATGATCTTTTTTGTATGTATTTTGTTAAATGATTATTAACTGTTGCCTCAAGTTTAAGTTACTTTAAGAAAGGAACGATGTGTCCTGGACCACATTGTGAAACCCTTAGAAAATGTGCAAGTTGGGCTACGTTCATATTTTCCCACACAGTAATTAGTTTGAGCTGGAAATCTGTATTTTAGCACCTCCTTGTTTTGCCACTTCTCTTTCCAGCAACAGGTTGGCTGACACTGCTGACTTCCCGTGCGTGTGTGAAACACAGTGAATTGCTGCAAAAAGCACATCTGGATTGGATGTATGCATATTTATGCATACAACAAGGCCGCCCTTCCCTATGAAAATATAAGCCCTTATGTGTATTTTCAAAGACCATCTTATGTAATAAGTTCTCGTGTAATATTTCACACGTAATTTGGTTTTGTTGTCTATTTTCAATGTCAGGGCTTTGCAGAATGTCACCAGGGAGCGTGGGATAGTTATCACCCGTTCCACCTATCCCAGTAGTGGAAGATGGGCAGGACACTGGCTTGGCGATAACACTGCAGCTTGGGATCAGCTAGCCAAGTCTGTTATTGGTACGTAGAAGGAAAAGGATCTGTATTCAATTTACTGTGTGCAGTTATTTCTTTTCCTTTACCTAATTGCTTTTAGCATTCATGTGGTTCTAGCTGAAATAAGTCCTTTAGTTCTGCAACCAGAATGCTTTTTTTACTTCTTCAATTCTGCACCGGGTGCTGGGAGCTCTTTTATTCCTTTGGGACTTGCCACCTTCACGCCCTGTGTCCTGCTACTCATTTCTTCGTTTGCTCCTGACCAACCAGCTTCCATCTTTCTGTAAGAGAAAAACATGACACATTAGAAAAAACATGAGGTTTGCGTTTGTTTGGTTTTTTCCTGCTCATTCAGCATTACAATATGTATTATCTATGTAACCATTAGCACACCAAAGGGGAAGAAAAAACCCAGCTGGTAATGTTGAATTATTCTTCCTTTCAGGTATGATGGAGTTCAGTCTCTTTGGAATATCCTATGTAAGTTAATGAGTTATTACCTTACATTTCATTATCTTGATGCTGTACAAGAATTTATAATATTCCAATTGGATCATTTTTAAACTTTCAGACAGGAGCTGATATCTGTGGCTTCTTCAAAGACTCTGAGTATGAGCTGTGTCTTCGCTGGATGCAGCTGGGTGCGTTTTACCCATATTCGAGGAATCACAATGAGAAAGGAACAAGGGTGAGTCACAATTTTTTAATGACTGTTAACGGCTGTGCCTTTGCAACACACATGTAGAGATCAGCCAGAACATCACACAAGCTGGCCTGGCTCAAAAAAAAAAAGGTACTTTTCTAGCAAAATGGACAAGAAAAGAACACATTTGGCTCTTTATCAAATAAAAACTGCCTTTATTTATATTTATTTATAGCTCTGCGGTAAGCCTCCCCCTCGCCTGGGAGGTTTTATGCCCACAGAGGGGCGGCTCTGGGATTCAGACCACTTGAAGGAAGCGTGTTCTGTTTGCTTTGGCTCAATCAAACTCCTACATATTTTTCCCTGTATGCTATTTTTATTTAAACGCACTACACCAGAAAGACTAAAATAGAGCGCTTTCATGGCAATCGCACAGAAAGGAGCAAAACTGACCTTGGTGCTCTCAGCCCTAATTGTCCATAATTATACAACAAGTGAGGAAATGGAAGAGTGTAATAAGATTCTGGAGTAAGACTCGGCAATTTCTGTGCTTTGCACATTTGCCACCATCAGATATTGTATTTCTTTAAAGAGTAAAGGAAAATAATGGCCTAAATGTAGGTCTCTGCTGGCTAAGGACTATATTGTAGAAAGCTGTAAAACAAGATAACTGGAAAAATAATAAAAAAAAAGAAACAGCACTTCTATTCCAGTTAAAGCTTCAGGTCCAGTGGAGTAGAGCTATTTCTATGGCGTATATCTAATGGATTAAAGTCTCCTTTTCAAAACTGTGTGCTTTATCTTGCAGCGGCACACCTTTCGATAGGACTTTTAAAGCCTTTAAAAATGCAGACGCAGGGTTATCATGTTGCTTCCAGTCCTACCCAATTTGCCTAGGTATTGTTCAATACATTTAATAAAGCTTGGAAGTGCTCCCTGACATCAGTCATTAGTGCTTCGGTCTCTTCTTGCAGGTCCTGAGTGCTGCCCTGCAGAAAAGAGGGATAATAAATTATGTACACTGGCATGTGTCACGCCTTCGGGCCACTTTGCATTAGATGTTTTTTACGGTACTTCCCCCCCAGGTTTTTCTGACCTTCCCTCTTTCGAGTTCCCTTCCTAGGGCTGACAGTTGTTAGTTGTCACTTACTCCTTAATTGAAGAGGGAACAGATGAAGGTGCTCTAGTTTGGAGGAGAAATTGAAGTGTCTTGTGAACATTAGTCAATTCTTTGACCTGTTCTTTGGCTTTTTGGTTTTGGTTTGGGGTTTTTTTTTAATGTTTTCTGAATAAAACAATCCAGCATGACTAACAAGGGTCTCTTCTCTTTCAGAGGCAAGATCCTGCTTCCTGGAACTCAACATTCGAGACCATTTCCAGGAATGTGCTGAATATAAGATACACCCTGCTGCCCTATCTCTACACGTTAATGTATGATGCCCATGCCCATGGCAGCACTGTGATCCGCCCCATGCTCCATGAGTACGTGTGACTCCTTTGCTCTCCTTATCAGGAATTTCCACTAAAACTTCTGTAGTTACGACCCTCCTGACCATAAAATTTTCTCTTAGTTACTGCAATTTTCCTTTCAACAAAAAAGCACAAGACTGAGAATAGGAGCTTTCACTATCAAGTGTCACTTGAATAGCGATAGTTTTCCACTTTTCATTCTACACAATTGAACATTTGCTTCTCCAGGAGTAAGATTTAAATTTTAAAGCTCACCCCTAACCTCCTGAAGAGCAAGCAATGAAAAAGTTTGATCTGATGAGCATATACAGAATGTATGTGTCCAAGCTGATATAGCAGATTTTTTTTTTAAAAAAAATGTTGTTAGACACATAAAGCCTTCTTTGTTCCTGGTCAAGAAGGGCAGTACCTGCAAAAGCTTTAAGTCCTTCTATTAAAACATGTGGTCTATTATCTACATGCATACCTTGGCCGAGGAACAATGGGTTGTTTGCATGTATTGACTTGCTTTTTTCAAAGCAACTGCCTAAGAAAACAGTGGCACAAATTAGGAAGTGGTTGCCAAGGCTGTCCACAGCCTAATCTTATTATTGCTAACGCCGGCCAAGCACAATGGATCTTCTGGGTTTTGTGATCTAAATATACTGAAAAGCAAATGCAAGGAAATGGCAAAAAAAGAAAGCTAAGTAATAGCTTGCATTCCTCTAATGATTTTCACATTAGGATCTTTATGCGTTCCTGGCAAGCATTAATTGATCTATGAATTATTAATACTAGAATAAAGACGAGGAAATAGTAGATACCAGAAATAGTAGATTCAATTACTGACAAAAATAACTTACCGAGGGAACACTTCGGAAAAGTTCACCACCCAATGTCTACTCAATTTTCTGTTAACTTGCAGGTTTGTGCAAGACAGAACAACCTGGGAAATATATGAGCAGTTCCTTTGGGGCCCTGCGCTGCTCATCAGCCCTGTGATGCACCAGGTACGTTCATAAGCACTTACGAAAATATTTAAGCCCCCTTAGCCAAACTTCACTTTTTGATTTAAGGTACCTAAAACATGTATGTTTAATTCCAGAATGCTGTAACAGTGAATGCTTACTTACCCAATGCCCGCTGGTATGATTACTACACAGTAAGTCATTTTAAAAATGATATGTTATATGTCTTCTTCACAGTGCTGTTCAGGCAGAAGCAGGGTGTGCTGAGAAGGGTGGTGAGGTGTGAACCCTCCCTCTCCCTTTTACAAACTTGCATTCAGTATCAGTTCTTAGCATCCAATACTAATACTAACCAGTATGAGTTCTTAACATCTTTTTAGCTGATAAAAAAAAAAAAAAATCATTGATTCCTGTATAATGATGTAATAATGACCACAGTTTCAGGGTAAATTAAAAGACGATAAAACCTTTAATTTGAAGTCCTTCTATTAACTTTTTTAACCCTCAAATGATATACACAATGTCTTTGTAAGGAATCCTGGAATGGAGAAAGACAGAGCAGGTTTAGCCTCAACATATTTCACAGAAAATAAGAAAAGCTTTGGTAACAGGAAGAGCAGACATCGAAAATCATTTCATTAATCACAAGTTGTATTTCACCTGACTGGCCCCTTTGGTTCAGCTGTGGTCAAGCCAGTCTTTTACAGATACAGAATTTCAGAGTTTCTCTTAAAAACATTATGTAGTTACTATTGCAGTAACAACTGATTAATCTGTCTAGCAAAAAAGGATCATTTCATTCTAAAAAAAACCTGTAAAGTGAGGGCAATTCAGTAGTAGACATTTTTATTTTTTCATAAATAGGATGAAGATATTGGCGTTAGGGGACAATTCACACTTTTACCAGCTCCTTTGGACCATATCAACCTGCATATCCGAGGTGGATACATCCTTGCTTGGCAAACACCTGCTAATACAACCTTTTACAGGTAAGATTAAATTAAAATTTACAATTTGGTTTTGCACAATTGCATATAAATGCTACCAGTCCCCAGAGAAGCTGCATGTATGAGAGCACAGCAACTTTATGGCTGGTTTTTCTTTTGGTTTCCTCCTAATGGTCTCCTAAAAATTTAATAGCATGAGCTTAGGAAGATGAGTAAGAGAGATCGATTGAGTGGCATACAATATTTCTTAAAAAATTCTAACATTGGATAAATATGAAAGAGGATTAGCTGAGGAAACTGAGAAAACATTATTCCATTTTCCATAGCCGGAAAAACCCGATGGGACTCACTGTTGCTTTGAGCGACTCACTGGCTGCAGAAGGACGGCTTTACTGGGATGATGGGGTTCGCATTGGTATGTATGGTGCTTCTTGCTTTATAAAATGCTTTTTTTGCTGTGAGGATGGTCAAACACTGCAGCAGGTTGCCCAGAGAGGCTGTGGAGCCTCCACTCTAGGAGGTATTCAAAGCCCAAATGAAAACAGACCAGACAAAACCCAAGGATATGAACTGGGGAGAGATGAAACAAATTACAGCAGTCCCTGAAAACCAAATAATGCTCAGTAGCCGACTTTGGAGCTTTCTGCCTGCAGTTTTAAACAATAACACCGTTGTCAAAGAGGAAACTGCAAGCTGTACAAAACTGCATCGCTTGGCCATCACCTTGGAAAAGAAGTGGTGGTGGTTGCTTCTGCCTTAGACGTCCTCAGTGGAGCGTGGGGTGCTCGAGGAGGAGCAGGAGACACAGATGGAAATGATGGACTTTGGCCAAAGCAATCACGTTTCTGGAGGACATATCCGAACATGCCTTCCGAGACAAAACTGAAATTAAACCTTCAGATTAGCATAATTTTCCCGATTTAAATGGCATAATGTTATGATTTATAGAATTAATATGTTGTATGAATGAAATTGTGCTCTGGACCTAAGGCAACACAGATAACAAAGATTTGTTCTCAAAGCTATGGGAGCCATAAGCATAGATTATGTGGGAAGTTTTAACTCATTTCCTCAACACGACTACATTTAAATTGTCTTCAGATAAGAGATACTTAGATGCCATTTATCCTTCTCATCCAGAGCGTATTACCCTTGTAACAGCAATAAGCCATCACCTGAGACTACTGCAAGTAATGCAGAAAGTGGTGTTCTTTTGCGTACTGATGTGTAGGGAAGTTTGCAGGATGGTGTTAGTCTATTTTGAGGTGCTTCCCACACCCCACTGCCTGTTAGCACTGGAACTCAGAAATGATGGCTATGTTTATGGAAGTCTGATGGTAAGTGAAGGCAGCATAGATTATAAAGTGCATCTCACCAGGATGCCCGTGATCTCTTTTCGTTAGTGCAGGAAGGTGAGAACCTACAACGCCCCTGATTATTAGCACTACTTTGAGTTCATTTAGTGCTGAATAGTAAAATATACAACAGTGATTTCAAAGAGGCAACAATGTCTATCATGGTCATGTGTAACTGGACAGTGAAGAGAGGTGGATGTGGGAAACATCTCCCATGCCTTCTTCAGCGAGAAACTTTTTTCTCTCGCTGGTCTTAATGCCCTTGATCTTCCTCATGCTGTGATTTTTTATATTACCTCTAAAATATTCTTACGCAGGCAGTCCTATAAGAAAGAATTTTACAGCTAAAAACACATGCCTTCTGGAAATAAAGAACTGTTCTTTATTTATGTACAGATGGACATACCATATATTTGTGTATAGTATACGGACACAATTCTTGAACTGAAATTTTGACAATGCGTTAACTAAAGTAAATAGCGAACGCATTTTATTTTATTCTTTCTCTCTAACAGATGCATATGAAGATGGCGTGTATCTGCTAACATCATTTACTGCTAATCAGGTATATAATGCTATCACAGTTTCTGAATAATCACTTTAGGTGATTATTATATTTTTAACTATAGGTATTTTAATTTGGGACTTCCTAATGTCTACAAATCCCACCCTAACATTAATTTGTGCTCACGATCTAATAGATTACAAGTAATATGATTAAACTGTGTTAAGAACAAATTTAAGAATGAGTCCGAAGATACCATTTCAGCACGTTGTTAAATAAGGTGTATACTTATGGCATTGCAATTTCTGATGTAATTCTGAAAGTACAAGTTTATTTCATAAATGATTTCTATAATGTGAAAGCACCTATCAGTGCAGAACATCTGGAGCATGCAGACGGGTCAAAACAGCTGTGCCAGGAAAACCAGCCCTGGCTGGTGAAAAGGAAGCTGGAGGTTGCAGAGATGTGGCTTTGACCCTGGCTTACAGCTACAGAGAAATAACTCTGCCCAGCAAAGAATTTGGGTTTCTTCTCAACAACGGGCACCTTAAATTTTTCCCAACCCATTTTGCAATTTCAGGGTCCTTCTTGCTGTTTGCTACCTTGTTGGTCAAACTATGTCGCTGCTCCAAAAAGAAAGAAAAGTTGTCAGGGTCAGGAGGGGGACATTTCTGTTAGTAATGCATTTGCCCATGTTCACTGTAGAATGTATTTATTGTATGCAATCTTAGTTCTGGGAGGAAGCAGTAGAATACAGTGTCATTGGAAACCACTAAAGAAGTCACTCTCTAAAACAGCAAAGAGAGGGGGAACAGGACCTGGCCCATTCACGAGTCCTACTCATACGCTGCCACCACAAACCAGAGATGTCTTTGTGGTTGAGCCATAAACTTGAGTCCTGGTCCTAGGATGCGCGCGTTGACCCCAGACACCTCTCACATCCCTTCGGAGATGGTGGGTTTTGCTGCTGTGGCCATGCCCATGAGGTGCAGCCTGACGGGAGAGCAGGGAAAGCAGCTTTGGCCCAGCCACAGCTCTGCAGAGCGGCCGGTGTGGAGTCACCGCCTCAGTTCAGGATTGCTTTTTCTCTTTATTCTTCAACACCAAAAACCTGGCATGCATTCCTGAGTAACGAAGTCAATGAACACGAGCGTTTATTTTAAGTACCGGCGTTTCTAGGATGTCAGGTTTCAATTTTTATCATAACCAGTTGAATACCTGGAATTAAATTAGACTGTAATTATGTGGACTTTTGGTTTAAAAGAAATGCTTTTTCTATTGTAATAGAAAATACACTTTTGTTATTTCATTAGTTTTCCAGGGTGCCAGAATGTCTTCTAGTTTTATCCACACTGTTCTTTCTTCTCATTTAATTCTGTCTTTGTCAAATAATTGAATGTTAATTGCTAAGGAAGAGAAGTTTGTTTTGCTAATATTCAGTATTTGCAGTTGCAAGGAGATTATAAAATAAGTGCACCTTCTCCTGCTCTTACAGAAAGGTGGTAAGGAAAAGCGTAATTAAAGAGGTCTTGAATCAACGAACAAAGAAAAATACTCACACTAAAAGTAATACCCTCTAAGCACTAAATATGCAGAATTACACCATAGCACAATTGCATGGGATCCCCCTTGGGCTCTGATCCAGCAGGAACCATCTCTGGGCTGCTGAACGTGGCATTCTCTCCCTGGAGACCTACTGGACCTGGGTACACCTGAAAGAAACCGTGTGCCCATACTGTATTTAAAATCACAGCAACTGGAAACGAGAGGGGACCTGTGAGTGCCGAGGGAGATGATGGGGGTGGAGGAGCTGCTCTGTGAGGACATAAAGCAGGAGAGCAGAGCCTGGATCAGGCCTCATAGAAGCCAGGAGCTGAGGCTGCGACAGTGACAGAGGGGTTTGTCCGTGCAGCACTTGCTGCTCGCCTCAGGGGTTAAGAGCAACTCCTTGCTTCACTCCTCGCATCCATCGCCTGAGTGGCAATTGAATACACAGCGGAGCCCATGACCTAGCCAGATAAACAACGTGAAGAAAACTGAAGGCTTCAACATTTGCAAAATAAGTAACAGCATACAAGTATTTAAAAAAAAAATAATTAAAAAAATAGGAAGAGAGGAAAGCAAGTGAAAAGCTCAAGTGGACTTGTACCAGTCTAATGACAATCTCCAATATCATTTTTTTTTTCCTTTTCCTTTCAGAATGTTTTAGATATCAGGGTTTTGCGTCACGGTTACACCGATCCAAACAACTTAAAGTTTACTGAAATTAAAGTCCTGGGGGTGCCCACCAGTGTTACGCAGGTGACCGTATCGCAGAACGGCGGGACAATCCCATCGCCTCACGCCGTGAACTACAATAGCACCAAGAAGGTGAGATGCCGTTTGCAGGGTAATGCCACCTTCACAACTGCGCATGCGCTCTTCAGCCTTTGGAGATTCAGCCCTCAGCTGTAATACCACATATTAAAATACATTTCAATAAGATACATAAACTACCATCAGGTCATGTTTATATAACACACTGTTCAATATATAGTAAATAGTGTGCAGTAAGTGTGGTAGAGCTTTTAAGCATAGAAATTACTGTCGAGGAACCCAAACCGCTTCTGACATTGGAAAAGTGATGGACTTTGGTTTGTGCTTGGTTCCCGCTCTTCCCAATAGCTGACTTGCAACCTGTGAGATCTGAAGGAACGAAAAGCAACTACAACTATTTTCATAGTCTCTACACGACCCCGTTGTCAGTCTTGTCCAATGGCATTTTCATTTCCCAGCCCTGTTTGCCTACCGCCGTTTCTTATTCGACACTCCCATTTCGGCTGGAGGCACTGCGGCACAGGGCTCCTCCATCCGCAAGTCAAATCCCACTTCCTCTAAAGTTGTCGGCATACCTTCCACCAACTTCCGAGCACCGGGGTTTCCATCTGCATGGCTTGTGCCTCTCCAGGACGCTCCTCCCCTCCCGCCTCCCCAGATAATCAAGTCGAGCACTCCTCGAGGCAGCTGAAATAAATGTATATAATTGTAACGCTGTTCAAGGCGTCGCTCCTACGGAGCATCCTTCAAACACGAACAGAACTGCCGAGGCGTGTCTTGTCAGCTTTCCGCTCGAGGGAGACCGCCTGACCTCTTCTGCTATTGGGTTCTTATCACCCTTCCTTTGAAACTCAGTATTCTACTAAGTCTTAGTCCTTCCTCTCTTTCAGTGGAAAGCCAGAACTATATAAGTTTTGTACACAGCCAAAAACATGAGTTAAAAATGTAATTGTTAAAAATGTATTTCATTCTGCTGTTGACTTTCGGATGGGGAAAAAAAAAAAAAAGGGAATTCATACGCACCGTCGAATTACAGTATTTCCCAAGTTTTGCTGCTTTTTAAAAATTCCTTTATTTTTTTTAAAAATAAAAGGAATCCGAGTTTTAAAAGGGCTTCTGAATGAAGGGAAAGGATCAGAGCCTCATCATCAGACATCCCAAACCTATGCTGGTTAAACTATGTTTATAGCGACACAAACACAAAGGCAAAGGGAGAGCAGTAAGTTCTTGTAACCTCAAATGAGAAGCCACCATCTCTACTGAAGACAGAAAAAGCAGTGGATCTTCAGAGCAGAGTTACTAATTGTTCATTTTGTTTGTTTTTTTTCACAGCTCCTGACAATTACCGGGCTTCAACTTGATTTAGGCAAAGAGTACACTCTGCAGTGGAGCTAAAACGCCTGCAAAACAACATTGGCCATGCCCACGAATTTTCTCATTGTTTTAAAACTACCTTTCAATTTTTCAGCTTTCCAAGTGCCTCTTTGGCATCTTAGAATACTTTTTACTATAAAAATATACTAGTTAGTCGGTTCATATTGCGGTACTATGTGTATAAAGCAGTCACGTTTCAGTATTGTTGAAGGCGAACTACAGGCTCTCGGTGGGATGCAAAATCTGTACTTTGAACAGTATGGCACTTCAGTCTAACTTCACCTTTCACAACCGACAGTACAACTCCGCGTTTTCTCAGAGGAGAATTTCTGGCTGACTTGATGCGCGACAAATTTTGTAAAAAAAGGATATGGTTGGTGTTCCCTGCGTGGACCTGTGGCCATAAATCTGCCTATATATACATTTCATCTTAATTTTGATTATGCCTATGTAAGTCACTACTACAGAGAAGTATTTGAGGCTAGATGAAGTAAAAGTAAATGTTTTCAGATTAGTGCTTTAGCGTGAAACGATGTTTCAAGCTGTTGATCTGTAAAATACTAAGGTACTTTCTAAAGTAATTTTAAGGGGTTTTTAGCCAGGCATTTGTGTTCCCCGGTGTTTTGATCTAAAGTTGTAAAATTAAACCTGAAGTCTTGAGGTTGACTAATGAATGTTGGTCTCCGAGTGTTTATTTCACTGAAGGAAACGTTGTGGTACGTTTACTATAACAGCAATTCACGTTAAAGGCTTTTTCTATCCCAGGAGTGCAGCGTATGAGCTAAACAGATTGGTAAAGGGTATTTACAGTTAAATTTGATGGGATAAACTGCTGTCAGAGGTAGTGGTAATCTCCAGTGACTGTGCTTAAGATTCATTTTAAAGATTCCTCTCTGCTTTAAAACTTTGTAGTAAAAGAGCTAAGTAGCCAACATCGCCTAGGCGGATCAGTGTAATTACAGGGCTGAATTTACTGAAACTTCCCCCTCAATGATCAAATATGATCAATAACGATCAAATTGGCAATCCAGAGAAGATGATCATTCAGGTCTAAAGTTCCATTCTGAGCAATATTTTTGTCTGAAGGAACAAACGACCCTGTTTCTCCAGAGCCAGCCGTGACCAGCTGCGTAAGGAGCAGACGCAGGGACACGTCCCCTGGTTGCGGGGAGGGGCCGTGCAGGTCACTGAGCCTCCGACCCCTTCCCTCTCACGTCATGCCCTACCACTCGGCCTCCCCCCAGCTGACATGTGAAAGGGCAGGTACAGCCAAAGGCTTCCAAGAGCTTATTTTCATCATTTTCCTTATTATTAATTTTATCCAGGGAACCTCGCTGTTCTGTTTTCTTGGCTTTGAGAGGCTTGGCATGCCAGCTGCAGTGCCCGCGTTTCAGCCACAGGGGAAGGCTTTTACCGAGTCCCCAGGATAATAATCCATGCGGAACTCACACAGACTGAGAAATCACAGCTTCAAACACGCGTTGTCCACCTCAGGGAGGTGCTCCCTGCTGCATCTCTTCCAAAGGGCCCGGGAAATGCGCATCCCCTCCTGCCGCCTGTACGAGCACCCACAGCCCAGCCTGGCCCACAGCTCACTCCTGAAGCATCTGCGCAGCGTCACGGTCCTTAGCTGGAGACCAAAGAAGGTACGTGCTGAACCGGGTGGCATTTTCCTCAGGTTGAAAGTAGTGCTTCATGCAGTGCTTCTCTTCGGGTCAGATACGCGCACGAGCTGTGACGCATCTCCTGCGGCGGGAAGTCCCATGAAAGTCCAGGAGCCGCGCTGAGCAGCGGGGCAGTTTTCAACGGAATTACGTGAGCAGCCACAAAGATACTCCTTGTGTTGAGAACGGGATTTTTTGAGTATCGCTCTCTGCGTGGTTTGACTTTTTAGCACTGAAAATAATCACTCGTAAAGGCACGATACCTAAAGACACAAAACCTTCCCTGAAAGCCATAAAGTTCTGCTTTCGCTGTACTTTTTCTGGACTTTATTGGCTGCTGTCCTGGGCATTCCTAAAAAACAAATCAAAGAAAACACTTAATATATTATACTTAAGTATGTGTATATATATATTTGAACATTTTATATACATATATCTACATATACACACTTTATATACATATACATACACACATATATGCATACACACATGTATACAGAAATTTGTAAACATACAGATCTATTTATCCGTGTTACATGCATATATACATCCATATACGTGCATATATATGCACATGTATATCATTTCATCATTACTAAGCGGGGTTCCTCTTTACTGAGACTTTAAAAAAAATTTTAATAATGTTCAGGTTTCAGGGGAACTGCACCGGAGAACAGCCAGATGCACACAGGACCTTACCGGTGTACTTTTTTTTCTTGAAAAAATGTTCAAGTTTTAAGTAGCTCATCCCAGAGCTGATCCAAACCTCATGGGAATCGGTGAGTTTCTTTCCATGGCCTTTCATCGACTCCTGAAAGATTAGGTCTGGTATTTTAAACCCTGTGTCCCCTGCCCCTGGCACGGGTCCGGCTTCATTGACCAGAGCAAAACCAGCCTTTGAATCCATTACTGCAGACCAAGACCACAGCTTAGACATTAAATTAAGGTCAAGTAACAGGTTAATGAACTTTATGAAACTGTCCCTCCTAGCTGTGTAATTAGGAGCGGTAACCAAACGAAAACTTTGGCATTCCAGCTGCTCTAACCTCCATGTGCAAAGGACTTAGGCTGGACATTAGGAAACAATTCTTCACGGAAAGAGTGGTCAGACACTGGGATAGGCTGCCCAGGGAGGTGGTGGAGTCACCATCCCTGGATGTGTTTAAGACTCGTTTAGATGTGGTGTTGGGGGATATGGTGTAGGGGAGAACTTTGTAGAGCGGGGTTGGTGGTTGGACTCGATGATCCCAAGGGTTTTTTTCCAACCTAAATGATTCTATGAGTCTATGACTTGGGAAACTGAATAACGTACAGCAATTGCACTTAAAAGCGAACGGTGGTTGTGCAGATCCCTCCCTCCAGCTTTGGCCAATGTGCTTGTGCAGATCCCTCCAGCTTTGGCCAACATGCTTCTGCAAGATGGACAAATGTGCAACCGCTCTCAGAGCGCAGCAGGTACAGAGAAACGCCCAACGAATGTCCCTCCAGATGACAGCTTTTCAGGTACTAGCGGATAATCCCGGCTGTTTGAAAATTGAATATTTCTTTATCCTCATAACGAACGGTTAACTTTGCAGTTATTTATTGCTGCACCTGAGAAGGTGCCGTAGAAGCCCGAGCCGTGCTCCAGCCTGAGCCCAAGGCCACCGGCAGGCAGGGGACTGCTGGAGGCCAGGTCGTAACCCCACCCACCACACATCGAGAGGAAATCACATTTCCAATGACAGGTAGCACGACCTTCAATACCACGCAGTACAGAAGCGTTTCACACCCAACTGTTATTAATTCATCAGCCCGCCAAGCCACCGCCGCGTTTGCCCTTGTGCACTGAGCCCACGCGGCCGACCCGAAGGAGAGGGGGGCATGTTGGCACGTTTGGGTTTTAAGGCCATGGTGGGGTTTTTTTGGTGAATTCCCACCTGGCCTCTGTGTCCCCCGCTAAGCAAGTTCTGCTGTTGATCTTGGAGAAAGCAGAGAAACTGCAAAACTGGGGTTTCATTTTCATTCCTATTTCATTTCCTTCCTATTTCTCAAACAGCAAGTACACCAGACCTCCCTGCAGTCTCCTCCACGATTAGCAGTTTACCTTTGTATTTTAAATACGGTTACACGGCTGTAGCAATGTGTAGTATTCAGACCTAATTACCTTCCTCGTGCTTGGGAAGTGGAGGAATCCAAGAATCCTTCAATAACGCAACACGCGAAGCGCAAGCCTGGAAACAGCTGGGAGCTTGCTTTGCTTTCTAGCGACCGTAAGGCGCCGCGCGCCCCGGAGGTGACAGCTCTCTAAATTACATCCTCGCCGGACGAGCAGCTGGAGGACATTTTCAGAGGAGCGCCCTGTAATAACCAGAGGGTGACTCACCTTAAACACAGTCTGACTCGGAAACCTACGGAAACCATGACGAAATACCGGGTGTTTCCAGGACGCTTTCGGGTCAGAACCGCAGTCCCCAGGCTGCGGGGTTAACTCCTGCAGTACCACACCTGATATTACCACTGGGAAGGTGACAGATACCAGCAATAGATTTGTTATAGCACATGCTACGCAAGTAGTGGAGTTTATAAATATTTCTGGTTCTCATGGACTCAAATGTAGTCGGGATGCTTGCGTTTTTTTGCCTTTTGGAAGACGCTGCCGTGAGATTGTCCTTCCCCCCGTCTCGTGTTGCGGCTGAGGGATATTGGCACCGAGCTGCTCGATACAAGACCTCCTCCCTCAGCTCAGATCTTCCTCCACGCAACCATCGCCTTGTGAAAGCAGCGCTCTCACTGCTAAAAAGAAGCGCCCACTTACGCCAACTTACAGGGGAACGGCCACTAATTGGCATGGGAAGGAAATTATAAAGAATTGGCTCAGATTTACCTTCGGTGTGACGCCAAAGGGTTTCCAAACGATGACTGACTGACTCCGAAGGACTTCTCCAGGCGCACACACGAGCGAGTGGCTGGGCTGCCCGCCGGTGGAGCGTCGCTGTCGAACAGGAGCCGATATCGCGGCGCTAAAGAGACACTGATGGCCCTGAAATTACTATTCCGCTAATGTAAAAGACAAAACCGTGTCACACTTGGCTGTGCTCGTTCTAATGAAGCTGCCACACGCGCGCGGTTAATTGGATTTTTCCTCGGAGCCCGGGAGTAACAGCTGGATGGCAACATCTGGCAACACGGCGGGAGGGTGGGCTGGCTTGTGCAAAGCGATGGGAATTCACCCTTCGGGGTAGCACGGGGAGGGGGTGAGCTCTGCAAATGTCCCCACTGCTCGGGCAGAAGGCGCTCACCCCAACCCGCTCCGGGACGAGGAGCTCTCTCGTCCTTCCTCACATTTGAGTTATCTCCGGGCGGTGGGCAAACTAGCGCCGTCGTGTGTTTTAAAGCTTCTCCCAACTCCAGTGACAGGCACTAAAAGAAACACTTTCATTTTTTTGTTTTATAAAAATGCAGGGGTTTTCGTACTATCGGTTAATGAAATTTTGTTTTTCTTTAGCTAAACCAGGAAATTTTGGTAAGGAGCTACACCAGCAACGAAGAGTTTGTACGCTCCTCTCTACATTCGCTGAAAAACGCTGATCTCATTTTGTTCCGAGGATTAAGTCAAGCCCGCTGGCGTTTCCACTGCTATTAGTAATACGAATATATGGCAATATGAATTGCTACGAATTTCTGAATGAGGACGAATTGAAACTGAAACTTTAAAAATGAAACCAATGGGATGCAACGCTTCAAATCATCCTACGTGGAAAGGTTAAGTGTTTAAATACACATTTGGTATATGCTACACATGTATAATTAACAAGTGTATGTCTAAGATTATACACTTACACACACACTATATATATATTCTTTAAATTATTAATATTTTAAACTCTAATATGTAAAATAAGGGTTTTAAAACTTATTATATGGTTATTCTCAAATTCAGAGTTATTTAAGTTGAATTTTTAATGCACAGGAGGCATTATGCGCATTATAATAATTATGTAATAAGCAATTTAGGAATGCTCTCTGACCAGTGCTTCCTTTTTGATAATCTCCGGAGACCTTTCAGGCGGATACCGGGCACCGTTTACTCCCCCTGATACAAACCCTACATTCCGGGTCAGGCCACAAAGCAGCTGATACGGATATATTCCAGCTATTTTTAAAAATCGCAGCGATTTGCGTCGAGCACTGGGTGCAGGAAAGGCAAATAAAAGTGACATTCACCCGGGGTGACCAAAAAGTGGTTGTTAAAAACATTGTTTGCCATCAGTTGTCTCCTAAAAGTACCACAGGGATGGAGGAGAGCGGAGACGCCGGTCTAGATGAGTCCCCCCAGGTCCGTGGGTTTCTCTGCTGGCCGGGGAATTGCTGAGCCGGAGGATCTGCCGTGTGACACGGAAAATGGGCAACTTCTCTGTAGATCTGACCGTCCAGGCCGAGGGCCCGGCGGGACGCAGCCGCGGGAGCTGAAACAGCCGGTTGAAAAAAAAGTAACCTCGTACCCGGTTTTGGTATTTGGATAAAAGTCCCGGTCTGAGGAGTGCGATGTGATGTTCTGAACCCAGAGGAGCCGCTGCCTAAAAATTACAGAACTCGGACGGCTTGTGTTATTTTCTCATGACTATGAATGTAACGGAGAGTAACGCACTGTGACTTGCGACTGTAACGTTTGACACCGAAAGCTGAGAGAGTTGGGCTCTATCTCAAGCCCAGTCGTTTTGCTTTGTCCATTTTGCTATCGCTTTCACTAAAACATCTAATTGTATTGGTTATTATTTTTAACAGATTAATGTGAAAATAAATAGCGTTTCTTAACGCTGCGCTGTCGGGTATACATTTAATAAATGTTACCTGTAGTGACACTTTCAGCCTCCTCTGAGCAAACTGCACAACCCAGTGCATTCCTTTCACGTAACAGCTGCAGCAGCTCCTTCCTCCTCTCCGTTGGCTCTTGATCCATGCGATTCCTCGCCACACCCCGACACCGCTCTCTTACCATTTGTGCCGGGACGTTTGGATCAGAGCAGACAGAAGAAACATCTCCGGGAGGATCCGTCCTGTTGGGAAACACGGTTGGGTTTGCCGTTCAGTGGTGACACTGTCACCCCCCGCGCGGGGACTCATGGGCCCCGCTCCTTCCCGCTGTCTCCTGCTGGGACGAGCGATGCCGAGGGAGGACCTGGCTGGCAGGAGCCGACCCAGACGCTGCCGAAGGGTAAAGCTCATCACGGCCAGGGACAGGGAAAGGTTTTCCTCCTGTATTAACGTCACTAAATAATGGTAATGGTTAATAACGGTGTCTCCTCGGGTAACAACCTTGTAACAGCGTTTGCAAATCCTGGGAGAGACAGTAACCCTCATTAAAACGGTTCTCCAGCAGCTTGCGGTGAGTTCAGAAACTGCTTTTGACCTGCACATTTTTTGCCGTTTGTTGGGCCGTGTCCCTGCGACGCAGCGCGGGGCGCGCGCCTGCGCCACTCCTGGGTTTCGTTTCTGCCCCTTGGCTTAAGGCAGCCTCTGGCTGTTGGCATCCGACGGCAGCAGGCTCCGAATTCCTCAAAGCCACAACTTCGGGCTGCAGAGTTGAGGTTTTCCCCGTCACCTACTGACATTCTTTTAGAAGGGAGCGCAATCCGTGGGCCGCTCCAAGGGGCGAGCGGCGGGAGAGCTGCCCCCTCGCCTGCCCCTGTGCCGTCCCAACTGCCAACTCCTCTTTCCCATTCCCGCCGTCCCGCACAGCTCCCGGGGCTGCCTTGCCCCCGGCTCCCCCTGCCGCAGCAGCCACCGGGAGCCCAACGCGGGCCCGGCGGACGCCCGGGGTTTGGCAGCCCCGTGCTGGGGACGCAGGAGCCCCGACGCCCAACGGCCGCGCCGCAGCCAAACCCTTCCTTACAGCAGGGCGCCAGCCGAAGGTTCTCCTGACGATTCAAAATTATACATTTCCCTCCTGTTAAATAATGAATGAAAAGAAAATAGAATTTTCTGCACTGCACGTACAAGCTCTCAGATTAATGTGCTGCTGCCCAGTATTCCCAGATTCGTTTTCCGTTGCAGCCGGCAGTGAGGCCGGGGAAGCATGTTTTGTTATTTTTCATACCAGGCAGCTCTTGCTTCCTCTACAAGTTTCCATCTGATTCCTCTCATGAAATACCTCTCGCAATTGAGCTAATCTCTCCTGCGGCTCCTCCTTTTCTCATTTTCACTGCCAGCCTTCGCCTTCTGTTCAGCACCCTGCGCCGCTATCGGGCTTGAGAAAATGCTTTTACGGGTTCTACCTATTCCATCTCTAACTTTAGAAAACGAAATATTTTCATGCCACCTCTACACACTGCAATTTTAAACGGATCTAATCGGTTCTGCCCTCTACCTTTTATAACCAGAAACATTTTCAAATGAAAATTGAGATATCCCATCTTTCGGTGATAGCCTAATCTCTCACTCTCTTCCTATATAACATTTCAAGCAATAAAAAAAAAGTTTGCCTGACTTTGAGAACTTACCCACAGCACAAAAGCCTTTTCCAAGAGTTTTAATTGAAGCTAAGCATCTATTTAGGTTACGGTGTTCTATCTTTAACTTGAATAGAATAACTCCTTTTCTTGTATTTAACCTTTGATCAGCTGCCTACCTTTGAACTCTTGGATGACTACCCCCTTCTTGTTATCCTTGTCCCACTTCTCCCGTAACTCTCGCGTAACTGCACCCTATAAATCAAAACAGAATTATTTTGGGTCAAGTAATGTTTTGGGGTTTTTTTTCCCCACGGGGATGGTTTCAGTCAATTTGTTTGTCCTTTCGTTTTTGAATATAACCACTATGGAGATCTGGGATATAATGCTGCAGGACACCTGTACAGTTTTAAATTAAAGTCAGTATTGGAAAACCAAAATTTTTATATATATATACCTTTGAATATTACAAAATATATATATATATAAACTCTTGAATTTACATATATATATATACACACACACACCTTTGAATATTATAAAATATGTATATAAACTCTTGAATTTATATTCCGGATTACATCTGAAAAGCCAACTTGCCCATGATGGACTTGGCCCAGACCACTCCGCGGTCGCTGCCTGGATCTACCTCCCTTCTCCATCCCCCCGTCGCCCCCGGAGCGGGACCCCAAGGGGACCGTGCGCCCCCGCGGGCAGGAGGCCGGGCAGGGGCGGGAGGGACAAGTGTCCCGCTGTGCTTGGGGGTTACTCCCTCTGGGTGACAGACACTCTTAGGGATGCTCCTCTTCCCTGCCAGGATTCCGAAACCTCAAGATAAAATAAATCGGCAATAACAACTAAAAAGAAAACGATGCCACACGGTTTAATTGGATCGGCACTTTTTCCAGCATTACACCTGCTGACGTCTCTCTCTTCCGGCTCCCTCTGATCACGCGAACGATCCCTGGTGATGCAGGAGGGGAACAAGGGACAAGCGGGTTGTTCTGGCTCTCAGCAGCCGTTATGTACAAAGCTGCCCCTACACAAGCGACGGGATGACTCCTGGTGCAGAGAGCGGGGAAAGACAGCTCTTAAATTGCTCAAACGGAACTGCTGGAATACGGCAACGGGCAGCTCGCGTCGGCACTCGGTCACCTAACTTCTGAGGTAGGCACCAACCCCAAACTAGCCCTGCCGAGAGCTTGTGTTAACGAGTTTTAAACAGTCCATTTCAGAACACAGATACTTGCAAACAGACCGGCCCAACCCTCCCATATCACTCGAAAGAACAAATGGCTACGCAAATAACAGTTATTTTTTAAAAAAATCACATAAATCAAAAATTAACACGTTAAAAATTGTGGCATGGTCTGAATTTCTCTGAAACCAGCATTGCATGAATGTTCTAAACTACTGATTACCTTGGTTTAAGTGCTCGCGTTAGAGGGCTTCTTGCTTCAGGATAGATGCAGGCAACAATCTTCCTGACGAATACGTGTCTGCAAATGAATTCAGAACGGAGAATTGAATTTCTGTATTCATAACGCATGGACCGGTAAACGGTTATCAATCCCCTTCTCCCCACATCGTTTCAAACCGCAGAGGTCTGAGTGATTTCTCATTCATATGGCACTAGCAGACCTGGCGCACGTACAGAGGGTGGGGGTTTTTTTCTGTCTTTTTCTTTCGAAATATCCTTTTTCATCACACATCCCACCCCACTTCTTTCACTACCACATCCCAAACGAAGAGTAAATATTTGCTCATCTTGTGCACGTGTAGAAAGAAATAAAAAGCCGATGACAAAATTACTCACGAACCCTTCCACACCGGGAGCGGTCGCTCAGAAAATCAGTTGAATGGAAGGGCGGGATACCCGGAAGGATGGAATGACGTGGAATGAAACTACTGCCTGGAGTCTTGGCTCACGGTGCATTTTGACAGTGAATTTGTCGCAGGCGAAGCTCCATACTTCATTTCAAAGCACACGCTGAACGTAGCTGGAGATACCACCGCTCCCTCTGTACGTACCTTCCTTCTCCCCCACGTACGTGAATCCGTATCAGCCTCTGAAACGCTCCCAAGGACCATTTCTTCCCTGCGCGTTTATCTGTGACTGCGGCAGTAACACGCAGAGGCTCCCTTCAAAGCTTCCAGACTTTGAAAGAGGAACACGGAGAAAAAGTTCTGCTACTGAAACGACCCAACTGTTCGGTTCATTTTGAAACTCTTTCTCCATAGATAAACCTAATATTCCCTCTGTTGAGTGGCAAGTTCACAAGGAAACCATAACAATAAAGAATGATGGTGAGAGAGCCGGCATTAGGTGACGTTAGTTGCCACCGAGGAAAGGCGTGCTGGTCCCTCACGGTCAGGGCTCCTGAGGATGCTCAGCTTCTGGCAGGCTCTTTTCTCCTCAGCACGCTCTGCATGGCAGCACCTAGCGAACAACGCAAAAGGGAATGGTTTTCATAAAATAATCTGAAATTGAATCATTTCTGAAACTGAAGAACATCACCGAGATGACCATAAAGAAGGATCATCTTATTGAAACTAAAAATACGTGATAAATAATACCGCGGAGAGGGCAAGCGACGTGAGACTTGGGAGAGTCTGGGACTGCAAAGTTCAATTAAAGCCTTTTTTCGAGCATCTTTATGTTAGTGCTACTGTGCACAAATAACTCAAAGAGGCTGCCAGTTCACGTGCCTTATTTCACCGGGGCGACACCTCTGTGCTCAGGTAACGGTTGATAGCGTGCTTTAGATATGAGTCAAGTACACGAACCCTGCTCAAGTTCGGCAGTGCCGGGCGACGTTTCCGTCAGAAGAACCTGCCCGTGCAACTGCAGGCTGTAAGAAGCGCACGAGAGCGTGAGGAATGTCGATCTGCGGTTATAAAAATACCCACAGTTAAAATATTTCGCACGACCCGGTGATTTTTACACCTGGAGATGATACGCTTGTAGACATGATTTAGCCAGGCTCGCTTTAAACGAAAGTTATGTGCCAAGGTGAACGGGGCTGTGCGTCCCTCTGTATTGTTTTATAACAGGGAGCTTGAAGAATACACCGGATTTTTTTTTTTTATTCTCGAAGACAAAAAAAATAGGCTGCTTAATGCTTTTTCTCCCAACGACCTGAATGCCCCAGGCACAGGACAGGAGAACATGTCGATAAGGGGGATCTCCTGTATATTTACATCCCAACCACATGCGGGCAGGGCTGGGGGCTGGCGCCGGCCACCAGTTGGTACGTGGAGGGCGACAGCCCGGCCTGGGCGGTGGGTCACCTATTGCAGATGCACTGGGCAGGCGTCCCTGGGAGCTGGAGGTACCTGCACGTCCCCTTGGCGTGATGGGCTCCCAGAGGTGGCTGCAGAGCATCACGTACAGCCGTAGATACAAAGACATAGGTCTAAAGACGTAGATGATCCTGGTGCGGATCCGCTGAGCACAGATAACTACCTAACCCCAAAATAAACTCCAGCACAGAGAGATTCAACACACTAGAGTAATTTATAGCACTGGATATTATGTCCACGACAGAAAACAAACATTTGCATAGTTCGAACTAATGAGACAATCTAAGTCTCGGTGCATTCTACTTTGCTTTGATGGTTCCATTAAAAAACTAATTTGCAAATAATTTAAAACTATTATGCCTATACACACACACACATATATATATCCCACACTGATATACAAATATGTGGGTGTTATTACTGATCCACACAAGTATTACACAACTTTGCTGACACGACACAGAATCATGGAGTATTTTTTGGTTGGAAAAGACCTTTAAGATCACCATGTCCAACCATCAACCGAACACTGCCCAAACCACTACTAACCATGTCCCTCAGCGCCACATCTACACGATACCTCCAGGGATGGTGACTCCACCACTTGTTCCAACGTCTGACAACCCTTTTGGTGAAGAAATTCTTCCTAATACCCATCCTAAAGCTCCCTTGGTGCAACTTGAGGCTGTTTCTTCTTGTCCCATCGCCTGTTCCTTGGGAGAAGAGACCGACACCCCCTGGCTACCCCCTCCTTTCAGGGAGCTGTAGAGAGCGAGAAGGTCTCTCCTCAGCCTCCTCTTCTCCACGCTGAACACCCCCAGCTCCCTCAGCCGCTCCTCACAGGACTTGTGCTCCAGACCCCTCACCAGCTCCGTCGCCCTTCCATGGACCCGCTCCAGCACCTCCATGTCTTTCTTGTATCCTATTGCCCCGGTAAATGAGTGAATATTGTGGAAATAGTTTTCCTTCCCTTCCCTGCGTGGGCAGAGGTGGAGGCAGAGCCCCAGGCACGGCGCCGCTGGGGGCCGGTGCTGCAAAGAGGAGCTGAGGAAGGCTGGTGGGAAAAGGCAGCAAACCTTCACCACAGGTGATTCCCCAAAGCCTCGCAAGTTAAATTTCCCTGGTGTTAATACAAGACCAGGTAAATGCATGTTTTTTACGGGATCAGTAAAACGTCTCTGCATTTTCTCAGCCTTTTTCGGACTTGGGATTTTTCTCACAGGGTGTAAGCCAGGTAGGACTTCACTGAAATCTCTGGCATTACCCTGAAAAAACTCCCAGAAGACGGTGCCCACATCTTTTCTAGTAGCGGACTATTCTGAATGTTTTCTCAAAGTTTGTCGCTTCTCATCTGCATAGTGAAAGCAACTTTCAGATCAGCATTCCCCTTACTGGATGCACCTTATGCCCTGCTCTACTGGCTGCCAAAAAGCTCAAGTTTTTGATATTTCTTCAGACATTTTTATGCTTTTATGTCTTCCAAAAAGTGAATGTTGCCATCAGCCAGCGCAGGCTTTCGCTGGCAGCACCACATGCATGACCAGACTGATGATTTAAATACTCTCTCAGTACCTAGAAAATAGCACCGTTCATTAATATCTTATGAGAAGAATTTTGGGTCAGGCTTTTTGCCTCTCATAATGCATTTTAATGCATTTCTTATTGAGTCTTCCATTCCAGTTCTGGAGAGGTAATTCATACTTCTACTCAATATTTCCTTCCAAGAGAAGAACAAAAGCCGGAATTCTCTACCTACTGCTAGATAATTCCTATGAGATTTTTTTATTTATTACTAATAGCAGCTAGATAGGGAATATACTTTCCACCATACCATAAAGCATATTTATGAGAATACAGATACTTACATGTGTCAAAAAGGAAATTATTTTTTCCTTAAATAAAGGGGGAGCAAAACCAAAAGAAGCATTTTTTTTTAACGACTACGCATTGAAAATGTCAAACTTTGAGGCTAGACGTTTCCAACGTAGATTGATTTGAAGTTCCTTTACATATTGGGTAATGAATCATAATATTCTTTTTGTTGTTGTTGTGTGGAAACAACACCCCAGAGAGAAAATATTTTCAGCTGCTAGAAATGCGGCTTTCACATTCATGTATGGCATGTAACTATATAGAACGTGTCTATTATGATAAATATTTACAACCACAGACACGCATCTGCATATCCTGCGGAACTGATTATGTCAACGGGAAAATACTCAGTTACTTGACAAAAGATACCGCTTTTCTCTTTTTTAATATAGAATGCACATAATAAAAAAATATAATATCTTGCAGCGTTCTTTCCAGCACCTGTGAAGAACACTATTTTCATCCTACGGTGACTCTGTAAAAAGTTAACACCTTTAGAGATTGTGCTTATTTGTTTTTATGGATACTTATGCTTAGAAAACCCACGGCTGTCTACACGCCCTGTATTCATGCACATGTGGAATCACAGAATCTTCATGGTTGGAAAAGACCTTTGAGATCATTGAGTCCAACCATACACACACAACAACAAACAAAAAAACCCCAAAAAACCCCAACCCCTACAATCTCTGTCACTAGAGCATCTTTCCAGCTATTTGTTCAGCTGCGTAGATGTATGGATATAAGCACTGCGCTTCCTTTGGGGTTTTTTTGAGATAATTTTAAATCGTCATGAAATCTAATAAATCAGTACATCCGTGGTAGCAAGGCTTCAAATACTACATTCTTAATATTTTGGCAATTATCTTCAAGAACGATGACAAAATAAACAATTTCCCGCAGCCTGCCATTTGATCATTTTTTCTTAAAACCTTTATTGCATTTTTTTGCGTGAAATGAGCTACAAAAGAATGCCTCTTCAGTTTGTTCCACTACGGCGCGAAAGCCGAAAGCGGCAGCCACGCGCTTATTGCAGGACGTGTGTGAGAACGTCACCACGGCGCTGAGGTGCCCACACGGAGAGCGCTGGGTACCTGCCGTACGCGCGGCAAACCCACAGCAGCTCCCGAGAAACTTCAATCCCTCAGTCCCTTTACTGTGACTACCGCGCTTTTGTTCTTATTTACTTTATGGGTAACTTATAAATATTTAATTTTAAGAGGACCCATGAAATAAAACGAGCTTTTAGCACAAGGTGACCGACTGGTGATTTGGTTTAACTTTCAGGTACAATTAAAGGTTTTATTGCCATCCTACTGGAAGAGCACAGACATGGTAAAATAAGTGAGACGGGGAGGTTCAGCCCAGGTGGAGCCTCCCGAAATCCCGAGGGCACCCTCCATCCATCCCTACGTCCCCACAGCTCCGGGGGATGTGCCTGGGAAACCGCATCCCTGAGCCCACGAGGAGGGGAGCAAAGAGCTGGGTTCCACAAGAGCTACGAACGGAGGGGGTGGGATGGGGAAATGTTTGTATGTAGTACTGTGGAAAAACAGGGAAACCAGGAAAACATATTATCGCTTTTTTAAATTCCAAGTCACATATTTTAACAATAGGAAAAAAACACCCCACCATTATTGTTGAAACCAAAGAATTTCAACTTCCCAGCCGCCTGTTTTGTTGTCAACTTCAGAAGTTTCCGAAGCCTAACAACATTACTTCAAAAGCACTTGGTTTAAATGTACACTAGATAATGAAAGAACATCTTTTAAGAGGACTTTCAGACAGATAAAAACCCCCAGCAAGCTTACACGGCTGACATCTTGACAAATGATGTACCAAAAAAGATCGGGTCACAGAAATAAAGATGGTGGAGGAGAGCGACGCATTCTCCCCAGCTAATTGACAACTTGGGAAACAAACGCATCAAAAGAAATACATTATGATATTACTCCAGTGAATACGGCCTGTCAGAAAACGCAGGCTGCTTATTAGTTTGGAATAAGCATTCATTTTGATCTCAGGCAGGGCAGAGAGATGAGTTCTGGAAGCAGAAGAAATCTATCCGCGAGGGCTCGCAGCACAATGTGCTCGGAGAAACAATGAAGGCGCGTTTGAAGGCCCATTAGACAGCAGCGAGAGAATCTGGAAAGGCAACAATTCAAATATTCCTAGTGCTCTGCAGCTTCTTTCTTATTTAACAGCTTAGGAGGGCTGCATATATTACAGACGAGTTGGAAATAACTTCGAGATGGGAAGTTGGGAAGAGGAATATGTTAAAGGCATCACTCAGCCGCTCCAATGACTCTGGATTCAGGACGGTACAATTTGGCGCGGAAACCACTTCCAAGAGGTGTGTTCAGGAGAAAAATCCAGAAACCTGGCATTTGATGTCAAGTATTTCAGACCCAACCAAGTTACATGAAACTGTTTCCTCGTCTGACCATGCTGTGGAAACGTGGAGCTGGGAATCTCCCAGAACGTTCCCCAAAATTGCCATCCAGCAGCAGGAGGAAACAGGGTGCTGTTCACTTCCATAGCCCACGTTAGATGTAAGCCTACCGCAGACCACTAAAAAACCCTGCGTATTTTGAATATTACCATCCCCTGCCAACACATTTGTTGTTAGCAGTCTCACCGCAAGAAGATCTACCAGCTCTGACAGTCCTCCCAACCCACCCATTTTTAAGGATAAAATTAAGGAGTTAGGGAAAATGGAAAATAACGTAATAAACGTGACATCCTGGAACTTATTAATGAAACAGATAAAGTATTACTAAAAGACAGAAATGGGAAAGAAGGAAAAGAATATAGTAAGACCCCTTTAAAAAGTGCAGAGAAGAAAATATGACAATTTAACTTCAAGCACGGTCTAACAACTTTATGACTGCCTTCCCACCCCCAAAGTCAAATAAGCAGATTTTAGGACATTCAGCATCAGATTGAATTCACTCCTAAATCCAGTTCCATTAACCACCTTGTTTTCAGACCCCTACACCACAGTGCTCTGTGGTGCAAATATAGGGAAAGGAGCGGGGGGCGGATAAGACTTTCTGTGAAAATGCTTTCCCGCTCCGTATTTCTCTCTTACAATTCTAGAAAAACTCAATAAATGTGAAATAAAAATGTTAAAATGCTAAAAAAGTTGCGTGTATTTCTGACATACCTGATTGCATCTTCATAAAAACGTGCGGAAAGAATAAACAACATGTTGATGCAATTGTCCTTTTCCGTTTTCGCAAGTACCGCCACAAACGGGGATGGTGAAACCTTGACACTACCGATGTCAGATAACCTTTCTAGCGTCTGGGTCCAGGATCTTTACTCAACTTAAGTGGCTCCGTTTCCGTAACATATTTTTATTTTCAGGAACAGAGAAATACTGTGAGACAATTACTCTACTAAAATAAGGTATGTGAAATGAAAAAGCCATACATGAATGTTTCACCTTATTGAAAAAGGAACCGTACCCTTGACATTCGATTGAGAACAGAGCTATACTTTCAAGGATTTTACCACTAATACTTAAAGGAGTAAATAGCAAAGTTCCTTCTTATCTTTATTTGTCTACAATTGTGTTCAAACAAACCGAAAAACCGGGGTTTCAAACATTTGTTGTATTGCCTATGATGCCCTCAGTGGATGGTCTTCTGCTGCTGAACTGCAGATTCACCGTATCTGGATTTTTTTAACTAGACTTTGATTTTGAGAAATAACAGACCAAACCTGAATTGTCCGTTGTTCATTTCTATACCCTGATATTGCAGTTATAATGCTTTAATGTTAACAAATATAGCTTAAACATTTTTTTTTTTAATTTAAATAGTATTAAAATAGCACTGAAAGTCAGGAGCACCCGGTTCGTTTATGGACTGGTGAACACCGCCCATCTCCTGCAGCATTCACCTTCACCCTGATACTGCACCATCTGAGACATCTTAAAAAGAAAAATCTTCTCATGCACGTTTACACAAGTTAATGGTGATATGCTCACCAAACTAAGCATGAAAGTACAAAGTGCTGCTTAAAACCGGAGATGCCTTCGATCAGAGAGAAGTCCCTGCAAGAGAACAATTTCCCATCGCTGCTTTGGCCGCAATGGTTATTTCCCTGTGCAGGTGACGGGCTGACTTCCCGCACGAGGCCGCTCAACGGCTGTGGTGAACAGGTTAACCGATGAGCAGAGACTAAAGCGAAGCCTGGTTGAACTCAGCTTGGCAGAAATCAGTGTCACGGGCCTCCAGGGGACGAATCGGCGTCACTGAGAACACGTGCCCACCGTCAGAGAGGGTACGTAGCTGTACCAGAGCCTTCCTCAGCAGAAGGGAGCGCAGACCAAATAACTGATTTCAACATCTAAAAATACGTCGGTATCAAGTCAGAGACCGCCTTCTCTTCAAAATTTATACTTATTAGAAAACGACTGAACGCAATTAACAGACAGAGGGCAGTCAGAACAGAAAACAGCAAATGGCATTTCACTTGTCTCATCTGACAGCCTAATGGCAAAACCATCCACAACAAAATTATTGTCTAATGTAAGAGCAGAGATGAAGCGCTCCACAGGAATGAAGGAAATCCATGGCCACTTGATGGTGACAAGTTGGTTTAGATTTTCTAGATGGATATAACACATCCTTCCATCTCCATCAGCCTTTGCCAAACAACTTTCTTTTCTCTCTTGTGGGAATTTTCCACTTTTAGTTTATTGGTATTTTCCACTGGAAAAGGAGG
Organism: Chroicocephalus ridibundus; assembly: GCF_963924245.1. NCBI lineage: Eukaryota > Metazoa > Chordata > Aves > Charadriiformes > Laridae > Chroicocephalus > Chroicocephalus ridibundus. The sequence continues at coordinate 69,320,034 of NC_086289.1, read as the reverse complement.
AGGAAAAAAGAAATCATTCTACCGCTCTCCCTTAATAACTCCCAAGCATTGGCTGAGCAGCAGCCTGCCTTAAGATCCTCCAGCCCTTTCTCGCTTTTCCAAATAACTTCTACAGAGTTAATAAAAACTGCAAACATCAGTGACCACTAAAAAAAAGGGGGGGGGGGGGAAGAAAAAAACTCACACGTAAGCCCACCAAACAACATCAAACACCAACAGTTTTCACGTATTATTGCAGAACGGCTTCAAATCCCTTATGTACACAACTGAAGACCTGCACTTACCCGCTATTGCAAAATCCATCGCGCAGCCTGGCTGTCCTCAGGTGTTTCTAATATGTGCAGGTAAATATTGATAAAACATCATTTGGAGGGCTGAGGATTCTCCGTCAATTCCCCATAACTCTTGCAGAAAGGCTTCCCGGGCAGTCGCTGGTATGAAGAGTCGAGCAGTTCTCCTGGCCGACCGGCGAGGGGCAAGGCAGCAGCCAAGCGATTAGAGTGGGCTAGAAAATCGGCAAACAAATTAGTTAAGATAAAGCTAAATTCAAATTCACAAAAAAGGTGAACTCGCAGTTTGAAGCAGCATCACGAGAAGAAATGCAGACCTTGGAGTACACATCTACTTACAGGAACACTGGGTTACCTGACCAGGAGGTCTGTGCAGGGTTATTACGCTGACTCATTGGTTTTGCTAGTAGTAAATCCTACTGCTTTTCTCCTAAAGGTGATTTTTTTTCTCTTTTTCTCAGCATTGTGAAATCAGCAATTATTTGATATGCTTGCTATAGAGCCCTTTCATCATTCCACTATCACGGCTGCCAAAAGTTTTTGTCTTCTGCAAATGACACAACGTCTGAAAAATACTGGGTATTTTATGAAACCTCTTCTAACGTATTCTCTACGCAACCACGAAACAGCCTTAGGTTTTACACACTACACTGGAAATTTTGGATTTTACTACAAATCAGATTAAAAGAAATTTGAGATTAAAGGCAATCTCCTACTAGATATCCTCAAATAATAAAGAGAAAAGACATGTAAGAGGTGACCCTCTGGGGAAACTAAATCTTGGAGAAAGTAATTTTTTTACAAGTAAATTTGCATTTTTATCCACACTACAGACCTTGTATGTACACCACCTGTCACCAGGCTGCTTCACGAGGACGCTTCTGCATTCCTGCCCTGCTGCCCGACTTGCTCCTGCCACGAGATTGCCAGCCCACTTGGTCAATTAAGAGTCTTCACTGGTGGCTGAAATAATTCTCCTGGAGAAAGGTGCGATGTTTATTAGTCTGCACAGAGAAAATCTACAAGCGAAAAGCTCTTTTCTGAGCAGGAAAGCTGCACACGGTGTGATGTTACTCTGTCGATGACAACAAGGACCGTTCCCTCCCGGCCTCTCGCCACCGGGCGGTGGTGGGTTTGCGCAGACGCCTGCATACAGACCTTCCTCAGTCAGGCTGTGTTTTCTCCTCTAACTTCTTGCATTTTCTCTCTTCAGACTTTTTAACGAGGGAGAGTCGTACAACTTTATCTTACAAGTAAGCGTCCTTGTGCTCTTCTACTTGTTTTCTTTGAACTTACCAGTCACGCCTCGTCTATGTGTTTGAGAGCGCGGTTAAAAATTGTACGTTTTACATCAAAGAACTTGGTCCGGCGGCTGTTTTTCCCACACTTTTATTTCTCTCTACCATAAAACCAATCCTCCATGAACTTATCACCACTAAATGCAATAACAGAAAACAAAATGCACTGCTGGAAACTTTAGTGCTAACCAACCCTTATGGCTATGTTAGAAATGCTATAAAACACACCTTGTTTACGGGAAAGCCGACGCATTCTTTTTGTGCCTGTAATCTCTGTAGACCACAGCTGCCCCAAGCAGTTTTGACGATTTTGCCACAAGAGTTGTGAGAAACTTTAAGGAAAAGGCCACCAGATCATATATTTGCATCCCAAAATGTCACGTGGAGCATTCAAGTTTGCCATGTACATTATTTGCTACAGTGATCACACAATTTAACAAGTTATTAAAAATAAGGCAATTGCATACTGAGTTCAGGGCATTTCCTTTGCAGGCTCAGCTATTACGCATTTTATTTCACTTTGCAGAGAATTTTGTTTCATCTACTGCAGAAATATTATCATCAAGTATTAATAGTTTTTTTCTGTATTCATAGTCATAATATGCCAAGCGTTTGACTGTTTTCCGCCATTCTAATAAACTATTCTGCAAGGAAAGAATTACGAATCGTCTTAGACGATGAAGCAATATCACCCTCGCAGTCGAAAACTACGTTCCATTTCTAAAAAGCACAATAGAGAGCAAGTCTACATGACAGATGAAGAAATGCTGGGGCTCTCGATGCACAAATGCAATTTGTCAATCTTTTTCTTTTCAAAATACCAGAACACTTCAGATATTCCTGCACCTTCTTCACACAATGCAAAACCCACTTGAACTTCTGTGGGAGGCAATTAACAATAATGAAAGCTGACTTCAGTTCTGAGTACGTTGTTTTTAAATGCCACCCGCGGAAGTTCAGGTAGATCTTCAACACTTTTCCCTTTCAAAAAGGAGATGGACCGAGTATATTATACACTGAGAGCAAGAGCTTTTGTTAGCCTTCATTGCAAATTCAAAACATTGCCCTCGTAGCAGAAATCATGGCTCACTTTGAGAAGGTGAACGCATCGGGTACAGACTCATTTTACTTACAAAGACTAACTGTAACGTGGGTAGGAAGGAACTCAACCTCCAGATCCACCTCAGATTCTGGGCGTATCTGTCTAGATTGCACCTAGATTTCACGGCCTCTTCTTTTTTTCCGTGGATGCCATCTAAAGACAACCAGCAGAAGACAGCTTTCGTTTCCAGAGCAAAGTTTAAACAGATCAAATTTCTCATAAACGTGTAAGCATTTCCTTTCTGAACTGCTTTTAAACAGAAGTTCCCTACAGAAAAAAAAGACTAAGACTTTGTTAAAATGAAGACACTCTTTGTATAATATTTTAGATTAAATTCATGATTTAGTAAGTGCAACGACTGCTGTTATTACACTTCCACAGCATTTCGAAAAAAGTAGATGGCCAGGAAAAATGCGAAGAATTATTGCTAACAAAGATGTAGTGTAACACATTTAAAGCTCTTGCCAACTACAAAAGTAGTAAAGTTTGAAGAAGATAATACAACAAATGTAATGGTTTGCTTTGCATCTTAAAATAGATAATGAAGCAACTAGACACAATATATCTAGCAGTTAATGCGCTCAGTGCTACATAAATAACAGGTTACTGCAGTATTGTTTAGTATGCTAATAAAACTAACAGATGACCAGATTATGGCTCTTTTTTCACACCATTGGTTTTGATGGGTGATATTCTCCCACTGAAGTTAGTGGGGCTATTCCCATCAATAAGACAACCACGAATTTTGGACCATTAGAGCCAAATATAAGCCAAAACACTATTACTCCCCTTCGTGTAGAACAACTGATTTTGTGAATGGGGAGAGGGGGTCAGGTCTTTAGGAACGGTTTAGGAACAGCAAATGTTCCCAGAGCACGACCGCGTTCGCAGGTCCCGCAGGAGCCTCATCTCCCAGCCGGGGCAGCTCCATCCCCGCAAGAGACGGCTCCTGTCACTGCTCCCCGCCCCGACCCCTCGTCCCGGCCATCAGCACCTTCAACCCGGAGAGGAAGGAGCAATCACAACACGCTGAACGAGGAGGTGAAGAGAAACAGTCATCTAACGGCGGCAGTCAAGGCTTAGGCTGAAATTTAAACAATCTTGTACCTAAACGCCCTGTTTCTATTCACACTAAGAAAATCCTCTTGACATAATGTAATTACACCTAAGAGGACATTATACCACAGCATAAGCGAGAAATTTTGACAACACGGTGTCATAGCTGATGACATTATCTGAGTCACTTTTGATGGGATTAATGTTGTTTAAGTAAGCTGAAGAGAATTTCACTGCACGAAATAGAATAGCAACAGAACAACAGGTCCAGAGGGTGAACAATGCTGTTATAGGCAAAGGCAGATAATTATGAAATGTAATTATACTTTGAGTTTCTCAGGGAAAAGAGCAAGACTTGATAAACATTTTAACACATTCTTGCTGTGAGGAAAAAAAAAGGACGTTTCAAGGAAATTCAAAACACAAGCCAGCAGTTTTTGCAGCAAGAGACTGGAATGCTGAATCCTGGGATTAGACAGGTCATTTAACTATATGAAAAGACCATTTATTTCATGTAACCTATACCTGTACAAATAAAAAGTAACATGAATATCATACATACGTGTGCATATTCATGTACGATGAGCATTTTAGGATCTAGAACTAATCATCGGCCCCCTTTCTTTGCTGGTGGCTTGTCTCCACATCCCTCAGAGGCGATCCCACCACTTCTCCCCAGCAGTACGTATAAGCAGGATCTAGCTTGGATGCAATTTCCTAAACTTTGTATAATACTCTGAACAAAATCATATGAAAAACCTCCTACGACAAAGGAATAGAGGTAAGGAATCCCATTTATTCTATCTCCCTGTGTATAAAAATGTGCGACATTGAGTAGGTCACACTGACGTTGCCCAACTTGGGCTGAAATGGATTTAACATGCCTTTTCTATTATAAATTGTGAAAAAGAAGAGGACAATAGGATGAGAGTGGCTACGACTGACAAAACAACCAAACACACGTTACTGGATAAAGCAGGAAAATTTTTGTTCACTCCTTACAATTCATTGTGAATTAAACTTTTCACACATAGCAAACCATGTATAATATACACGACCTGCTCCCCCTCCTTTTCTACACACACAAAAAGTGGGATTTGCTTTGCTGAGGACCCTAAAAGTAGAAAAAAAGATGAGGATGGAAATATTGTACTGGACATATTTTAAATAACTCTACTAACCGCACAATGTAGTTTGGATTAAAAAAAATAAAATAATTGATGACTCAACGCTGTTGCAAGACGTGGCCTCAGCTGAACTACAACTTCGCTATTTGGAGTTACTTGTGCAAAACTGTCCTTCTACCTTATGTTCATCCAATTTAGGGCAGGTATTATGGGGCCAGAAATGCGTGGTGGCTGCGGAAATAGATGTGCTACAAACTGGGAAAATCTGTAACCGCGTTAACTGGGATCCCTCACCTTTTCTCAGGTTCAAATCAAGATTTTTGTGCGTAGTTATTCATGCGTTTGGCTACTTTGATGATTTTTTTTTTTTAAATAATCATTTTGCAGGTATTGAAAAGAAATCCAGCAGATCAAAATCTTCTAACACAAGCAGTGACTAATTAAAAAAGTGCTTTGTGATGTTAATAGGGAGGGACAAGAAGATACATCTAAAGTGCGTATTTTTGTCATTTGGTGTCCCCCTTAACAATAAAACCCTATAAGTTGTCAAAAAGTCAAGGTGTGTTGACTTCACAACAAGCACGGAAAGGAAAAACCTTATGAAACAGCACAAGAATAGAAATGCTGTAAGAGAAAAGAAAACTTTGGGTTACCATACATTTTTCAACATTTGCTCAAGATCCAAGTATCTAAAAATAAAAATGTCTGCCTTTCCCACTAAATTAGTTTCATCCAGAGTATCTTGTCGGATACATACATTATATAAAACCAAAAGAAGAGGGTATTAAAAATAGAAGAAAATAAATAAATCAGAAAATAGAAAGCAAGCAAATATCTTGCTTTGAAATAAGAGATTTGCTTTCATATACATAAATACAAATGATTCTTTTATCATGGCATATGTAACCTTAATTAGAGGTGCACGTACAGGATTTTTCAAAAAAACTACAGAGGATCTGTCAATATAGCTCACAATGTGCACGGAACTCCGGTGTGCAGCAATTTCTTCTGCAGAAACACGTGGAGGCTTGTTTACAGCAACATATTTTAAAATGTTTTTAAAAACAAATTAAAAAAAATCAAATAGCAATCAATTCTGCACTATGTATTGCCCGAAGAGACCATCTAAAATGAGTATGTTCACTATCTGATAATTTTTTTTTTTTTTCCATAAACTTATTTCTCTATCTACCTAAAATAATTTTGAAACCTATTTGACTTACTGCAGCCTCTTAGCGGAGAAAGTTTTTTCCCATGCTGGTAGACTCATATCCTCATTATTCATGACATTCCTTGGCTCTTTTGACCTCGGAAAACTCATGCACATATTGCACAGTCTGGCACCGATCTCCCAAAGGGACTGGCAGAAGGGAAAGCGAGAAAAAGAAAGGCAGAAGAGGAAGGACAGACAGACGGAAGCATTGCTCCGCGTCTCGATTTGACAACTCGGTCCTCTCAGAAAAGGGGTCACAACCAGAAGACTCGCAGAGTTCTGCAGAACACACAGAGATCTAACAGCTCTAATTCCAGCTACAGCACTATTTTAAAGGACCCATTGAAAAAAAAAAAAAAAAAGGAAAAAGGAAAATACAGGAACCCAAGCACCCTGGCTTATTTAGAGCTCCCGCGATTTCAAATTCCAGAGGCTGAAAGCACTGGGCGCCTAAGTCAGTGGGGAAACCGCAGGCGGAGAAACCCCACTGGCTTGAATCCACCGTTTTCCTGCCTTCCTGACACATTTTTTCAAGTAAAACTGGACATCTCAAACTGTACATCCACTGCCCATTTTAAAAACTCAGGGTTAAATCTAATAATCATCTAATGGTCAGTGACTAATTCAACTATGAGCACGTGAGGTGTTTCAGTATAAAATCACAGAGAATTGTCATCAGAGCTCAGTAGGTGGTTTGCAAGAAATTAAAGAGGATCAGGCAAGACAGGAAACGACTAGCAGTGAGAAGGAAATATTTGGGCACAAAATACGATGGAAAAATATTTTCTTGGAAGTACTGTATTAGAAATCCAAGAGTTTGCCTGTATTAATTAAAAAGTAATGGAACAACGCCATTACTTTCCACACGGATGTTGGGAATGAAGAGGTTTTCTTTGACATTTAGAAGTCTTCAGGATTCCCTTTGCCTATTGAGATGTCTTCAAAATAACTTCTAATGTAAAGCAAAGAGAAAGAAATGGTAGCAAACTAATTCACTAGCAGCGAACATGAAGACTCAGTGGTTAAGGTATATTTAGATTAACAAATATGAAAATATTTGATACCTTAACAGTAACATGCACGATCTTACAAACTTATGTGCCACTCCCTCTGTGCTAGATGGTATTCTTAACACGGCTCAGGATGGACCAAGTGTTGGTCTAAGAATGTATTTGTGGAAAAATGCAGATTCAGGTCAACAGAACTATTTATATCCAATTCACAAGATTGCCTCATCTAAGGAAAAAAGTTTTAGTAGACATCAAAGCGTTTTATTTTGTTTCAACATTTCAAAGCAAAATTGTTTCTATTTTTTACTTTCAATGTTTCATTTCAAAGTACTTCTTTTTTAAAGAGTAAAACATACAGACATTTTTAAGATTTTTGTTTTGCGAGAGAAGCTAATGAAAATAGTTTAGATTAACATAAAACAAGCCGTGAGCTGTCTGAGGTGGTTTTGGCTCGCCCAAACAAGTATCAGTTAACCCCACCGCTTCACAACTTCGCAACTCAACTGAAATAAGAAACTACGAGAAACTGCAGCCCGTCACTTGATAAATAAAATACAGTCAAACGGTCGTATCATATTATAATGTGTGTATAGCCCCACTCCTCAAAGTATACTTTTAATAAAGCTTCTTTTTTTTTTTTTTTTTTTTTTTTTTTTTTTCAGAGTTGGTATCAAATAACTCAAGTCGCCAGGGCTCCATGCAAACAACGGCCTGATGGCACATTCTGAAAGTTCAGGGCTTCTGGCGTGCTTGTGGGCACGTGCATTTATATGTGGTACCTGCCTATTGTATATCTCCTATTATGTATATGTACTATAATTACGTATAGATTTACACATACGTCATAAAAACATTTTTATACAAAGACACTAAAGTACTGAGAATAAGTATGCATTTTTGACGCTTCTGCTTCTTCTCCGGCTTGGTCACAGAAATGCAGATAGCATAGTTTAAGAGCTGAAACGGTGTTTGTTCCTTTATTTCCTTTCCTTTCTTTTATACAGTTTTTTTTCTCCTTTTAAGATTCTGTGACCTATTTGCTAAGGAAAGAGCTTACCTGTTTGCCGGGAAGGAGCCTGCCTGCCTGTCTGACTTGAACAAAGCCATCAGCTTGATCACAGGAGATGCAGCCGTTTTCCCCGGCTAGACAGCACACGAGAAACTCCGTGCCGCGTCATTCCTAAACATTTACCCTGGAGGTACAAATCCCATCATTCTCCACTTCTAAGCCACCCACCGCAAACCAAGAAAACTTGGGAAACATCAGATTTCAGCGTTATTATTTTTTGCACAAGAGAAACAAACCACTCAATCAGTCATCTCCATTAAGAGAGTTTCTCAAGCAACGTTCTAAGAATTTATAGGGTACTACTAACAACAATTTCAACATGTGGTGTTCGTTTGAAGAGTTCACAAACCCTGTAAAACACTGGGACAATCGCTGGAAGATGTCGCTTTGCCTGCACTCTAGCTAGCGATCAGGAGAAAAGCCACGTGGGTAAAGCCTCTGTTTTCGCTAGCTGAAAGTGTTTCAAAATTACGGCAAACGTCATCAGACAGATTCACCCTCATGAACTTTTGCCTAATAATAGATATAACCCCAAACCATCTCTCCAAATCCCAAAAAGTTAGTCCATTAGCATGCTTATTCTTTGAAAAAAGCCAGAGAACAAAACCATCCCCAAAGGATGCTCTTGTGTTCGCAGTGCTGCGTTAGGAACTAAACAGCAACTTTTTGTAACAAACTCTTCTTTTTATGGGCCACAAGTCAAACAGGGAGAAAAAGGCATTCCTGCCTCTCAGTGGTAGAGGAAGGATAAATGCATTAAGGAGTGAGAGCTCCATCCTAGGGAAAAAAAAAAACAACAACATAACACAAACTTAAAAAACCAGAGAAACTGATAAATACTTTTCACCAAATCTAGGGAGACAGAAAACAAATTCCAGAAGGCTATAATTACTTTTAAAAAATAAAATGAAAGAAACCCAAAATTCACAGTAGAGTGCACTACGGAAGAAAAACCAAGCAACCTACTTTCCTTCAAACCCGTAAAATTCAGTCTAGTACGTGAATTAGACATTGAAAAATAACTGGGTCTTTACAGCAGGCCAAAGGCTCAAACCATACTTCAGGCATTTGTATGCGGAGTTCCTTAAGGCTCAGTGGGAAAAGCGGCATTTCAACCAAAAAAAAAGGAAATAAAACTGAAGCTCTCAATTGTATTTACATCGAGAACGGGAAACCAGCCCACGAAGAGAGCTCTCTGGGAAGGACGTGTTTCCATAGAGCTGCTAACTTCTCGAGGCAACACAATAAATCCTGTAACAGATCGTAATTGGATTTCCATAGCAGAATCTTCACATTCTGATATTATTCTGATTCAATTTCTCAAGTCGTCGGGACGTATTTCTCAGAGGGTCTCACAAAGACCATTTTTCTTAGCTGCTGTGGGACTCCAGCAGACAGGAGAGAGCTGGGTAACAGATGGCAAGCTTACTGCTTTGTGGTATCAAAAGAAGGCTTGCGCTGCTTTTGTTTTGCCATTTGTTTAATTTTACAGATCTGTGGATATGCAAAATTAAATAAAACCTTCTATTCCCTCTGCCCAATGCATAGTTATGATTTATGCTCTAAATAGTCCCCCAAAACGTTCAAGGACTCCATTACAGGAGCAACTGTTCAAGCACATAACAAATGACAGTCTTTGTTCCAAATAGTCTGTAATTTAAACAGAAAAGAAAAAGATGATGAAAAACTGGAATTGCTATTTTCTCATCATAAAAGTGGCAAAAGATGCTTTCGGTTGAGGAAAAGATAAAACCGAGAGCGTCGAGTATGGGTCTGACCATTCAAGTGAAGCGATCCTTTTCTGTTCATACGGTCACTTTACATAGAGGTAGGTGAAGAAACTAATTAAATACCAGAGAACTAATTGTACACATTTGATTGTATATTTAAGCCTAAGAGGGTAAAAAAAATATAAAAATATAACAATCCAGAAAACCTGCAAGCCTCAGGCAGCCCCACTGCCACCAAGCTCTGGAGGCGGACGGGGCAGGCAGAGCTGCGGGGCTGCAGGTCCCGCACACACCGGCCAACGCCTCTCTCGGTCTCACTGGATGTGTTTTGATACCGCCTTCAACGATCACCCTTAGTTTATTGGTTATTTGCTATTGACCCGGGGGGGGGCAGCAGCAAGGCAGACTCGCTGGCCGCTTTGCTCTCTACTAAGCAGGCTGGCGGGACAAGGTCAGTGCCATCAGGCGCATCCGTTTAGTTGGGAGCCACAGCTCCGGGTGCAAGTACGAGACTTGGCAGCTCACGGCCAGAACGCACTAACCACAAACGATTTTTTTGCGGTAGAGCAGGACAGTTTATCAGATGATCTTACCTAGACCAAATGAGACTCAGACGTCCTTCTGAATGGCAAAACCAGAGCTTGGAGTGGCGTTTTAGTGCTCTGCAATGTGTGAGTAACTGGGAGGACTGCTTTGCTTAATCAGGCACCCCACCCTCCAATGTTTACAACAGTGAGAGCACTGCAAATCGTGGAATCATAGAACCATAGAATGGTTACAGTTGGAAGAGACCTTAAAGACCATCCAGTGCCACCCCCTGCCCTGGGCAGGGACACCTCCCACCAGACCAGGTTGCTCCAAGCCCCATCCAGCCTGGCCTTGAACCCCTCCAGGGATGGGGCAGCCACAGCTTCTCTGGGCAACCTGGGCCAGGGGCTCACCACCCTCACAGTCAAGAATTTTTTCCCAATATCTAATCTAAATCTCCTCTCTTTCAATTTAAAACTGTTACCCCTCGTCCTATAAGGATGAGGCTGTAAGGTCTCTCCAGAGCCTTCTCTTTTCCAGGCTGAACGACCCCAACTCTCTCAGCCTGTCTTCATAGGAGAGGTGCTCCAGCCCTCGGATCATCTTTGTGGTCCTCCTATCAGTTACCTAAGAGACATTCCCAGTGTATAAATCAGAGCAAACTTTGTAGGAATGGGAATTCAGGACCCCGACACTGCTGCGGCGTGAACTTCATTGCTCTTGCAAGCACACAACAGTGAGCCTTGGCTGTGCCACAGGAGATGTTCCGCCAGCCTTCTGAACGGACCAGCATCAGCTCAAATGAGGGGTTTTTCACTGTTTTATACTATATGATGGAGATGAATGTTGCCAAAAATTGAAGAGATTAGATTATATATGTAAGTGTATGTATGTGCACATATATATGTGTATATATATAAATGCCATGCTTCAGCTCTCTCCCAAATGTGAGAACTGAAATAATTACGCTGTTCACAACTTTAATTAAAAGACTACGGGTTTGCTGCTTTTCGGGAGCCTTTTCTTTTTTAAGTGTTCGGGGAAAAGCGTAGCATCTGATGTAATGAACTCCTGTGACTTACACGGTTCTGGAAATTTCAAAAATATACTTAAATTGGCTATTTGTGTTTTCTTTAAGTTTCCTCAAATCACGGGCAAACTTGTAATGGAAATCTAGACCGTGTATTGCACAGTAGCCATCTACTGACACCTCCTGCTCCGCTGCCTTGGCAGCGAATCACACTTCTTGTGCAGAACTCCGAGGAATTTTTCCCTTTTCAATACCCACCCAAGAAAGGCGGTTGATTTTTTTTCTGCAAAACTCAGCCCTTAAACTTTTAAACTTCTCTCAAAGATCCGCTGTGATACCACAAGTCATCCAGAAGTCTATTTGGATTTAGGAAATGAATTTTGCCTGGACTGTCCTCAAATCCAGGCAATCCACATTAGGCTTACGGGGTATCTGCTCTGTGGAAAGCACAGAATTGTATTTACCACACAGGTTGTTCCTCTTGCAAAGCGAGCTGAAGGAAACAGAAGCAAATAGAAATTGTTCAAAGGAAATGTCTTTATAGCTACAGTCCCTCCACAACTTATTCCTATAATTTAAAAAAGTAAGACAGTCTTACAGTAACCATGTTCATGGGGGAAACTGCTTTACTGATTATCGCTCCTGATGTATCGGTGACATCAGGAGTCATTTTCTGTTAGCATACAGATGTACATATTTGCAAAGGAAACGACAAATTTCTGATCAGGATTCACCTGCTGCCAGACTCGCTGTGAGAATGTACCAGTGACTGTCAACAAAGTGTCAAATGAAATTATGCGACGTGCAAAGTAAATGTAGGGAAAGATCATTTGGGAGACATTACTAATCATGTTAAATACACATAGCAACACTAAAAGCCCGAGTTTCAAAGGCCTGGAGATGCCTAATGAGATTTTTACAACTGCCTTTTTAGCAGGACTGAACCACGGTGGGAGGTGCCTCGCTGCACCTATCTGCCTTTGAAATCATCGTTCGATGCTTCTATCTTCGAATCTGAAAACACCCTCCGGAAGCTGACGAATGAACCAAAGCGACTCCAAGGAGCAATGCCATCTTTGCGTATTCGCGATTAAAGCAGCGTTTAAAGGACATCTCCTCTGACTTCGGCTGCCTTCAGACCAGGCCTGAAAAGAGACAGAACTGGAATTTCTACGAATCCACACGCACCCCTACTTCGCGCTGGCTCCTGGCGCACACATCTTCCGGGCTGAGGTAAGACACGTGTACCTTTAGGATTCGTGCCACATCACCCACTTATTACCTTCTTTCCCATTTAGAAGAAGAACAGCGAAATAACTTCAGTGACACGTATACGGGCATTTGCATTACGTGTATACAGAGGTTTCTGCTGCAGGCAGCCATCAGGGGCCAGCAGACAGTAGGGCTCAGAGCGGTCTCTTCTGAAGCTGTCTGCCCCCGACCCAGGCCATTTCTAGGGCTCAGGCACCCCCCCTGCCTTTCTAAGAAAAGGGTTCTGTGATTTTTCAGCTGGATCTGAAACGAGGGGACTGGGCTGCAGCCGGGCAGAGCGGCTCAAAACATGGGGCAAACAGCACGGAGTGTTGTCGAGGAGTCTCGGAGTGGCTTTGGAGCACGATGCAGAGTCAGTCAATAAAAAAAAAAAAAATAGAAGGATAAAAATCCTGGATTTTATTTTACTTCGGAACAAGCCAAGCCTTGTTGAGCAAAATCCCGAATATTAACAGGCAAATGTGGAGGACTGGGGCTTGGGACCAAACCAGGGAACTAAGCTTTTGACAGCACAGATATACTTGCAATTTCAAACAAGTCTATTTTTTCTCCTTTTAAATTTACTGTTTCCCTCTTGGTTCAAAACAGAGATATATCCTCTTAAAGATGAAGGGTAAACATTGCATTTGAAAAATGCAATAAAGATCCATTTGCCATTTTTCCCCCACCAAAAAGCAAACTATTTGCATAGCAATGCCCAGGCCGTCCTTTTCCTCCCCACGGGCAGCCTCTGATGCTTCACAAACACAAAGAGCAGAATACAAATCAGTTCCTACTTCCATGACATCCCATGATTTCAGCTGAGAGCAATTTACTTAAGATGTATTTCTTTGGCTGGGAATACGCAGCACCAGTTCTCCTTATTGTCCTGGACATTTCACCCACTAAACCATTCGTTTCCTCTGAGGACAGAAGTAAATAGCACAATTTGTTCTCACAGAAGACTGGCTGTTTCTGAAATGTGAAGAAGCTCATGGCAAACGGGCAGAATGTTAGGAATAAATAAGAAAAATGGGGCAGCAGAAATAAATCTTCTACGATGACTTCTCTCATTCATTTAAATGGGAAACAGTCTTTGCTGCTGTGCGCAGGAATCAAGGCACAGCAAAGTTTGCGAGTTGCAGAGAAAAATATCTGTAGTTCACTGGTAATTTTCTACGCAGATTTGAAATATAAACCTTTAAAGAAAAATGTGAGGACACTGACTTCCAAAAAGAGCTAGCAATTTCAGAAAATTATATCACCCAGGAGAAAAAAGATGTATGCTATAGCCATTTAAACAATAAATTGCTTTAAACATGTAAGTAAACCAAGGAAAGCACTAAATCTTATCCTGTTTTTCAGAAAGATACTGCTATAGCAAGGCAGGAATTAAATAGTACATATTGTACCTGATCTTACAGAAAAGTTTAATCTCAGTCTCATTTCATACGTCTCTGAAAGTCCATCTACCATAAGACTCACCTCTTCCAGGTGCTATTTCATGCTTTTCCCTTGCCTATAGCAGCGTTTTCCCCCGGCAGATTAAGCTAAATCTTTTCAGATGCTCAGGAGACTTAAGATGAAAATGATAAGTCAACTCTCTCGATGCTTCTCACATTATCAGGAAGATTCAGTACAAGTGCAGGTGACAAACCTGCCCCAGCCAAGCTTCACTGGGAATTTCCCGAGCAAAAGCACAAGGAAGATATCTCACTTGTCTGAATTCTTCCCGGATTTTCAGACAATATGGTCATCCAGGCAGGTTCTCCCAGAAGACTTTCAAATGATCATACCTACTGGGGCAACAGAAAGAGGGGTTATCATCAAAGCCACACAATCAGAGAGAAAAAGAAATATCAGGCAAACAAAACTTCACCTGGCAACATTAATTTCTAAGTATTTCTGGATTTTAGCTGACGCCAGGTAGAAGATGTCTCAGGTCAATAAGGAGCATGAGTGTACCACAGAAGCTAAGCCCCAATCTCCTGCCCCAAGTAAAAAGCGCCGGTGCCCTTCCCTGTGCTGCTCCTTCCTATCGCCCCCACCACCCTTCTGACCCCTCACCCTGTCAGCAGCAAACACCGCGGGACCTGCAACGTACATCTCTGGTCTCCAAAGCGAACGCCTAATCCCAAAGGGTCTTTTAATTCAGGTATTTCCTATCCTTTCAGGCCAGAGAGGAATTAAAAGAAACTTTCATAACCAAGCGTGTCCAAAGAAGGTGGTCCCTCAAAAACATTTTATTTCACTAACAAAAGTCCACGAGTTTGTTGAATAGTTTCCAATTTGTTCTCCTCAATAGATGCTGTGATTTCACTTCCCAAACAGCATTTTCATTCCCGACCTGACAAACTGATTGATCATTTTTGTTATCTGTCTCTGAGCTTCTTTACTGAATTTTGAAGAGAAGTTACAGGGTGAAATAAATTCAGAAGATCAAGTGGTTGAAATTAGAAACCTTCAGATTTGAGACTAAATTACAACACTTCACCTTTTTCTCTAACTTTGAACCAGCGGAGATGTGACCATTACACAGGTGCTAAAGCGCCATGACTTGTATGTCGTAGAGCAGAGCGATGCACAAGTCACATTAAAAATAATCAATTTATACTTTCAAAACATTTCACACTAATCTTGAATGCCTCAGCAACTATGCTCCTTCCTTTTACATTCGAGCAGAGTTGAATTTAGATTCTTTTAGCATAAGAGGGCAAAACGTGTGACTGTAAATACGGTTATGTGTTGGTGACAGGGAGTCCACACCTACCTATGAAAATGGGGGGTGACATCTCGTATGCACAAGGGGAGTAGCAGAAGGCATGAGTTACGAGCTACTTCTGTTTAGGTTCCCTCTGAACATGGACACGTTTAGGAATTGGGTCCATGAACTTTAACGATTATTCAATTAATTTTTCTATTCAAGTGTGCGCCCGGCACGAGCTCCATTAAACCTTCCGCCTGTGATAATGTCACCAGCCAGCCACACGACAACGCCCCCCCCGAGTCTCCGCAGATAGCGCCTAGCTATTTTTGTGACAGTGATTGTCAAGGGAAAAAAAATGTCACGTCACAACTGCAGCTTGCCGAAAAATGCATTGAAATGCAGCCTCGTAACGAACAAGATACAGGATCCTACAGAAGGAAGACTGAAGATTTTCCCACCTCTGCAGATGAAGGCAGCGGCGTTCCAGAGTTTAATAGACAATAAAATAACGCTGAACGCGGGATGCCCAGTGCCAGCACTGGTACCCAATACGCAGGAGACTTGAGCAACAGGCGTGAAAGTGGGGTACAACACACAGCTTCGCAACAGGTTGTCCACCTACAGTCACAGGCCTGGAATACAGCACCGCAAGGAAGCCCTCGGACAACTCTGGGGAAAGACAGAGTAAGAATGATTGAGATAATTTTTTTTTTAAATGCGAATAAATGCAATCTTCAAGAAGCTGCAGGCAGAGAAATACGGTACTAAATCAGCCCGCAAAAATGTTTCACTTACCCCTCTAGCAAATACAGTCCTTAAATCTGGGCAGATGGAAGCAGAAGTAGCTCTGCAATGTGATCCTGGCAGAGGAATATAGGACACGTGAGGCCGGTCTGCTTCGGCAGAGAGTTTTGTGGTGGTGGTGGTCACAGCGCTCATGTGGAGCCCGTGGGCCCAGATGCGGTAAGAATCTGAAAAGCTATCCAAAGAAATGCCCGTAGACATCTGGATGTTGACCAGCCCACACACCAAAATTTCCCACTGAATTACCAGCCTCGGGGCTGAAGAGTAACCGGGCTTCCTCCCTCCTCCGACACCAGAGGTGCTGCAGTTCTGCTGACACTTACTTCTGGTATTCTCAAACAGATACATTGGTACCAAAATATTAACAGAATCAGAATTTATAAAAAAAAAAAGAAGCCATTAAAATATCTGTGGCCAGGGAAATAGGAAAGCAGGCTGGTCAAACAGAGAGGAGAACCCCTATTAAACGAGAGCGCTTCTCTACCAAAGAAAAAGCACCGCGGAGAGGACGTATCAGACAAATGCAAGATGAACTGAGCTTCACAATCAATTTTTCTCCCTATTAATAAAAATTAATTCTAGAATCTTGGTAGTGTTTTACATTAGCTTACAGCAGCTGAATATGGTAGACTTGGCAAGTTCAAAAATAGATGCACGTAAAGTATAATCTCATTTCTCCATATATTGTTTTATTAGGATACTGTGGTTTCCAAATCACATGCCATATAGACAAACAGGAATAGATTTCTTTTCAGGAGTTTTATTCAGGAAAGCACGCTGCAAGTAGTTTAATATAAATGTCAGCTAGGGAGAGGATTTCACCTTAGCAATATTCAAAGGTTAGGACAATACGCCAACGGAGATACTTTGTTAATGCCGGTACAATGGCTGTATAAACTCGCAACAGAGAATCACGAAACGCAACTTTAATAAATTCAAAACTCAGTTAGGAGGTGTTTATAAAATGCATTACATTTCTCCACGAGTGATTCAGCAAAGAGAGGGAATCTGTTGTTGGAGTGGAAAGACCATTAAGTTGTTGAAAATACCTATTTTGGAATTGCAGCCAACACCCAGGCTCTATGCAGGGTCTCCGCTATAGTGAATTTCTGTCTTGATCGTTAATTTTCATGTCTGAAAGTAGTCTTGCATATTTTATTCTCATTCAGAATACCTGAGAACAATAAACGCCAAAAAAAGGGACGGATGCTTTGTAAACTCACCCAAAGTGATTAATACCTCTTAACTTCAATGCAACAATAGGACGTGTCTGACCTACACCACTGAAAGAAATGACGAAGAGACATGTAAATCCTTCCTTAATTACCTCTCTTTGTAACATGGGTAAAAATGGGTGGTAACTTAAAGAAGTAATCAGCCACTCAAATCACAGAGTAGGGGAAAGGTCAGATTCTTACAGCCTAAACATCGTGAATTACAAGGAATGTAAAGCATTAAAATTCCAAATGGCTTCTTTTTGACAGAGGTTTTAATGAGAATGGAAAAAGAGAAAGCAATCTATCCTCACGACAAAAACTGTAATGAGAATATTCTCCTCTTTAAAATCTCTTCAATGAGGGAAAATACGCCTTTGTACCAGGACCCTGAAGGATTCGATTCATGTTTGCACATTACATACTTCAAGAAATTCACATGACCGACCGATTTGCCTGTCATCTCTCCATTACGAAAACAACTGTGCCGAATCATCTGGCATGGCCTCCAGCTGCCCTCCGCCATGACTCCCGTTTCCCGCTTGGTTTGTAAAAGGCACATCCGCACTCTCTAGTGGGCAAGGAGTAATTAGGAAAGAACCATGAACAATTACAAATAAAAGCTAAGCAAGCCTGTCTAAATTACGAGATTTTAAATCCGCCATTAAAAGCATGCCCATTAGCGAAACTGTCGGAAGAACAAGATTTTATTTTTTCTCTGTAACTCTCCAAAGCCCAGATCGCCTTGAACAAAGATCCCCGGAGCCCAGTGCCACCCCCTCCCGCCCAGGCGCCGCAGGGCGGTGTGACGGTCACCGAACGGGCGCCCACCCCGCAAACGCCAAAGTGACTTTCGCAGCCTCCTCGCCCAGCTTCCAATGAGCTCCGCTAAGGACCTCCCGAATCCCAGATGGCATTTCTGTACTTAACGACCCTTGTTAGAAACGTGTCTAATGATTTTAATTCCATGCGAAAAGCAGCATTTCTAAAGCTTCCCAGTGTTTCTTTACTAACGCACCTCAAACATGCCCAGGAGAACAGTGGCTCCTGAGTGTGAAAGCGTCTTATTCTGGTCTTGGTTTCATTACTACACACTTCATCAAGGATGTAAAAGTCAGTTTGGTTTTCCATAAGAACTAGAAAATATATTTTTCTGTGTTGGGTTTGTTTTTTTTTTTTTATTTTTTGTAATAAATCACTAACCATTATCAGGTTTTGGTGAGTGGCAGACAAATACCATGCATTAGTTCAAGGTGATTACATCTGAGGCTATCTTTAAAGGAGCTTCATACTGATACCCTCATTAACACTACGAGTGGGTATAACAAGTCCTCCTTCCTATGTTTAAAAAATAATCACAGTATTGTGGTGTTTTACCATTGCACTTCCTCTTTCTCTTGCTCTCTCACTACATCAAGCCCCATAGGAAGCAATCATTTCTATGCAAATGCTGTGTAATAGAAATATAACTTCTCCATAACCTGCCTTTCCTTGGGGAAACCAATCTGCTGTCTGTGTTTGGATACGTACGAAATAAAACCACCGTGGTTTCCAAGCAAAGCACTAAGCTGCAAAATTTTATGGTATTAATGGCCTTCTGCATCATTTACATATTCATGTATCGCTTCTGACTTGTGCACACTTTATTATTTTTGGAGGAGCAATCATAATCTCATTTACACAATAACTGATATTGGCCAAACTCAGTAATCGGAGGTAACTGGCACAAACACCACACAGACCCTACCAGCCATGCGACCCCCTGTAGTATTCTTTCATAAACCACTCATAAAAAACTGTTTAAAAGACGATGACAGATAGGAGGGAGACTGTTGGCAGCAACAGTTACTTGCAAAGTGCTTCGTATTCCCTCATCTCAATGGGGAATGTCGAGGTTGTAGCACTCAGCGACCATCTGGGGCTAAACCAGGAGGAACTGGCCTGCTAACAGTGAGGTATGCAAGAGGCCACTCTGCATACGGACTGCTTGTCCCCTCCTGCTCAAAAGTGAAAAAATGGCAGATATGGACAATATTGGATGGGAATTACTAGCAGAGAGCACTTCTGTTGTCTCCATCAATCTGCAAAGCCGCTGGTAATCTCTTGAGTAGGTACGGTCTTGCTGATGAAGCAAATAACTCACTCCCTCTGGACCTGCAGGACACGCTGCAGCGAGGTTTGGGCTAAAAGGGTCGGATTTGTCCTTTTCACCTGGGGGCCAAAACGTCACGCTGGGGGTCTCACTGGGGGAAGGAAGAAGAGGCTCTGCCCAGCATTACAAAAACGCTTCAACCCTCCTCCAGAACGCACAAGTTGTGCTATAGTAATTTCAGTCCAGCCACCCAAAAATCTCTTTGCCGGTCTAAAAAAAAAGTGAACTTCCGGGGAAAATTATAAACATGCAGGGAATGTATTACTGAGAATATCTGAATTAATGCCTGGGGTCCTCGATGCTGCTCTCAGCAGCACTGCTAATGCTCTCCAGAATGTAAGACTTTAAAAGTGAGTTGTACTATGCAGCCTTTTCATATTTGCCCCCAATTACCTAAAGCAAATAAATAAACAATGTGAACCCTTTGCACGTGTAATACTAAGAACAAATGTATCAATAGCTATTCCCCGTGAGCCTGCACTGTTTGCTTTTGCACATCATACAGTCACATGGTGGATTCGATCTCTCCTGATCTTAAAAGGGCGCTGTATCAAGAAAACAGGCCCCTAACAGCTTCTTCTCTCTAAACACTAAGAGCATGTGTAACGCCACCAGTGGGACTCTCCATCACCTTCCATGAGGTCCAAGGAGGTGGGAGTTAGTCCTTACAGCCATCACTGCAAGCAGACATAGAGCAGGTTCTCAGTCATATTTGCGGAGCAAGTATTTGGGTAAATTTGCGAGCACTTGGAGGCACCACAAATTGCCCCATTGCTTTACTGCATACCCTTTTTGTACTTAATGCCTAGAGAAAGGATTTCTTCATGTAAGAAGCCATGGCTCCGAAGTAGGCTTGGAATACAGAATCACAGAATCACAGAATCTTAGTGGTTGGAAGGGACCTCTGAGATCATCGAGTCCAACCAAAAACAAACAAACAAAAAAACCACCCACCTACTAAACTCCACACCCACAACCCCACACATAACACCCCACCACAAACAATAATCTTGGGCACTAGAGCATGCCCTAAAGAGCCATGTCTACACGTTTCTTAAATACCTCCAGGGATGGTGACTCCACCACCTCCCTGGGCAGGCAGTTCCACCTCCCTGGGCAGGCAGTTCCAGTGCCTGACCACTCTTTCAGTGAAGTAATTCTTCCTAATATCTAATCTAAATCTCCCTTGCCGCAGCTTCATACCATTTCCTCTGGTCCTGTCGTTATTCCCTTGGGAGAAGAGGCCAACCCCTGCCTCTCTACAGTTGCCTTTCAGGTAGTTGTAGATGGCAATGAGGTCTCCCCTCAGCCTCCTCTTCTCCAAACTAAACATGCCCAGCTCCCTCAGCCTCTCCTCATAGGACTTGTTCTCCAGACCCCTCACCAGCCTGGTAGCTCTCCTCTGGACATACCTACCCAGAGGTGCTGACGTGCGCAGCAGTGAAAGCTTCTGTCTAGCAAAGGTTAATCCAGAGACGAATTTAAGCTGTGAAACCTTAGTTACACAATTGCCAGCTCACTTCCTGACACGGAAAATGTTTTTGAACACACATAGAATATCACTTTTCCCTTAATGACACCTTTCTGGCCAGGAGCTGCAGCTTTTGCTACATGCACTCTTCCGAAACAAGAGATTCAATTCTTTTTTGCACCAAACAGATACAGACAAGACCATCTGTGCTCGTGATTACTGGGGATATCTTAAGAAAACACACACATTTCCATCCTTGTTTCTGTCCTTACCTCCAGTGGCAGAGCTCAGCCTCCTGAACACCCATCTCCTTATCTCAGTGGTTAGGGACCTAACCACTTCTGACCACCAGCATCTCTCACACCACCGCTCTCTGCCTGGAAAAAAAAAAATATAAAAGATCATTATCCTTCCATGCTTAACATGGCTGTTTGGAGAGAAAGTGCAGGAGAAGGTATGAAACCCTGCAGACCAGTAGACATCAGGGACTATGTAAGATTAAATATAGCTACAAAACAAGCACTAGCCACGGAGGCTATAGCAGATTCTGAGCATCAAGATGTTCTAAATGTAAAAAAAAAAGATGCAGTGAATTGTTAACTCAGAAATAAAAGAACTAAATCCTTCACCTGTTAATAAAATGCATACAACGGGGGAAAAAAAAATAGTATCTATCTGAAATATAGAATTTCCTTCAAACAAGAACTGCCCGGAGGTAGTTGCGTAGAAACTCCTATTTTCTAGTTTCAATAGGAAAACTGATAACTGTACACAAATTAGTAAGTTTAAAAAAGGCTCATAAAATAAGTCATAAAGATCTAAAAGAAACATTCATATTAAATTTCGCCGATTTTTCTTTCTTTCTTTTCATCGAAGCCCTTTGTTGTACTTCACCTGAACTTGTTTATCTCTAATCTGATCCGTGGGGAGGTAAATGAAACCAAACGCATTGTTTCTGGGTGATGAAGCATTTTAGCCTCCCTCAGCAGGCTCATCTTTCCATTAATAACACAGCCCGACCTCTCACAAAAGATTATATTTTCCAAAGTGACAACAAAGAAGAAAAAAAATCAATGCACAGGTGACAGTATTTGAGGAAGCAAACAGAAAAAAACCTTTCCGCTAATCAAATAGAAATAAAGCAAAGGAACACGAGAGTCAGCGGTTTGGAGCCAAATACCCATCCCTTTGCGGTTCCCAGGTGCCTCTAAGTCTTCACTCTTTCTGTCTTTACTGTTTTGTTTTGGGTTCTTTTTTTTTTTCCATCGGGATGTATTTCTGTGGCTAAAGAGGACTTCCAGCCCCCTGGATGCGCCGTTTCTCCAGCTGCTGGTTGACCAGAGGCCCGTTTTAGGAAGAGCTGTGCCGGCTGCTGGGTGCTGCAGTTGGATGCACTCCCTTATTCAAACTGGGAAGAATTGAGCCCTGATCCATTTGCGTTTGAAATGGCTGGAAGTGTACTTTCCTAACCTCGTGGGAATTTAAAAACATTAGCCTAATTAAAACTGTTGTTGTATTTGTTTTGTCAGGCTCTCCCTTTTATCTGCATGATAATGATTTTGCCTCATCAGTTCAAGAAGTGTCTGTGGGTGGAAACAGTGAGTGATAGATTCATATAATGAGGCTCTAAATGACTACAAAAGACTTTACATCGCTGTGAATCATCCATCTACAGTGCTGCATTATTCAGAAATTAATGCAACCCTATAAATGAATAATGATTTAAATGTACTTTTAAAAATTGTTAATGCTCCAGCATTTTTTCCTTTTCTACATAATCAGAAAATTGATTATGACTGTGACTAGACCTATGTTCTTAATTTAACTTATGTAACGGTAATGTAGAAAAAGCCTTGTGACAACAATGAAAATGGAAAGATTTCCAGGAGACTAGAAATGGGTTTATAACCTTCAGAATTCCCTTGCCAAATTCAGTGGGTTTCAGAGGGAATTAACACCAAAAAAGCTTCCTGAAAGGCTGCAGGGTCTGGAGACAATTCAATTATCGCCAAAGTTGACCCAAAATAGATTAGAATATATGTCAAATAAGTAAGAGTAATATGACACAGCACACATTTTTCTCGTTATTTGTTTTCGCATATTACTCTTTCTTTAAAAAAGAGTGATTAAGAGAGTCACAAAGCAAGGAGCCGTACGAGCAGCAGAAATAACACCAACTAATTTCCCAAGCATTTGTCTGAGTCTGATACCCCACGTAGATTATCTGACGAACAAAACAGGGGGAACGCAACCACAGCCTACATCACAGGGGGATCTATAAACGGATTTCACTCTTCTATCTGGATTTTTATTTTGAGGAAACTCTGATAGCTCGCTCTCTTAGAGACAAGATTGACAAACAGATTAAAAACTGTCGCAGGCAGGGAGTTAAGATACAGATAAAAAGAGACTAACAATTGTAAAGAATGGTCCTATAAGCCTTCAGAAACCAGGACAAAACCAGTCGGGATGTCACAACATTGGTTTCGGCACTTCTGAGATTCAAATACACAGGCTGCCCCTCCCGCCACGCCATGGACTCGGTGTACGCTGGGGTACCCTAACGCAGACCGCGCTCTCAATTCCAGCCCTGTAAAGCTTACTCTACTAACATCCCTAAACGTATTCTGGTGGGTTTAGGAGGACGGAGGACATGATCGAGATTAGAACTGGGTCTATGCATTTTACTGAACAATAGGGGAACAACACACATATCATTTCTTTAGGCACATGTTTTAAACCAGGTGCTACCTAAATTATTAAATGCTTTTCTGTTCAAGTTATAATACCAAGTTCTGAGAAGCAGACCAAAGATGAGAAATTGTTCTCTTCACGCCAAAACAAGTGAAATGTAATAACTCTCTTCACCAAAACACCGTTGAACAAGGTTTCTTTCTTGTGCAATAATAAAAGTTTAAAGGACATGTATTTAGGGTTTCATTGAAACTAGATACTTAAAAGAATCTTCAGCCATAGAAGATGGTTTCAATAAAGTCATCTTCCACTAGGATTGTTTTATATTCCACAAGTCCCTACTAAATTATTGTAAATTATTGATGGCATAAAGGACATGAACTCTACTAAGGCTACACTCACAGATGTCTCTCTTATTAAAACCCTGCAAAAATCGCTACCACTCGAGCAGCAGAATTGAGTTTGTATCAAAGACGCAGTGAAATATTGCCACCCACCCATCAAACCGCTGCTCCTTCCAATTACCTGCAGTTTGATAAACTTACCAGGATGTACTTTCGTTATTACCTAATTCTGCTGATAAATTGTGATCTCAACATTTTTGTCCACAAATGATTTACTAGGCTGAAAGCAATATTGCCTGTCTTAATTCATCTTAGCCAGCGAGGCTTTATTAAAGGATGGGACGAACACCGAGACTGTGGTGTTATCTGATTCTTTAGTACAGGACCGCCCAAAGAGATCTGCCTTACGCTCACCCATACTAGCTAGTCTTTCAGTTATGGAGAGACACGGTCCTGCTCTATACCGTTATTTAATACTACAAGCCAAAAATCTTGACAATATTCAGACGCACTAACAACAACCAAAACCATTTCCTTTTCTGTTAGCTGCCAAGCTAGATTTCTATTTCTGCAATTTGATTGCTTGTACCGAGTCAAAAAAAATTTCTCAAGCTTCACGTCCAGGATTATACATTTTTCATAGATGCTGGAAAAGCTTCAATTTTTTTAATAGATTTAAAGGGAGATATATCTTTGAATTTGTTAAGATTTTTTTTCCCCCCTTTCAAGAAGGAAAAATTTTGATCTCAATGATAAATAATAACCAGCTATTGAAAAACAAGTGTCTCATCTTCATATTGGATAGCATCTTTGGTGCCTCCTCTCCCAGCTGATTAAACAGTTAAGGCAATAACAGCAAAATCAGAGTGGCTGCTATTTTTTAATTGATTCAATTTAATTTTGGGGGGGGTTGCCTTTTTTTGCCCCCAATGTTTCTTTGCCTATTTTTTAATTATCAGCAGTAGTTTCTGACTTAAACATTCTCTTGAGCGAACACATTAATCAGGAAAAAAGCAAGTTTCTCCTATTGTCCAGAAATTGTTTCGGGGTTTATTCCAAAACCAAAATGTAGAATGATACTTTTGGTATTCAATATCAAGGACTTGAGTAAAAAAATCCCAAGCTACCTTGTATCTCAAAAGCGTACGCGTTTTCTCTGTTGCAAATAAACTCAGTACATGGATTAAACTAGGGGATATTCCACTTTATACAATTAACTTTGATGATTTGTATGGAAAGCACACAAATCTGGCTCTCCTATATTTTTGGGACAGCTGGGAATGAGGTATTACTTGTATAAACTTGCACAGGAAAAGACATGATCAGTAAGCAACGAATCCAACACGTTCAGTCCTTCCTGGACACACACACAAATGGAACATAACTTACCTGTCTCGTACTATCCTGATCTTCATCATTAAAAGCTGCCAACCTAAAAATATCTTTGCATTACCTTTTTTAAAAATTCCAACTCCTAGTTCTTGAGAGCTGATCTCAAAAGGTCTAGGAAATGCTTTATCTGAAACTTGTAACATTAAACAGGGATTGCCATGATTCATAAATTATTCTCTTTTTATTGTCTAAGACTGACAAATGTGCCAACTTTTCAATTTAATTAGGGAAATTCTCTGTAAGAGATGTATTTTAGTCAAGTTCTGTTCTCCCAGTTCCACCTTAGGTTTTGTCCTTTACATCAACCAAAGAAATATACTCAACTTGTTCTCTCGGAAACCGTCTCATGTAGATAAAACAAAATGTTTCACTTTACATATTTGCATTTGTCTTGAAGGATGCCTTCAAATCCTCCTCTCTCTGGTAGGGAGACCCACTGCTTTTCTGAGCTTCCTAAAGGAACAGCTTCCCAACACAAGGGACTTAAAGGATGTGAACTCATCGTTATGGAACTACCTTTCACAACCACCTCACCTTCCACCTCCAGTCCATGCATTCTGCCACTACATTTCATTCACAGAAATCTGCATCACGGAAAGGCCAATCAAAAGAGGGAACGAGAAATAATCAGGGAGGAATAAATCATGGAATGGTTTGGGTTGGAAGGGACCATAAAGATCATCCAGTTCCACCCCCCCTGCCCTGGGCAGGGACGCCTCCCACTAGACCAGGTTGCTCCAAGCCCCATCCAACCTGTCCTTGAATAAATGAATTATGCCGAATGCTGAAAGTAAAATATTCTATACAGCATTTCTGCATTAATCACAGACTCTGAAGAGAAATAGGAAATATCTTTTCATTGGAAGGATTTCAGACATTAAACTTCCATTACTTTTTCCCTGCATTTTTGTTCAAGACCCTGAAAGACAGAAGCCATCGGATCTTTATGCAATGGCTTGCAAGTTACAGTCTTAACTATGGATTTACCACTATTGATTCATTATATAGTAGCCTAGAAGAAATACATCAAGTTGATTAAAATTACCCATTTTTATCGGAATTCTTTTGTAATGAATTTTCCTCTAGCTGAACAAAAAGCATGTTACTGCAATCTAAACTTCCCCTGTAGTGAAGAATCAGAAGCAGCAAAATGGACGAAGGACTTTGAACTTAACATACATTCTCTGTTCTGACCTCAGCTACGATCGCAAATATACTATTCCCTAAATTACACAAGATGTACATAGTTTGAACGCATGTATTGCTGTTACTGCAGTGCAGCAGCAATATCCATGCCATACGCGATGAAGAATATTATCCTAATATGATTAATTTTACAGTTATGGTTACACTTGGAGAGTTTCTTTTAGTGAATTATAGCACGTGCAGGGACTGGGATACTTAGATATGAAGAGTGTTGCTTGAGACTAGTTTTAGTAACAAAAATAAATTCAGAAAAAACCCCACAACTTTTTAACACGGAATTTGTAGAGAGGCTGTAATGAATGCACACATGAATGCTAGTCCTTTTCTTGACTGTGAGAAATTGGGTAGATTAATTTCATTCCCAGGTACTGGACTTTCTCCTGACTTCCCTGTTTCTTGGTTTTCACAAATTACAATGGTTTGAAAATTTTTGAACTACTGTGGCTTGAGTTTTCTAAAACTTAGTGAGCGGTAAGTGACATGACATTTAAAATAAGATTTATTATATTCCTGAATTACACGCGCCTTACTTTTACAACTGGCAAACCCACAAAGATTTAATAGAGTTTTTGTCATCCCACGTAACTGTTTAGCCAGGTATATTAGTGCATTTTCTAGGACCTATAGATTTTAGTGAAATTCCTTTTTGACATATATATATATATATAAAAATATATGTGTAATTCTGCAAACTCTAAACACCATTAGCTGACTGAATAGGTACATATGAGAAATTAATCAAAATCAGTCCTTGCTAAAAAATCCCTCCATTGAAGAAATTAACATAGGTACTTAAAATAAAGAATTTCCAAACTGGAGATCAAGATGTCGAACACCGAGGCAGTGACAGGTAGGCATGGACTAGATAACGAATGTAGTCTAGAGAGTGTGACCAAGGACACAGTGAAGCCAAGGATTTTCAACGTTTTTTGGGGACTGGATTTAGCCTCCTTCCCTCAATGAAGAAAACTTGTGTAAGTATTCTGACAATGGCTTTGGAGCTCACGGGCCAACTTGAACCAAACGTGACAGCTGAATAAAATCCAGTAACTATTTTCGTACAAGTTTTGTGTTGTAGGTAGCTCAGAGGAAAAAAAAGAGCGCGTCAATACTCGCCCCCTGTTCATGAGCAATGTGACCTCAAATCTTACTCTTACATTTAAGCACAACCATTTTCCAAAGGTTTGTAAAAGAACAGGTTTTGAAAAAATAGAAGTGTGGTTTTGTAGCCCAAATACTTGATCTGACTTGTAACAGTTTTCTTTTTCTTAGTCATAAGCATTTTCTTCCTAATACTGTTACCCTTATAGTTCTCACCAAGGTGGCCCCGGATTGTTTCTTGTTGTTCTCACAGTCCTGTAAATTATACTGAAAGCTATACTCTTTATTTTATTTTTTTTGGTCTTATTTATTTATTTTAGTCATTCATTTATTTCAAGGTATCGTGGTTTATCAACCTCATGACTACGTCTGCGAGCTTTTCCCCAACAAAATGTTGCAGCAATAGATGCAAAGAAAAAAATTAAATTGTTCCAATTTTGTGAAACTAGGGGCTTAGGTAAAACAGAAACCAGGTTTTGAAGAATTTCGTCCTAATAACTATTGATCCTACAGGGGAATTTTTGCAGCAACCAGCATGTCAGCGCCAAAATATTCAGCAGAAAGGGATTACAGGTATATGCAGAGATAACATAATCTTCATATAAATCAGTTAAATAGTCAATCAACCAGGAGACACAAATCCATAGGAATTCTGGCTTCATTAGTCTCACTGCTCACAGAACTACTTGGATTTTTTTTTTAATGGTGCTTTAATCCTGTTAGACTTCAGAGGCAAAGCAGTTATGAGATTGAGTTAGAATCTATTCCTTCTTATACATCACTAAATAGCTCCAGACTGAATTAATTACATCTGATCAGCCCACCGAAGGCAATGAGGCCATGAAAGGTGCAAGTTAGGGGCTGCAAAGCATTTATTACTGATGACAGGGCACCAGACTTTCAGTTCCAAGTGTGAGCTAAAGATCTAAGCTTGAGTTAGCAGGGCTGGTTTTAGTGAAATAATGCTTTTATTCCACAAAGTGGTTGCATTTGGAGTGGAAAAATGGAATACAGAATGCCGGGACACTATTTTCATTTTTACAGAGCCATTTTTGAGCATGATGCTACAATTTCACTTTGATGCTTCAGGCTTCACCACTGACCTCAATTCCTGGAGGACTATGTTCAGCATACAAAAGAGCACACTGGGCAGGATCCCGGGAGCCCCCAGCCCATTCGGATGATGATCCAGGAATCTACTCATGAAGAGCAGAGGTCACAATGACATTCGCTAATAAGCCTCTTCAGCTATGTGCAGGCTGTCACCACATCCCCATCAGGAACCTGGTGGCTCTCACTCTCGGTACCTAAACCTCATGGATAACCACTGCAAGTCCTGTGATCTGCAAAATGCATACTTCTGCAAGGAAAGAAACACCACAGATGGGGTCTTGTCAGGAGCAGATGCAGATGATAGCAGGGTTTTGGAGATCTTTTCCCTTACTAACCGGACACAGCTGGACCTTTTTTCCTCATTGATAAAGACCAAGAAGTCACTCTGCAGTGATTTAGTGATGGAGATCACTAAATGATTAGATCACTAGATGATTAGATTAGTGATGGAGATCACCAATCTCCATCTGGACACTGAGCTGTTGACCACTACCCTCGGGATCCAATCAATTCCTCATTCACTGAGCAGTCCACCCATCAAACCAATATCTCTCTGATTTAGAGAGAAGGATGTTGTAGGGGACCATGTCAAAAGATTTACAGAAGTCCAGACAGACGACACCCGTAGCAATTCCCTTGTTCACTGACATAGTCACTCCATGGTAGCATGCTCCCCCCCCCCCCATCTTCTCTATTCTGTCATAAATGAAAAGAAATTTAACAAGCAGAGGTAGTTAAACAAATTTAGCACAGATAACTAAAGCAGATTTTAATACTTTCAGTATTCCTAAAATAGCTCTTGGAAAAAATATGTAGCTAAAAGAAAGACGTTAGCGTGTGGTGCAGTTTTCTTAAGCATGACTCTTCAGGAAGGTATGCCTACACATCATCTTTGTTACGATGGATTAGGAAGACCCTTTGAATTCTGATCAAGAGGGTGCATCGCGTCATGTCACCTGGCACCGGCTGTGTACAGCACTCCCCAGAAGTCAGACCTCCTGACTCCTTGCATTCGCTTTGCAGAATTGTAATAATTTTGGGAAGCTTTACGTTATCTTTATACACCTTGTGAATTCTTGTGGGAAGGATTAAAACTACCACACTGTTCAACACCTCAACGTACATAGCGTCAACCATTTTTTTGGTGCTTCAAAATCCTGTGCACCTGCCCCCCCAGCACTGCGGCCATTCCCGTCTTACAATTCTGAACTGTAGAGGAGGAAAGTTTGTTCAACTGGTGTAAGAGCACTGAGAAAGACACCCGAACCCATGGCTTATTTCACATACGTGAGCAGTCTCACCGTGGAGTTGGGACAGGCAGAACAGAAAGTCTCACAAAACGTCAGAGGTTGGTATGGAGAGATATTGGAAAGAATAAATGACAGTTTCTTTATAAACATTGGAGTCACAGATAAGAAAACCTTCCTTCAAATCTTCGCTCGTCAATAGGAGTGACAGGACATGCACATTATTGCTAGCTGCAATTCCAATTATGCAAGGATATTTTAACCTCTTCAAATGTCAAAAACTGTGAAGAATCCCACTGAATTCAATGGCCCTCTTCTCTTTTAGAAAATTAAGCATAATGCGGGCCTAGAGCTAACATAATTCAACCACCAAACAGATCGGCTTCTCCAGATCGTCAGCATGTCCCAAAGTTTATGCCAAGAATTTTTAATCTACAGAATAATCATTCCAATACTTTATACTGACTGACACAAAATATTTAAAGGAAGTTATTTTTGTGACACAGACTACAACTACGTGTGTTTTAAACTTGAACTCTTCATACAAATACAATTATAAATCAACAAGCACACATCTCCAGAGGTTTCACCTTTTATCGCATAATGATGGAACGCCCGAAACTTCATGAACACCAGAATTGTACAAAATTAAAAATTGCAACTTCTTAACTAGAACGAGGTAAAACTAAGACTAACTAAAACTGGTTAGGAAGGAAAAAAAAAAAGAAAAAGATCTGGATAAAACTAAGTTACTTCTGCTTTCACTACAAAATGGAACTTGAAATAATTTCATGAATAAAAAAGGAACTGTAACTAATTCATTGTTACAGAACAGTAAAGACTGAGCATTACCGCTTGTAGTAGAAACAGTTTACAGCCTTTGACTAAATTCCGTCACGCCTCTGCATTTCCGTTAAGCTCACTGAATGTCCTGGGTACCAAGGAGCAGGGATAAAGTCATTCAGCACCCAGTCAATGTGTATTGTAAAGTACAAGTGACGATACCTACACCAGATTAAAAACCTGCCGTGGTAGGCAGTGAAGAAGGGCACGATAAAAAGGATGCACACACCAAGTTATTTGATTTTCAACAGGACCGAAGTTGGCAGTTTTATCAGGAAGGAGATGGAAAGGACACAGCACCGGCAGAAGCATGGCCACTCCTGTGGCGAGTCTGCCCACGGGTGATGCTAACAGCAAGGCAGGGATGGAACTAAGTGTAAACAGCCATGATGTAGGTACCTGATCACACAGAAGAGTCAAAAGCTACAGACAAAAAATACCTACCAGATTTTACGGGCCATGCCAGTGAAGTGCCTGGAGGAATCTCTGTCCTGTCAATTTTCTAAAAGCAGGTTGGTGTTAAGAATCTGAAAAAAACATATCTGCGTTAAATCTTCAAAAATATTACAATTCTAAATGACTATAGATCCTTTTAGCTCCCTTTGTCTGTAATCCCTGACTTCTTGTGTTCTTGTAACTGCTGTTCAAATTACATTTACTATTATTACATCTTGATTTCCCTGTGAAGTTGCTTGCTTCCACTTCTAGATTGGCCTCAAAAAAAAGGAAATAAAAATACAACTGTTACTGGATTTTGTTTAACTGATCTTGAATGTGTGTTGGCATGGTGCAAGGTTCATTGACTATTCAGACTTTTTCTTGAAACAGAGAAAATTGGATTTTTTTTTCCCGTAGGCTAGGAGCTTTATTTATAAACGCTGGTGGAAAAAAAAAAAAATTAACTGATGTTCAGTGGTTATTGTGTGTGTGCTCGCTGGCCTCCTCTTACCAAAAAAAAAGCTGCATTAATTAGTTAATCTTGTATAAATGACCTAGCTGCACCATTGCTGCAGTTGTCTAAATAGGTGTTAATGACAAGGCATTTCAGTATTTTCTTGGGAAATCAATAGTTTCAAAGTAGAAATTGCGATTTTCTGCCAAAATTAATGAATCTGCCGCTCTAGAGGTCAGGATGTCATTTGTAGTGTACTGTGCAGACTGTGAAAGAAATCATTTCTCGGTGCACTTACTCACATTGAATTGTAGCATTGGTCCAGGGTGAATATTAATAGATGGATGAGCAAGAGGTTAGAAAGTATAGACTGGAATATAAGGCAACAAACGCCTGAAGTCAGGGAGATAGCTGAACGAAAAAAAGATGTTATTTAAGTGTTTGTTGTAACAAGAATAATGAAATAAAGTACACCCAGAGTGGTATTTTCTGTGTGGCTGGCTCCCTAAGAAAGGTAAGACAGTTACGAAAGCAGCTCATTTCCCAGCTTGTTTCAAATGTTGTCCTCTACCTCAAGTTGAAACAATTCCAATAAACCCTCCAGGCCTCTTCTGCTCCTGGATCTCGTTTCCCTGGCCTTGGCCAGCACAATAATTCCCGTGTTCCGATATGTGAGAAACTGTCAGCTGCGTTATTTACCGGGACGTGGTGCCCACGCCGGAAGCTGAGGAAAGCGTCTCCCGCTCCAGACTGCGGCTCCGTGTCCTTTAGTTACAACCTGGAATTATCCACGGGGGAAATCCCACTGGTTTCATCCTGGAGTTACCTGTTGCGTGATGGGAGAAGACTCAAAATCTACGCTGCGCTGCACAAGTGCATGACCATTTTGGGAGGTCTGCATATTAACCTCTACTAATTAAAGAAGTTGAAAGAAAAGGCACGTACCTAACTGCAGTGACTTCCAGAGTGAGTGGCTACTTGAACTTGGCTTTTAAATACGTTCCTCCATTTTAAAGTATTCCTCAAACTTTCCGTAAATAAAAAAGTTTCCCTTGTCCCTAGGCATATTTTTCCAAGGTTTCACAGCTCTAATTATTATGAGCAATATCTTCACAGTCTCCTGCTACATCGCTCAAAAAATATAACGAAAAAAAGATCTATTTTGAAAGTTTCTTTGAACTTCATAAGTTGATGATTTCTTATATAACTGCAATAAAAACCTCTGGGAAAGAACCTATTACGAGTACTGTGTCAGCAATTTTAGCTTATTACAGATGGCTTGCTCCCCTTTCCACATAACTATTTAATGAATTTAAACTAAGGATTGTATAATTTCATAGCCAGTAGCAGCCCTGAGCTTTCACCGGGAGGTTTTTAAGCTGAGATTACGGACCAATTTAGGAAAGGAATTTAATGAAGAAAGTAATTCCTAAATGCAGGCGAGCAGTGTTCCACTACAGTCATTTCAGCGGGAACTCGGCACCAGACCACATCTTCCAGAAGCTGCACCAGGGATCCTACAGCGCCTTTCAGCGTTACACAGGGCATGGGAGATGCGTTGAAGATGTTGGCCGGTGACATCTCGGCAGGGAGACAGCTGCCACGAGAAGAACCGGGACCGCGCCAGCAGAGCTGCTCCGTAACACAGCCGTCCTGGCAGGCAAATATCTCAACGCTCCGTATTTTCCTATTTTCAGGCGGCTGGTAGGAGTTCCAATCTGTTAATGGTGAAGCTCCAGGCTCACCATTATCAGATCGCCTCATTCAAGCGCACCGGTTATTAGATCTCAACAACTGGACGTTTCCTTATTTTGTTGTTTTTAATTTCTTACCCATTTTCCAAGCCGGTTATCTTTACATTTTAAAGCAGTTACTGTAGGAAGTATTCTCTGTCCTCCCTTCGCTCTGCTACGAAGCAATTGTTACTGCTCCTTGTTAGAACAGCAGTTATCAACGAAACTATTTATATCCTTATGGTATGCCCACCCGCTGGTCAAAGTTTAATTGTACTAAGAACTGTAAATAAGATAAAAATAAAACAAAGCAGCTCTCTATCTGTCTCTCTCCATCCACCTCCCTCCAAAACAATCACAAACCGTTTCCCACAGAAATCTTATTTCTCGGATAATAAAAAAAAAAGCTGATGAAAGAAACACAAAGTGAGGGTAGAATAAGACTGCAAAAATACTGTATCGACAGAATTCTTTCCCCACATTACAATACCATCACAGGCTTTAGAATCTGTAAGAGGAGAATAAGGTCTTTTTGCAATGTGAATTGCAACCCTCTGCCTTTCAAAACAATTTTGATAACCAACAATAGCACAAAAGACAAAGTCTTGAAGGCTTAATGTAACTTTTTAGATTCTCCTTTCCCAGCATGACTTTTGTATTACACTTTTTCTGTACGGAAGTTTTATACCAATTGTGGAAGATTTAGTATTTAGTGTAAGGCATAAATTTATTGTTGGCTAAAAATATCAGGAAATTGCATGCCTAGGGTGACCTTCTGCTTTTATGAATTTCATTTTTGTTTTTTACAGTTTTGACATTTGTGGACCTGAAGGATTAAACCAGAAGTTCCAGGCAGGAAGATTTTGGTTCGCACCCTACACTGACATTACCTACACCAGAACAACGATCCTTTTGCTTTTGCAAAGTCATTAAAACCAAATTCACCCACCATCCACTAACTCACCCTCTTCCCACTGCAGCCACATACGGAGCATCACTGTTGGCACATATGACAGATATGACACAGGGAGCATCACTGGTGACACTTCCCATCTCAAATACTACCAGAAAGCAATTTAAAGGCGTGTTCTCTGACCTGGGGAACGAGAGAAAATGCGTTTAATTGAGTGTGAGGTTTTTCACTTGACAAGTTATGTAGGAAAAAAAGCCCTGAGCACTGCTGAGCTGGAGTGGCTCTGCAGAGCTGCGGGAGACTGTGCGAAATGTCTGTGTATTCCAGGTTTCTAGGCATTCCGGTGATCGAGGAGGGATTTTAGAGAAGACAGAGGAACAGGTCATGCCAGATTCAAACACCAATGGATATAAGTCCGAAAAGAGATGAAAGCAGAGCACTCGCTACACACCAGTTGCTCAGCGCTCTGCAGAAGACCTGCTTCTCTGTGCAACACAGCTACATCCCTAGGCATAATGGTTTTCTTGAATACGTTGTACTCACAATATCAAGAGGAAAAAATTATTTGTATTAGTCATAGGTAGCCAAATGCCATCTGTTACCCAGCCTGAAAGTGGAACATCCACCACAGACTCTTTCATGACTTAGTTTGCCTTCTAGAAGAGGTACCACTGGGGATAAATACGTGATACAGAAATTGTTGAGAGTTTTGTCACCCCCTACTGGTAAACTCTCGTTGTTCTACAAATTACAGATGCTCTTGTTGATGTTTTAATTACGTTGTGCAATTTTCTTTTGCATTTCATTGGGAAATCACAGTGCATTCCCAACAAAAGAAACCAAAATATTGTGGGTTTCCAGCAAAAAATGAAAACTCATTGTCAAAGGGAAGAATTGCTTGATACCTACTCTCCCTGTGAAGCCAATTTCATCAGCTTAGATTTATGCAAGGTATATCTAAGTTACAGGTCTGCAGAATTTGACCGCTACCCCAAAAATTATCCTGACTACGGTGAATCACAATGTGGCAAAGAAATAAAGTTACATTTTACTGTCTGGTATCTTCCAGATGCCCCCATACACCGCTAATTATCCACTACCAACCACGTGAGCGCGTATTTGACATCACCTTAATCCTAGTACTCAATTCAACCATTGTCCTTTGCAACCTAAGTGCTAGAACCTTGCCTTCAAGTTAAGTGAGGTTATCAACACATAATTCAAGAAAGAAGCCTACGATGCCCATAAAGGTAACTATTTCCTTCCTAGACTAAGCTAGGCAATAGCATCAGAACAAAACGGCCAGATTCCAGTATTTTTGCAAACAGATAACTAAAAGCAAACAAATAAATCCGTAAACATTAACATTGTAATTACTTACATTCTAAACGCTGTCATAACAACTAGATAAAACGCACAAGAGAGATTTCTTCAGCATCAGTATTACTAGCTGCAAATATTGCTGTACTGAGTCAACAAGCCAAGTTTTTAATTGTTAAATATGTAATTAAAATAGAAAACATCACAATCACCTAGGAAAACCTGAACTGATTTGAAACAGAAAATCTTACTTTGAATCAGCACTCCAGAACCCAAGTGGAAGCCCATACCACTAACAACTCAAGAACTTGGTTTGTCTATTTTTTATTACTCCATAGTCCTCCCACAGTGGAAAAATAGATTAATGCGAAGTAAAAGAGTGCATGCTGATTTCCGTAATGGTAGCCCTGAAAAAAAGCACCTTCGGACTATCAGGTATAGGATGAAACAGAAAATTAAACTAAAATATAAATTTTCTTGGCAGTTTTTCAGCATTTTTGTGACCTATTTTTCTGAAGCTAGCGTAACTGTCTAGTAATGCCTAAACTAGAACCGAAAGAGACTTAGGGTTTAAAATGAACGATTCCTTTCGGAAGAACCGGCTCTCCCGACAGCAGGTAAGTCTCTACGACACTTCTCACAGTCAACTCGCACATCACTGTAACTTAATCCAGTTTCTACATTGACAGCAGCCTTTCGTGGTAGACTCCTTACTAGGAAGATACTCTCAGGTCTGTCTTTTTCTTGATGGTATCGTTTACACCCTTGGTTCGTGGGTACCTCAGAACTTTAAAACCAACAAATCTCCTTTAGGGATTTCTACTAAAATGAGTGTATTACTTGGTAAACACAAGCTAAGGCCCACAGAGCCGTACAAGAAAGTTAAGGAGGGAAAAATAAAGTTATGCCAAGTTTCTTTATAAATGGCTTCTGCCATTCAAACTGTTTTTATTGTGTTCTTAAAGCACCTATTTAGACATAATACCTTCTTGCATTACACCACAATATGACATAATTGCATTTATTATACAGCGGTGATAAAATTCATGCACGTATCAGGATATGAGATAAAGAGATAAATTGCCTTATTTATTCAATGCTTAGTGCAATAATTAGCATTGAAAAAGATCATACGGAAAGATGTTTCCGTAACTATCTATCATTTTTCCAGAAACACGCCTGTGTTGAAAATTGGGATGATACGACGCGTAACCTGTATCTGCATCATTGCAGCCATTAATCTTTTCCAAGTAAAGTGGCAGTTGAGTACCCAGTTCTACAACGCTGCTTTCTTAATATTAAAAATTTAGCTGCAAACACGATTTCTGTATCTATTCCTTGCCGGCCTGGGCAGAACTGCCTCTCCACAGCCTCTGCTGGGATACTGCTTTGCTATATCTCTCCCCACTGTGCTATTCTGCAGTTATTTCTCCCCTTGCATCTGATTCTGCTCCTCTACCATCCTTTCCTGAGATCGCTTCTGGCTTTCTCCAGTGCCCGGCCATGAGGATGCTGCATGCCCAGGTCCCCTGCCACGGCCACCTCCCTGCTCACAGTGAAACCAGAGCTGTGCATGGCAAAGGGATGCTCCAGCACGACCACTGTAATGAAAACGAGTGGGCTGAATGAAAAGGAATCATGCTGAAAAAGAATCTAAGAATATCAACTGTGCACAAAGACTCATGAAAATACATGAAGGATTTCCCTTGATATACATTCAGACACAGATTGTGTTTACCTCTCTCGAATGTGAAGCTGATTATTCATCATCAGTATCTCATCAGTAACAGAAGCTTCAGTTTCCACCCGCACGCAATGAAAATGATATTATGATCGCATCAGCATACTTTATTATTATTGTTACATCAAATCATCCTCCCTAGGTACATGTAAACACTTTTTTTTTTTTCCCCTGCACTGAAATAGCTCACTGGGTGGCCTCTTTATAAAATAATGAAGAATAAAGGTGTTCACATAGATTTGTGTCAAAAACTATTCATCCATCCAAGGAATAGAATGAAACAGCATCTTTGTACGCCTGTAATAAAATCTGCATGCCTATTTTGATAGCACTAAGTCCCTAATCAAGTAAAAGGGAGTTAGCATCATTAAATAGAAACATCCTGAGAGGCAGTGATAGAACATATTCACCCTCTGCTCAACCCTCACAGATAGATAGAAACATAACTTTACACAATACAAAACTGCAGTTCAGACTGTCCAATACTAAACTTAAAAAGATCTACAAGACAGAGAAGCACCTTCAAACATATGACAAGAATCAATGCATTTATGGAATCTGACACAGTGAATGAGTCCTTGTCATACTAATGGCAACGGGAGGCTCATAAGGAAAACTGCAGCTCCATATAGTTGTGAAGGACCCTGCCTAAACCATTCCTTTACACTGACCCAGGACCTCCAAGACCTAGAGGAGACTTGAGTCAGAGTAACCAAGTTGTTGGGATGATGCAAGTCTATAAACAAGGGAGGGTTTTAGGCAAAAGGATTCTGAGCATTAAGTAGCATTAAAAAATGCTTTTGCGAAGCTCACTAAGGAATTGAAATTCATAAATCTCTTGAGTCCACTGACAACAGAAATTCAGACAGGTACTACTGTCCCAAAGAGCACACTTGCCGCTTTTGATAACCCTCAAAGCGGAGACTCCAACCACTCTCTATCCTGAACTGTCTCACCAATTAACATAATTGAGCTTAAATTTCAAGACACTGTTCTGAATTAAATTAGCTTTGCTGTTGCATCTACCTTCAGGGATGTTTCTCCAGCTCTGACAATCTCCAGTGAAGCAGCATCTTTAACTGCTGTCTCTAAACCGTTTCTGTCTTTCACTACCCTGAGTTAGAAGCCTTTCTTCCTAATATTTAGTAAAAATATATTTTTCTTGAAAATTATTCACCCTAATGTATCATGGCCTATTTTTATCATTGTCTGTTTCTGTAAAAGTCCTTCATATATCTGACAGCTGTCCTGCAACTTTCCCAAGATGTGACAGCCCTTGGAATGTGCATTCAACACGTGAAACACCTTCCGCCAACTCGTACCCATGTACTGTTCCTGTCTGTGCATGTACATGCATGAAATCATGTGCACGCGCACAGCCTAGAGACTAAAAACAAAAGAAATCTTGTTTTATGAAGCATATATTTGTGTTCAGACTGAGAACAATATTTTCATCGTCGAAATTCCAGGTAATTTGAAGAGTTCAAATATAAACAGGTCTAACGATACAATCCGTGAGACCGGAGAAAGCAAAACTCATGAAATGCTCAACGCTGTCACTTAAAAGCTGCTTCCACAAAACACACAAAAGCATTCCTGAGAAAAGCTTTCTATTTGGACAGGAACATCAACTAAATGATGATCTACTGTAAATTTTTTTTTCCCATAACATCTGTGATTTTTTTAATTACAGGTTTATATCCAAATACAAATTCATTACGCTGGCTGCCATTCTAATAATAAAAGCTAATAAACAACGGTGGATTTTTTAGACTGTAACACCTAAACTGTAGACTTGAGAAGTTATCCACCTACCAAGTAATAAAAACTTTTCCCATCTACAGCTATTTAGATTTCCTAGGCATGACAGTTATTAATATTTGCGTAAAGCTGCGAGAAACAAAATGAGTAGTTTGTTTTGATTGATAGAAAGGACTTTTCGCTGCCCATTTATCCGAATCCTGAGTGTATCTATGACAACGCATCACCCAATGCCATAAATAAAATCCATTCCACATTAAAACAGAATTAAGTCTTCAGTCCAATTTTTAACTTGCTAAACCCATTTATTTCAATCTTTGTTTCCTTACTTAATAAGCTTCTAGTCCATGGAAGTCCATTATGTCCTACCTTGTGATTACTCTTAGTTTCCTTAATAGCTCTTCAGCTTTTTAAAACCCAAAATAAATTAGATGTATCACTTCCCAGTTTTCTGTTATTTTGCTGACACACTGGAGGAAAGAGCATTTTCCTTTTGGGAATGGTGCAAATTTGCCCCTGCAGTATCACACTCATTATAACTTCTATAGTTATTTTTCAGCTAATTTACTAAATACTGAATTAAGGCCCACTGCTTTATAACTCCTAAGCTCACCCCTAGCATGTGTTTTAAAGACAGAGAAAAGATAGTTGTCCCTCAGGTTGTCCAGATTTTAACAATAAGGTAGTTCAGGAAACTAATTCTTTTGTTTCTGGAGAATCTTGAGAAAGAGTTGCCCCCATTTCGGGGAATATATATGTTAATACCGACACCGGTTGTCTTTTGGAGGTTTAATCTACCGCATCCCTTGGCGTGCCAACAGCACAGGCGGCAGGGCTATATTCCTAGGAAGAAATGTGATGATTACAAAATGACGCAGAACAGATTATCTGCATCTTTAATCAATAGTTTAAATGTTAAACAATGCATATCGAGCATTGAAACACGGTGTTTACTGCTTTATCCCTTGTGGAGTATAATTGTATTTTATATACATGAAAGCAATTTCATTTGTTTATATCAAGAGATACACTTGTGTAATATTCAAAATAATAATAACATGCATAATGATCCGACAGGATTTACAGGTTTTTAACAACTCTGTATTAAACAACACATCCTTGTATTATTTTAGTAGACTATCTGCATTCAGTATTAAAAAAGAAAATCAGGAATGAGCTCAGGCAGAAGTGAGATGCAGTTTAATTAAACCCCATGTTACTCCAGTCTTCCTCTGGAGTGTATCTGTTCACTTCAGTGGGGTTAAATATATGTGATAAATGAGGTATACCTCTCTCCCATCCTCTAAGCACAGGACTTAAACTCATCCTGACCTAAGCGTGCACGTTTACAGCGAGAACTGAGTGTGCATGCTTGCCTCTGCACAGAAGCCTGCCACGTTTCACTGCCTTCGTGGTTATTTTATCTAAGTGTTACTCTTTGTAAGGTTTGGGTACATGTGGGACAAGGAAATCAAATACCAGGGAGATCCACCTTTCCCTCCAGTCCTCATGGAAGTCCACCGAGGTTCTGAGCCTCTGATCTTCTGCAGCAAAGAGGCAAAACGAAGACCAAAACTCACGCGGGCTGTAGTGGAATAAGACTACGTTTGCTATTTTTTTATCTTCTTCCTGTAGATGTTGTTATTAAAGTATACGTAGAGAATGACAATGTCCCATGTTCATATAAATGTCAAAAAAGAATACACCGCTGAACTCCACAGCTGCTACAGGGTGGTCACTGCTTCCCCCCTTCCCATCGCTGGAGCCAGACACAGAAAACCAAAGAATAAAAATATCCACTATCTTTGTAGAATTTTGATAATAGAGCTCTACAATGACTAGAGCGATCAGTTTTGACATGCAATGCAAATCTGAAGTTAAAAATATCATTTTCCTGCCAAGTTAATTATGAATCATTAGGAAGACCGAAGTAAAATCTCCTACCACTTTCCTTTTAGCTTTTATGGGCAAATAGGGAAAATACAGATCACTTTAAAGAACTGTTACAATGTAGCAGACCCTTGGTGACTTTGGGGCTTTTTTAAACTGGTCTAGCCTCTCTAAATCATACGATTTTGTTGTTGCATCTAGAAGTACTACAAGCTAACCGATGTAAATTACCTTAGCGGCTGCAAATATCTTCTGCTGAAGCGTATTAAAACTAACAGGTACATGAACAGACACGTATTTCATGAGCGCGATGAAAATTTGATACTTATGTTGAAAAAGCACTAATCATTTACAACAAACCAAAACAGGAACAGAAAAGTAAAGTATTTCTCCCCAGAAAGCAGCCCTTGGTAAACTTAAATTCAACTACTTTCTAAGCTACAGCATTCCTGGGGCTGCAGGAGGAAATTATCCGTATTGCTGAAGCTACTGAAAATTCCTTTTGTTTTGTTTTTTGTTTTTTTTTTGGTTTTTTTTCCACATCTTCTGAAATTCAAAAAGAGGTATTGCTTTCTTCCTCCCTCTTTCTTTTAAGTCACTCAAGAAAGAACGGCGTTTCAACTGCACCAGAGGTTGGTTTGTTGGTGGATTTTTTTAAAGCAAAGCACAAGAAGGCAGAAATAGCAAAGTATACTTCCCTCTATTTTCTTAGCACTGTACCTCAGCTCAGACCTCTGAGGAATCTTTTTCTGCCCTCAACCTTACCCCCAATGCTTGAACACTTAAGTTAAATTTTGCTGTGGATGGAGAAGAGGGAACTGAGAGAAAGACCAAGCGGAAGAAAGAAGGGAAAAGAAAAGTCAAAGGGATCTAAACTTCCAGGAACACACTAAAGGCAAAACCTGTAAATGGATATGTGTCTCCACATACCCAGCGTGACACCAATAACCTGTGACGCTCCCAGCCCCAGATATCAGAGAGGCTGAGATTTAAGGAGCTTGAAGGATTAGAGACAGGTAAATAATTCATGTGCGTACCCGTGAGTACAGGAGAAAGAATACGGTAAGAGCGACATACAGTCCCTGAAAAACCAGCTGAGTCTGAGGAGCCCTCCCCAGAGCCTGCTTCTCCCCGGCAGCGTGGGCACCGCTCCCCTCTTTCTGGATGTTTCTGTGAGCAGGCAACGGTGTTACAGACGGCACGGTGTTGCCGGCACACACCGATGGAAGCTCACAGAAACAAATCCACTCTATAAAGGGGGTATTTACAGCAAAAGACACCACTACCTGCCTATATTTTTGGCAAAAGATGCCACTACTTGCCCATATTTACAAAACAAAAAACGCAGTATTTGCTTCTTCACTTTGAGGGTGACAGAGCACAGGAACAGGCTGCCCAGAGAGGTTGTGGAGTCTCCTTCTCTGGAGACGTCCGAACTATCACAGTCTATAGAGTAAAGCAGGCAGGAGGGGCTGAGCAAGACTGAAACACATTTTAACTCTGCTCTTCCAAACGCCCTCCCTGTACTTCAGTGACACCACGTCAGACCTCAGGGGCCGCTCTAGAATCAGATCCCACCTAAAATCCCCACCCCCCCCCCATGTCACGATTTTTAGACTGGGGAAGATGTAACTGCCACAGCCCGTGGAGGTGCTGCTCCACTGAGAGCTTCCAGAAGCTGGTCCTCGGGGCTGAGGCAGCTCCCCGCTGTGCGGGCAGTGCCCGGTCTAGCGTGGGGCCTTTGCATGGCCAAGCACCCCCTGATGGTCCCGCAGCCGTCCCTGCCCCACTGGGGAAGGCTTGTGTGGAGACTGGCGAAGGCAGAAAGCCTCTCTGCTTCCTCCCCTTCCAGCATTACAAATGCACATCAAGACTTAAACCATGCTGTTCCAAAAATATAACCTGTACCCCTCTCAAGTGAAGCAATTAACATAAATTGTTGACTGATTTCCCTTACCATGTATCTAAAGCAACGTTACTCTATTAAATATGCTTCACTCTCAGGATAAAATATCATTTTAATAACCTTGGCAATAAACACGATACCTGCAAATCCCACACGACGCGGAAAGCAGCACAGGATGAAGAGGACGCTGCAGACTCCTCGGCACGTACAACCTCTACCAAACCCACAGACAGGTCAGGGAAGGGGATGTCTGACCCTGCCGGACATCCATGGAAAGGGCTCCAGGAAAAATCGTGCTCCAGTTGGGCACGATTAAACACTCTGTCAGACCCTGGGAGCCAAGGGCCTGCCCTCGTTCTTCACCCCCAGTGACGGAAGGAACACTTGATTAGATGAGCTTGGAAGAAAGCTTCGGCTCCTGAGATCTAAAATAAAATTGTCACTCCCCGGGTTTTCCCCTGTCCCTCATCCCACTGCCACCCGCGGCAGCCACCGTTCCCTTCCCAACAGCCCAGACCCTTCAGCAGCATGCAAAGGCCCTTCGGGGAAGTTCTGGGGATACCACACTTTGACATGTGAGATTTTATTTAATGCTTAGCTCTATTAATTCATAATTCTCACATTGGGCCCTGTTACGCCACAGGATACTGTTCCTCTATTTCATTTAAACAATTTTTTTACCTCCTCATGGGTTTGTTTCCCCATTTTGTTTTTGCTCTGGTGCAATTCTTTTGATTTTAGCAGGACTGTTGCAGCGTAATGCAAAATTAGGATCACATTGTGGTTTATTTACATTGAAATAACAATACTAGTCAATTTTAAGAATGCTGTACTTTTGACTAGAAAAAAGAAATACATTTTTGTCTCGTGCAGGCCTGCAGATTGCACCAGCAGAACACCCCAGCACGGATTCAACGCAGATGCCACTTCTGAGAGGCGTTACAGTAAGCGGGGGGTTAACATGGGCTGACAATACACTTGAAAAGCTGATTTTCTTTACAGCTATAGATAAGCCATTCTGGATTTCCTTAATTTCTCAGTCAGCTTCAAGCACAACACAAGTAAAGGATAAGTAAGACTGTCCTTTCCCTTCCCACTGTCAGTTCACATTAACTAATTTATAAGAAATAGTTTACCTTTATTTAAATGGAAATCACCTGCCTCAAAAACTAGCTTCAGGGTGAGCTAAAACCTGCTGTAGCCCCAGCAAAATGCAGATAACTTTATACACGTTGCTGCTGCTTTTTTTTTAACTTGGTATGGGGGTCAAGTGTACTTTTATTTAAAAAAAGAAAAGCCAAACCTTAGCTGCCATGCTAACGCCTGGGAATACAAGACTGGCCTGAAATAGGGAACAGGTTTTTACTGAAATTTCATTTTATCATGTTGTAACACCTACTTGTTCTCTGGAGTAAATTACCTGCAGAGATTGTATTAAAGAATTTCTGGGCACTGTATTGAAGAATAATAATGGCAATTTCATAGTGATTTCACAGTATTAAGCATGCAGCACACAAGAAAACTATCACAGCAAAATCCAATTTGTTACTTTTCCAACACTGAATTTTACTTCTCTCTGGTTTGCAATTAGTTATTACAAAGGTTTAATCAAAGCCTCAGTTTCGTCTTCCTCTTTACAAGTAGCACAGTCAGAATAAGATGTAACCAGTAATTAAGTAAATTGGACTTGTTTTAGTACACAGGAAATGGAGGATAATTCAAAAACACTATCCATTATCAACTTGTATATTCGTATAAGTACTTTGGTTATTTTTAGATGAGATAATACTTAAATACATGACTAGA
This sequence comes from Chroicocephalus ridibundus, assembly GCF_963924245.1. Lineage (NCBI taxonomy): Eukaryota > Metazoa > Chordata > Aves > Charadriiformes > Laridae > Chroicocephalus > Chroicocephalus ridibundus. The sequence continues at coordinate 69,275,080 of NC_086289.1, read as the reverse complement.
AAACAGAAGTATTTTTCAGGTCCATTAGAATGATAAACTCTTTTACCTGCATGTAGAGAGGGCTGCACTAGGATTTTAAGGGAAGCTGCTGTTCAAATAAGTGGAGATGGACCTGAAAGAGAGAAATGTAAATGGGAAAGCATCACAAAATCACAGTACGGAAGAATGATGCAGAATCTTTTCAAAAGAAGAAAAAGCATCGTGGGTATAGTGAGAACGGAAAGAGAAATCCCTAAAGCAATAGGGAAATTAAAGACAAATTTGGGCCTATCAGACCCTAGAAGCGTGAATCGTAGGACTGAAAAGAATATTTCAAATAGAAATTATGCAGAAAATGCTAAGGCAACGTTTGGCTGGCTGCAGTTCTAACCTTTCTTTGAAAAGAAGGAACCTGGTTCAGCAGCAAGATAACGATGCTCACAAGTGCCGTTCAATCAATTCCAACTGTGTTCTGCACGCAGAGAAGTTAAAAATTGAGGTGTAGGCTTTGAAATATGTAAGAATTTTGTCAAAAGGGCTAAGAGTTGGAAAACACAGAGTCACTAAGTTAGATGTTCTGTCAGGAAAGGATGGGGACAGCTGTCTGAACTGCTGCCACTTTCTCAAATAAAGGAACCCAATACTCAGAAGGTAAATGTGGGACCTGGAAAGCTCTCCTGAAGATGGACACGGGGACATGTCCTACGAACTCGGCAAGTCTAACACTTTGACAATATTTTCCCCAGAAGGAAAGCAAAAAAGTAGAGGTGGAAGAGTTGTAATTTCTTCCACTTTTCATCCTTTATTTCATACCGTAGGCCAGTGGTCGGATCAGGCACTAACGAAATAGAGGGCACACATGCCAAGACTTCTCCAACAACAGGTTTAGATGTTTACCCTCCACCAATATCCCAAAGTCTCCACAGTCTACATTGAATTAGGTATCAGGTCGTTGCAACGACTGGATATATATTGGATTGTGTTTCACAGCATATTCACTCAATCATTGAGGAATGGCATTCTGTGGATTAAAACCAGAAATATTTAATTAACATCTCTGTACAGAAAAAATGTGGTTTGTGTGCTCTGTTTTGCTGTAATGGCTGGCAGACGAGAAGGCTACTCTTACATTTAGAGCTGCTAACTTTGACGGATATTTGCTCAAGATGTATGAGACCAGACTGATTGTTATGGAGTTCTGCTATTTCAGTCCAATTCATCCCCACTTTCTCTTTGATTTCTCCTCTTTCTTCAGTATGTTAGATTTTAGCCGAATGAGTGTGAGTTGTCATTTGGAGTTTCAATGCTACCTCTTTTGATTCATGTGATAAAACAGCAAGTGCAGCAGACAACGTCAAGAACTGTCTGCGAAAATGCTGATTTACTATTGCATTGCTTTGTTCCGAAAAAGATACTGAAATGATGAATCTACGGCACACAAAGAAATCCTCGACTCGATTTTCAAAATATTAGAGCTTGGTTTACAATTCAGTTAATGAACTTCCATCTTCAAGCATGGGGGACACATAGAACATCTTTAGAGTTCATATCCAAGCCGCTGCTGTCCGAAGTCTAAAAAATTACATGATATTGTGTCTGTACTTCACCCCCTCTCCTTCCCTGAATAAATAAGGACGGCTAACTAAATTCCTGTATAAAAATCTGCAATTAAAACTATGAGATAAATGTTGGGCATTCTGTGAAGCTACAAAAATAATAAATTAATCAGTATGCACCTTATATGCTACCATTATCTATTTTAACATCAAAAATAGCCTCAGCGCATAAGAGTGACAAGGCTATATTTAAGCCCCTACACACCAAAGCTTCACCAACAGTAAGACAAGAGTGAATTTTGCTGTTGCACAAACTCACACCTCATGGTCACTTTAATATATTACCACTTTATTCTAAGAGTAAAATTAGTTAATATGGCATTAGATACGCACCAAATACATGAGTGATAGGTGGACAGAAGAGATTTCATTACCAAATTCCAATGCAGTTCGAAATTACATAAATAGGTAAGTTCATAAACACAGCATTTTAACCGATACTGCAAGGTCAAGGAAAGAAACAGAGGACCAGGAGCCTACAATTTTATTTTTGTTGCGTATTGTAGTTTTGACTCTGACATTCGTCAGATTTTTATGACACTGACTACTCTTTTATTTCACGTGGAAAACACAGGTAGGAATTATCCCGAAAAATGAATACTCACTTAAAGAAGAAAGCTGTCATTATAGCTCGCTTGGTCAGCCGAGTTCGCAGTGTGGGAGGACACCGAGCCCAGGCAAGAGCAAACACGGCGAGAAGGGAGGGAGGGTCCACAGTGTATTGTGCGAGATTGAGCGCATCTGTCCGACACAACAACAATAAAATGAGAGAATAAAACATACCGCTGGCTTACCTCAAAAGGTGGTCAACAGAACAATACCGAGAGTTTTATTCCAGAAATATCCAATATCCTCTTTGCCTTGGACCAGGCATTTTTACATTTCCAGGTTAAAAACAACTACTGAAATGTCAGAGCTTGTAGCACGACATAAAATCCAAATTCCACTCTGATGGTTTGAGGGTTATTTGCAGAGAAAGGTTAATTGTTGATGGTTAAAAGAACCCCTACTGGTACTGACAGTGATACCAGGGTATGCATACCTAATCTCTTGCAATTGGAGTCTATAAAAAATGAAATAGATTCTTTATCAGCTAGGAAAAATCACTCTTTTTTTAAGTCTTCTCAATTTGCTATTAAAAAAAAAAATCCTACACAAACGTTTGCTAACAATAGTTTGCACATACGGGATCATGTATTTACACAGCATAATGGCTGGTCACTGGAGCATAAGATGATTTTCTTTTTTTTAGTTCACGCTCTACAGTAACGTGTTTTCATTTTAAGAAAACGGCGTGTGTCCCTGAGCTATGATTAGCATGCGAATTTTCCGAGGTAAACTTTCCTATTTGAAGAGAATCACTTAATCGCTCGCTTTTGCTTTACTACGCGTTACCTTCCCTTTTCTCCTCCGCTGCGTGACCCAAGCAGTGGAAAAAAACAAGCAAAAAGTATCCTCATAAAAAAAAGATTGCCAAGGGATATCAAACGCACTTTGAAAGCCGTTATCTCCTATGTGTGGATACTCACTCAAGTGACTTTGGGACTCGAGAATTTACGTAGCCAAAATCTGGCTCTATACATGCATTAAAACCCAAGTTATAACCGCTTGGAAAGGCTATAAAGTTTGCTTTTTTGAAGTTTTAAAGTCATCGATATTGAGTCTGTGCACCACGGCGGAGAGGGGGACAGGAAACCAGCAAGTGTCACGAGCAGCAAAGGGGTGAAGCAAACAAAATGTGTACTGGCAGGTGGGGGGAGCTCAGTCTTTGATGTCAAACGCACTCGTGTTTTGAGGCATTTTATTTGTCTGCCAGTTTATTTGACTGTCTGTGGTTTTGGGGGGTTTGAATACCTGAATGAAGCAGAGCTGACAAGCTATTTTGGTAGGAGGCTAGAGTTGTTACCACCACTAAGAATGGCAGCATTATCACTGCTGAGTCTTTGATCAACTTGTTGCCTAAACTTTGAGTGATTTGTCATTTCTTTCTAGCATGGAGATGGAGTGAATCTTAGAGAGAGTTAGCAGCTTGTCAAAACTGTGACTAATGAACAAAGGAGTCTGAAAAATGACTGAAAGAGGCTCTTTTCCTTGGCAGCTTTGCTCCACGGGTGATGGCAGTGGCTGTGAGCTGTGGATGTGTCATGTTTTCTTCACTTCCTTTTTTGCTGTGTAAAAAGGAACAAGGACAGACCTGGAAGAAGGCAACCGAGTGGGATACTCAGGTTTGGGAAGCACTGCAAAATCATTTTGAGGGACCAGCAACACTGTCTGTGTCTGGAAGTACACAAGGATGAGGGCGAGAGGAAAAATGAACGCAAGGCATTAAATATTCAGTCAGTTCCAGGTCGTCTGGTGAGCATCCTGCCCAGCGACTTCTGAGGATGTATTTGATTGGAAAGAAAGGAGAGGTTTCCAGGACATGGCTGGGAGGGCCAAAAGGCGCAGCAGTGAGATGCTCCTGGATGTGTGGAGGTACCCCCAGGCAAGCAGGAACACATGGCAGTGCCCGTGAGATGCCGTACTGCAAAGGGCAATAGCCCTCAACAGGGGCAGGATGGCAGCAGGATGGTGTGCTATATTTCCAGAACTGAAAAAAAGACTTCTTAGCATAAATGGCTGTAGAAGACTTTAGAGTAACTCTGTAACAGTAGAAGATCCAAATCTAAATTACTTCTGTGGCAGTATCTCAACTCTTATAAACAAAGAAAGGCAGAAGGCTAACAATTTGAGCATGAAGTAGTGGCTCGATGAGTGATGCAAGTGGATGGTTTTGCTTTTGAGGCTATCAGTCCCTCTTTGCCAAACAGATATGATATAATAAGGATCGATTTAGGCTGAAAAACCTCCCAGAAGACAGACTGCTTAGGGAGGTACAAAACCAATACAAAAGTTGGTACACAGAATGGTTTGAACAAGGAATGAATGAATAGGCCCATTACACACAAAATCACAATGATAAAAGTAAAATTAAGCAAAGGCTATAGAGCCACTTCAGGTGCACATATTCCAGCGCTAAGGTAGTATGATCCATTTTGTTTCCCCTCAATGAGTGTTTCTGACCTAGTTGGTTTTAGTAAATGCTGGTGGAAAGTCTTCATGGGAATAGTGAAGGCCATTGAGTCAAGTTTATACATTTCTAATTTAGGAAGGGTCAGTGAGCCAAAAGGAAGAAGGAAGTAGCATCTTGTAACTCACAGTTCTTAAGAAAATGCCCCAAAGTACTTATGGAGCAACGTGCTAAGACACAAGAAGAGTACTTTGTAGCTGCTGTTCTGTATGACACTAAATCACATAAAAGAACCGAAAAACCATAATCACCAGTTTATAAATTAATAGAAAGCTTTTGGTTTTAAACAGAAGCAGAAAACCAGACTTGATTAAATTAAGTAATATTTGCTTACAGAGTCCTTAATATTTGCTTACAGTCTCTTAAAAGAGAGTGACAAAAATTTGTAGCCTGGAAAGAAGAGGTCATTCATCTCAGCCTGTTGCTACGCGAAGAGTTGAGCAAAGGGCTGAACAAGCAGGTTCCAGGACTGGAAATCTGGATGCCCAGCTTCCTGCAATATTGACTATCAGATCTGGATTATAAACCACAAAGTGTAAGATCTGGTTCGGGATTTTTCTTGTACCTTAGCATTTAAAATGCTTCTGCCCATTATGAATGTGGCCTCAACCAGTGCGCTATACTCATGATTGACTTTTTTAGACTGAAGTTGCAAGTGTCTCCAATAATAAAGAAAATAGGGCACATTTGAAAAATACAAGCAAACCTGGAAAAAATATATGTGGAAAGAAGCCTGGGAAGCAAAAGCAATTATAGAGCACACATGACCGTGAGAAGAAACTGGTAACGAATGTAATGAATTTGAAGCAGAAGCTGGAAACTGTGGAAAACTGATAGAGAAGGGTCATAGGGTTAAGGCTCTGACCATCTGCTTTAAAAAAAACATTATATTTAAAACTACGATACCGTTCCCAAAGTTCAGAAAACTCTGTGATGCACGGTAGAGATGTAGGGAATTCCAACAATGGGATTTCTCCATTACTAGACAAAAATGGTAGAAAAATTAACACCGATAAATTCACTGTATAGTAGCTTACCTGTTATTTTGCTAAAAGCCAAGTGATTTACTCTGTTCATGAGATGATGAGTCACTTTCTTTTCAAAAATGAACTGAAGATGGCAAGCAGCAGCTGTTAAATATAGGCGTCATAAAATGAGGATGGCCAAAATATGCTCCTTCTCTAGGTTTCAAACAAGCCTTATTTTTTGTTGACTTTTAATGCCTATTCAAAAGCTAGTAAATTTCTGGATTAGTAAAAGAAATGCAATGTTTTGTCAACATATAAAGGAGATAAACAGAATGACAAAGTAATTATATAATTATCAGTCTGACAATGATTCCAGGCCAAGTAAGAGAATGACTGATGCAGAGCTCATTAAGCACAGAACTAAAAAAGTGTAATTAATGCCAATCAAACTCAATCTTATAAAGACCAGATCATTGCCCAACTAACGAGGTGCCTCTTTGTAAGATTATAGGTTGATTAATGAAAGGTGAAAACATAAGAAATATTTATTTTTGGTCCTGGATGCTTCACTTAAAAAGGTAAAGTTAGAAATGAGCATGGTAAACAACGGAACAAGCTTGATTATCTCCCAAGGCTAATCACTGTGAACACTCAGTGGGGATGTGATTGCCCAGGGGGCAACACGACACCTAAACCACTGCACCTAAACCATGACAAGGTCGGAGAGGCTCTTTCTGGGTCATCTCCACCCACAAGGCAGTTTGAACCAACACATGTTCAACGCAACGGGAGCAGGAAGGGAACACATGCAGCGCAGCTCCTGTGACTAAGCTGGTGAGTGGCAATTTATTAAGCCACTATAAATTGATCGCTTACAATGTTTGCCCGGATTCATTCGCTCTCTATTCCCCATCTCCCCTTCCCTTTCTAAGATCCCTATAGTTTATCTCCTACACCTGTCCCAGTTTGAGTGATGCATCTACATGTTTATCAATCATGTTCACCTGATAAAGTCTTCCAATTTGTTCATTTTTAAATTGTTCATCCTTCAATGTATAACACTGCGCTTCATCCTCCCAGGTTTTAAACAGCGTCTACTATTTATTTGTCAAATGTCATTCAAGAACTTCTCTGTGATACTGCCGCCCTCCTCTCTCTACAACATATCCCATTTTTTCAACCAATTCCATTAGCATCCTCCCATTTTTCTCCAGAGGACTAGAGAAAACATCAAATAAGATCAGCTCTTAGATTGATTCTTCAGAAATTCTATATTTGAGTCTCAGAGTTCCTCGCAGTGCAAATCAAAACAAACTTAAAAGCCTACCAGAAACTACATGGTGAACAAGATTGAAAATGTATTATTCAGGCCAGTAGAAAGAGATAAGATTCAGTTTTTGGACACTAGCACAGAAAAATATACTTAAAACTAGAGATATTTTTAAAGCAGTGACTAGAATTAATCATGATGCCTTAGTGATTATTTAAAGCTGAAAATATCCTAATCCAGACAAAATTTTCTAAATGGCATGAGATAATTTAAATCAGGAAATTAAGCCACGGCTGCTGGATTACATGGTAACGATAGTTTTTTCATCTTTTATGATCTATTTAGAGTCCAAACTTGATTAAAGACAGAGGCAGAATTCCTGATGGACTGAGTATATACCTACTCCCCCTACGCTTAAAGACTTTAAACATGGATGTCCACATACAAGCCTCTTAACATTCCTACCTTTTTTTGCCTCCATCTCTTCTACGGAGTTATCTATGTCTCAGAGTGGATTTTTAATTTTATATTTGCCTACTACTATTCCTTTTGATGCTGCATTAAGTGATCTAATGATGTCAATCACATATTGCTCCACACTGACAGTCTTTTGGACTGTCCCAAACACACTACCAATCCTTTTTCTTTTTTTGCCGTAAGAGTTAATTTGATAAAACTGGTCAGAACCTGGCAAATCATTCATATGACAATTTTCAGGAAGGTTATGACTTCATTTCAGTTAGACTTTTACGTGAGCACCACCATTGATAACCGATTTCTGCAGAACACATAGCAGTCCAGTAAAATCAGTAACATCCATAAATCAGAACCTGAAGAAGTGTGAAATTGTATGTAATGTCTCACATTCATCACCATTTTACTAAGCTTGCTGTTTCATGACACAGAGTACTATTTTTTGATAAGTAATGATTTGTTCTGGACAAGAAATTTCATTAGCATACTTGGCTATTGGATGCTCCTGATGTAAGAGAGTCAGCATGTTTTTCCAAAGATGGGGCCGTGAAATATGAAGCAGACACATACTACAGAAAAAAGGTTCAAATACTGAGGAGTTTGGATATTGTAAGATTTTGGCAGCTGTATACTACATTTGCTTTTGAGATGCCAAAAACTCACTCTAGACGGAGCCAGGTGTTAAAGATAACTTGCAGGAAGCAAAGAGCCAATTGCCAGAAACAAATGGGAGCTACGTATTTTATAAAGAAATTCTTGTGATACTTCACGCTTATTTTTTTGCTGAACCTCAAAATAGGATAAAAGAGGTCACGGATACAGGTAGGCAATCCAGCGCAGTGAGGACTGCAGTAGGAGACAGAATCCTTCTCACTTTCTCTTCATTATGAAATAAAAACGGAGCTATGAATCATCACAGCATAGACAAATCATCCGAGGCATCTTAAAACAGCCGCTTGACTGATTGCTGTAATATCACCTGTCATTCAATAAAAAGAACCGCAGTACACGCTTACAAGTTGACAGAAATGTGCCCAAAGCCAAATGGAAAGCCTTGGCTTCATTAAATAACATGATTTTAGAAGTTCCTCAATTAAAGCTTTTGAAGTCCCTTTAGGGCAGATGCAGTGACCTTTGTGAAAGCCAGGTGGGTACTGGCACGACAGACAAGATCAGGCCAAGTGGACAGAGGTTACAGTAAAAGTGACCGCGAATGCATCAGGGATGGAGCTGCAAATCAGACACAGCATCTGCAAGGGTCCTGGGTCACCCGGGAAACACTTCATTCAGAACTGCTGCCAAGTTTAAAAAGTTTAGGTTGGAAACAAAACGGAAAAGCAGAGATTTATTGACAGCGCATGCTTCCCAGACTTCCCAGCTCATAAAGCCACCACAGAGAAAGCACGCCAGCCGCCACATCACGACCGATCTGGAGGCACGCTCCGAATTTCAGCGTGCCACTGCCCCAGCAGAAACAGCATCACGTATAAAGCTCTTCCCACAAGTGAATTCCACCCTTTGAAAAAACACACGTTGTAGGAAAACTCATGATGCTCCCATGTAAGTGTATTCACTTTTTTCTTATGGCCAATGTCTTCATCTCTGCCAAGACTGTGAAAACAAATACAGCTTCTACCAGAGGAAAACGCTCTGTCAGAAGTTTAGATCGCATCAGTACCTTCTCCCTCGTTTTCAAAATTCCACTATGAAGGCTAAAAAAAAATCCACAAAGGTAACTTTTATTATTTAACTTGAGGGTTTTTTCTGTAAAGATGCTGATTCATACCTCTCAAAGAAATTACACTTGAAATAAATATCACGATAGAGTGATCTTGCTATCAACATTATCTCTATATGTACCAGTTTCGGGGGTTCTGTGATGGCAGAAGACTGAATTTCCATTACAACATAAAGGAATAAATTCTTCAGTTCACTTAAGGAGGTACCCTTTTGAGAACCAGCAGGTGACGCCAGCAACTGCGAGACCCAATGCATACCAAAGTCAAATGAGATTTTAACTGTATGTAGATTTAGGATGAGATGCTTAACTGATTTTCAGGGTTGCAAGGATTGCTTAGCCAAGAAATCTGCAGCTGTCTCCTAGTTTACAACTTAGTCAAATATAAAAGATAAAACTAGAATATAAAATGAGTTTGTTCTGTATGCAGAAAGACTTCTGGCATGTGTTTGTGGCTGAAGATACTACACATAGCTCTCCTGATGATTTCACGACTGATCAGACAATTCAGCTAGAAATACTTTTGTGTAAAGGTCTCTTTGGAGAAAGAACATTCCTTTGAGTCTAACGGCAGTTAGTAAATAATTTTAGTATCTTATTTTCCTGTTTTTCCCTGTTTGTCATCACAGGTTTACCCTATAAGTGCCAACTTTTTTTCCCCAATGCATGCCAGAGCCTTTGGTTTAAGACTGTATACAAATACAAGGCTCTAATAAGGAAGACACAATTATAGACCATAAGTTGTAAAAACTGCAATACTATCCTACAGTAATAGTCATACGAACATTTAGGAACTGAGCAAAGATTCTGAGTTATTGTTTTGAAAATAAAGTTCTCGAACAAGTCTTTTTTTGTTCAAAAGACAAAAACTAAATAAAAGAAGAGAGCTGTGTGCGAGCCTGCTCAAAACCAGAAGAGAAGCGTACCAGAGACGGAAAAGCAGACGAATACCCATTGAGAACTACAAGGGCATTGGCAGGGCACGCAGAGATGCAGTTGGAAAAGCAAAAGCTCAGGTCGATTTGAAACTGGCCAGAGAAGCCAAAAAATACAAGAAAGGGTTCTTCAGGTACATACACAACAAGCAGGAACAGGAGGAGAATACTGGCCTGCTGTTAAACAGGAGAAGTGCATTAGTCACCAACAACGCTGAAAGGCAAAGGTTTTCGACACTTTCTTCACCTGTCTCTACCAGCACCGTTGGGCCCCGGGTCTTGGGAACAACAATCCAGATTGATGCAAACACAGACCCACCGTCAGCAAAGGAAGAGTCGGTATGCGAACTATTACAGGAACTCAATCCCTACAAATCGATGGGTCCTGACAATAACCACCCAGGCTGTTAAGAGAGCTGGCTGATGTTGTCGCGAGGCCACTCTCCATAATCTTTGAGAAGTCATGGAGATCAGCGGATGTCCCAGAAGACTGGAAGAAGGCTAGCGTCACCCCCTCTACAAGAAGGGCTTAAAGGAGCATCCAGGAAATTATAGGCCAATCAGTCTTACTTCAGTCCCTGGGAAAGTTATGGAACGAATCCTCCCAGGTGCTATCACAAGTCAAATGAAGCACGTAATTGGGAGAAGACAGCATGGATTCACCAAGGGCAAATTGCGCTTGATAAATCTGATCACCTTCTACAACAAAGTAACCTGCTCGGTTGATGAGGGGTGAGCAGTGGACATTGTCTACCTGGATTTCTCCAAGGCTTTTGATACAGTTCCCCACAGCCTTCTGGAGAAACTGATGTGTTATGGTCAGACAAGTGTCTGTGCAGTGTGGGGGGAACCGGCTCACAGGCCGCACCCAGAGCATGGCGGTCAATAGCTCCTTTTCAAACTGGCAACCTGTCACAAGTGAGGTCCCCCAGGGATCGATATTAGGCCCAACACTGTTTAATATCTTCATAAGTGATCTGGATGATGGGATCAAGTATACCCTGATGAAGTTTGGTGATGAGTGGGGAAGTGGACATTTCGGAAGGGAGAGCCACCCCGCAGGAAGACCTGTATAGGCTGGAAGAGAGGGCTAACAAGAAGCTTATGAAGTTCAACAAGGAAAAGTGTAAGGTCTTCAACCTGTGAAAACTTAATCCAGGAGCTGGATTACGCACAGGCTAGGATCTACCCAGCTGGGGAGCAGCACTGTGGAAAGGGACCTGGGGGTCCTGGTGGACAAGCTCAACATGAGTGAACAGTGTGCTGCAGCGGCAAAGAAAGCCAACAGAATGCCGGGTTGCATCAACAAGGGCATCACCAGCAGAGATACAGAAGTCATTATCCCACTCTACTCAGCGCTTGCCAGGCCACACCCGGAACAGTGATCAGTTTTGGTCCCTGCTATACAAAAAAGATGCGGACAGGCTGGAGAGGGCCCAGAGAAGGGTCACCAAGATGATCAAAGGACTGGGAAGCCTGCTGTATGAGGAAAGGCTGAGAGAACTGGGTTTGTTCAGCCTTGAGAAAAGAAGGCTTAGGGGAGACGTATCACCATGTCCCCGTATTTAAAGGGTGCCTACAAAGAAGATGGAGACTCCCTTTTTACAAGGAGTCACATGGAAAAGGCGAGGGGTAATGGGTAAAAGTTGCTCCAGAGGAGATTTTGATTGGACACAAGAGAAAAAAAAAATTCATAATGAGAACAATCAGCCACTGGAATACTCTCCCCGGGGAAGTGGTCCATTTCCCATCGCTGGACACTTTTAAGATTCAGCTGGACAGGGTGCAGCTTGTCTAAACCATGCTTTTGTCAAGGTTGGACGAGATGATCCCTGAGGTCCCTTCCAACCTGGGATTCTAGGAATCTATGAACAGCAAAGGAACCCATGAATCCCTATTTTTAAGTATTTACTTACATTAAATAAAGTATTAAATGTGTAAGAAAAACACCCTTTGCCAGCAGTTTGAAAAAATTAGGTCACTAATCTTTTAAAAAATAAATTTTGCTATAGGGTTACACCCAATGTGGCCTACACCTAAAATCTGTTAAGAGTTTGCCATCTGCTTCCTATTGCATCACGCAGTGAGTCTGACTTCCACAGTCTTGGGGGCTTCTTTTGGCAGATGATGCACAGAAGCTTGGAGAAAAAAAAAGGCCTTTCTGAATTAGATTGTCAACAATTACTTTGATTTATGCTCTTTTTCAAGGATAAGTCATATTTATAATCTATGTGTTATGATATTTGCCATGAACTATTTATTAGTATTTTGCTGACTAAGAAAGCTTTTGACAGAGCTATCATCTAAACCCCAGCCGAAGACAACGCTTCAAAATAGCTATGAAAACTGAAGACCATAAATTATTTGTAGCAAAAGGAACTTTACATCTTTCTAATCTCTAAATAAGCTCCTGACGGCAGGGTTGTCTGTGAGTCCTTCTTTGGAGATGGCCAAATGCATTGCTGGGGCCAGAGCACACTTTTCACCAAACCACAGAAGGTATCAGGAGGGCATCAGGTTGCGTTTGCGGCAGTGCTGACCTACCTCTGGCTGCCTGAGCATCCCTTCACTCCCAAACATCAGACAGAGGAGCAGAGAGCTCGAGTCCTTGCGTGCATGAGGCTCCCTGTGCCATCTCCATGGGGGCTCGGGCTGATCTCAGGGCTCTGAGATGGTATCACTTGCACCAGCTCTCTAGGAAACAGTGACTACAGATCCTTTTCTATTTTATTTTCTCCCCAGAATGATCAAACTAAAGCATCCATGACTTCCTTGTGATTTGTTTTTTTTAAAAAAACTTGGCATTTTCTTTTGGAAAGATATACTTCATTTACAGTTCCTTTCAGGTTAGAAGAATATCCTTTACCAGCTCTGCTGCCCACAGTTTTCCTTCTTTTTAAACTCGTGTGCTCATGGTTCCACTACTACAGGGACTACCCAGTTCCCAAGGCAGATCCCCTCCTTCTGCGGGCATTTCATCCAGGCTGAGCAGGTACCTCCAACCCAGCCTCCACTTTCCCTTTCTACAGTTCGGCGGTGTCCCCATCCCCCTCCTCAATAAAACAGGACGGCACCTTTCAGTGGCACCCACAGGAGCCTGGTCAGCCTCAGACCCCCACAAAAACTGCTCCACTCAACCTTCCTAAATCACCTTCCTCATCCTGTTAAAAAAATCCCTTCAAAATCTACATTTTAATTGTGGTTCCCTGACCTTTTCAGCCCAAACCAGGCCCTTAGCACTATCCACAGAAAATGGACTGTTGTTTATGCCGTGTCTGTTGGCTTTATTCTCTCTTTTGTTCTTCCTCTGCTTGTTTTTTCTCACACCGCTGCTGTAGCTGTTTGAGTCTGCGTTAGTGCTGGGCGGAACCACAGCTTCCGAAAGTTACAGTTATCTGGGAGTACAGCCAATTTCTCCCCTTTCCTATTTCTTTATTCCTTGTGACTATTTGCCTTTGTAATAGAAAGAATTCTCAGCGTGAAGGGCACGGTTGTTGATATGTTTCTAGCTTTGTAATTACACTGGAAACACGAACGAACTTTGTTTTTCAGGGTGACTGCATTGCCCTGAACACTTAGTGCCTTCGACAGAGGCCGGTTTTAATAGCTGAGACCTCACAGAGCCACTTCTCTTCTGCAAAGAAAGAATTTATAATATCTTGCCTGTAATCAGACCGAGTACACGGCTGAGAAATGCAGTCCTTACGTGTCAGCTCTGCTTGTGTCAGTCAAAACCTATTAAGCTCACCTGTCACTTAGCATGTGATCGAATTCAGCTCTCGTAATTCCCGTGCAGCCAGTTTCATCCCTGGCACCAGCTTTCAGTGGCAGATAATGATATTCCGAGACATTTAATTTCAACCCTTATAAAACTGCTTAACTGAATGTATCGCGCTCAGCTCTCAAGATATCCAAATGAGCATTCATTTGAAACTCAGAAGAATTAAATCCACCCAACTCAAGATGATTCCCGTACAGCCTTCCACACCAACCCAGCGCCCAGCGGGCCCAGAGGTGGGCACTGGCCGCACTCCTGCCCAGCCTGCGTGCCACCAAACGGCTTCGGTTCCTGCTCCGGGGGTGAGCACGGGAGGAAGACCATGTAGGTGGCACGGGACATTCCCCAACAGGGGCTCGGCCACGCGGAGGTTCTCACAGAGCGATGAGCGCTCCCAAGGCAGAAGTAGATCCTGATACGCGCTGGGCGGGAAGGGCAGGAGAGCGTCAATCCTTCCCATAAAGCACTGTTTATATATTTACACATTTTGTTACAGGTTCTTCATTTTTCAGTCTCGGCATGGGCTGCTGCATGATTGATGAGGCTCAGGAGCCTGTTACAACCATTCAGGGAGCAAGCTATGCCGTCATTTATACTTTGATAGCTTAAATGCCAAGGTCCTTAATGCACATTTGGGTTTTTTTTTAAACCCACCACCACGTCGGCGACAACCGACCAAAGCAATTTAATCAACAGCACAAGAAACGGGACAGATTTTAGACAGCAGGATATATAGATATACACACACATCACTCACACCATAAGACTTGCATGGAACAGGACGTCCTACAACACAGCGTTTACCAGGCAGCGCCTAAGTCCAGGAACATAACTAAATGATTTCTTTAATTACACATGCTCTAGAATGATTTGGTATATATAAAATCCATATGCACCTACCAATACACACTGTCAAAAACTTCTTCCTGTTTTAGAGAGGCACTCATTAGCATTTAGACATAGACTCTTTCCACCTTTATGTTTTGGCCTTTAAATTGATCAAGAGAGGACACAAAAATCTGAATTTTATTTTGAAGTAAAAAGGTCTTAGAAGCTAGTATACAAAAGCTATAAAAATCCCTAATTAAAACCCCAGAGACCCCGGAGATCTCTAAAAAGCACTTATCTTCTCAGAAGGTATATCTTTGTTCCCAGTATATCTGTGCTCATAAACTGAAAATAGGTGAACGCACATTCGTCTGTATAAATTATTGTCTA
Organism: Chroicocephalus ridibundus; assembly: GCF_963924245.1. Taxonomy (NCBI): domain Eukaryota; kingdom Metazoa; phylum Chordata; class Aves; order Charadriiformes; family Laridae; genus Chroicocephalus; species Chroicocephalus ridibundus. Next base: position 69,260,034 of record NC_086289.1, on the reverse strand, counting down.
ATATCCCATGCAACATGTGCAGACGCATCTCGTTACAAAGGGGTTTTTTTTTTCCAAGTGTAAGAAACATTTCCTGGCTTTCAAAAGGGAAATTTTATATGTCATCTTCTTTACAAGCATAAATATTTCCTGGATGCAAGACGTTTAGTGGTGGCAAAAAAGTTATCAATATTTTTTCCACCGATTTACTACACTTTCTTCGAAACTACATTAGTTGCAAAATCAATAAATACAGTCACAGGTAAGAAAGGCAAAGGAAAAAAAAGAGAACTCCTTTAAACAAAGGAAAAAAATCACAGCCTCTTATTTTCTGTGGAGATGCTAATCCCCCTCCACATCACAAGGACTTTTGATGTACATTTCTATGGATGCTGGTGGGAAGTCAGTTTATTTCTCCTGTGTATGAAAAAGAATAATTTATCTTCCAGAAAAAAAAATTATGAGTGCATATGCAAATATCTTTTCCAAACAAAAACATTCTATTAAAATTCACATTTGTGAATAAGGTAAATGTTATGTAGCATGCAGTCAACAGCATTTGTATAAGCAAAACGTAGAATAACATGTTCCAAATGATCATTACACTAGTTCCATTTCGCCTTTGCTTGGATGGTAGCACACTGAAATTAGGTATTTTTCTCAAATATGTGTATTTTACCATTATTTCATTTACTGGCACTTCAGGCTATACCGATTTTACCATCTGTTTGTTTCTTCAGAATTTCAGACACAAGATTTAATGAATTTATTTATGCAAAATCCTGTTATTTTCCCTTTCACTAGATTCCTTCGAAGGCCACAGATGTTAGCTTAAATAGAAAGTGAAAATATGATTTAATTCAGATGTTTGTGTATCACTGTTTAATTTATTATTTTTTTTTTTTGCTTGTTAATGTAGAAATGCTGCTTGGGAACCAACCTCCATCCTTGGAGGTTTTCAAGATTCAACCAGACAAGGGCAGCGCTGACCTGGGCTAGGGATGGGGTCAAGCAGTGTTCAGGCAGCAGGATGTGGTCGTTGACTCAGAGGTCCCTTTCAATCAGCATTTCCGTAATATATCTTAATTTACATAATTGTAATGTGGTTACCACTAAAAACCTCGAATTTCTAGACTTTGTACTGTAAAAGCTACAATGGCACGTTTTAGCTGCACGATTAAAATTAAGATCCCCGTCCTTCCTGACCACAATTCTGGGAATTCTGAGAGGGGTTTTAAAGGTAGATTTCATCAACGGCTCCTGATCTCAGAGCTCATGTCCACGAAGCAGCCCGTGGCGCCTTACTGAGGTCTAACCATGTCTCAGCGCCCCGGGCACAGGGTGTCCCATTCCTAAACTGGGGAGCTGTGTTGCACACAAAGTGGCCTGCAGATGGGAGTGGGAGTTCCGGATTACAGAAAATGGTTCTGTTTAGACTAGAAAATTGTTACCAAAAAAATCAGGTAACAACACAGAGTTAAGGCTGCTTAACGGTTTGCCTAATTTACTTTCCTAGCTGCGGACCGGCTACATTTATATTTTTGGACTGGAAAAAAAGGTCAAGTTAAGATATGTGTTGACTATGTAATATTATTTCAGCATTCCCCTTGATAATACCTACCGGAACTGTTTGTTCAGAGAGAAGTCATAATAAATACACAGGAGCAGATCTGAGGTGAATATGCAATTGCTGACATTCGTGAGTCAGAATTTTAAATACCGGTACGAGTGCGTGCCGGTGCCCTTACAGTATTTGCTGTAGTTCTATCTAAGTCCTATACATAGGACTTTACAAAGGGTACCTGACAGCAACGTCTTGAAGGAATGAAAGATGGTGACATTTAGGAGTCGAGGCTGGTTTGTGTCATCTAATTCAATCCTAACTAAGCAGCAACCCTTTACGCAAATTACGACTGCTACAAACAGCTGAAGTTCACAACAGAGCAGTCAAAATAAATTCGAAAGTCCAGAGAGTTGGAAAAACAATGCTGAAACCAAAAGGCAAACTTGATTAAACACTGAGAATCCATCCGGTCCTTCATGTGTAATCATATAGGTATGAAATTTTCTTATTTATATACAATATTTAACTTTTTTAACTCTAAATCATAGATGGGGCCTGAGTCCTCATTCTGTGAACTAGTTTTTCACAGAACACTGAAAACAAAACTTCAAGCAATAAATAATATGAAAGTTCATTTTTAACTCATCTCTAGGTGGATAAAAGTACTCTAACTAACATATTCTTGGTAAATTCGCGCTTTTGACACCACAGGAGACTGTAACATTTACATCACTTAGGAAGTGAGACAGCTACCAGGATTATTATTATTAAGGGCTTTCCTTCAGCCAAATTTATGAACTGTCACAGAACTTACTGTTATTTCACATGAAATCTAAAGCGAGCGAGCCATGCACTTTTTAAGATGCTCAAAATCCAATTTTACACTTGTCTTAATCACGGCAAATCAGTTCATCACACGTACAAACTGCCATCTGCTCATCCATTTATCAAATTTCCAAACATAAACTCATTTTGTTACTTATGCACAGATACAGAGCGCCATGTGTGCAAGAGATTCACACGTAACTCCGCCAGTATGCAATCCTTTTCCTGATAAACCAAACACTGCCGAGGTACTGGGATGTCTCAGGTACCGCAAACAACAGCGACACGCTCACAGCGGCATCACAAACATCAGGGACAAACAAATGTCACAGTGATGTCATATCACACATTCTTGTGACACGGCAGTCCCCAGAAACCAACCCAGTTCTTATTAATATAGTATTTTTTTTTCACCTACCACTAATAATCACTACAATCCAAGGCCAGGGGTTGAAATGACTGGCGCCTAAGTTCACATTAAGTTACCTCCTCCCTAAGTGTCAGAAATACCCACGGAAATGGACCTGAAAATCAGGCCAGATGTTCAGGGCTCAAAAAAGTACGTCAGGTAATCAGACAAGGCACGCATTTATGCTAATTCATCCAAAATCTACAATTTTATAAATGGTTTACTTCCAAGAATGGGAAAATTCCATCAGAGCTATTGCATCACTTCTGAAATGTTAAAGAGATCACAATTCTGTTCATCATTTAGAAATTCTTCATTTCTTCTTTCAGAAAATTTTTAAGACATTCTTAAAAAAAAAATTTAACAAAGATTGTGTTACTGTTAAAATAAACTTGTTTACACACATATTTCTGTAGTAAAGAAAAGAAAAGGAAAATAATAGGCTATTTTATCTTCTGTATTTGCTTTGTTACTAGATGGTGAGACATAATCATCATTAATCTTTTCATAACACCTGGAGTCGAGTGTTGTCTTCGAGTATAAATCACTTACCTTTTCCAGGTGAGTTTCTGGTTTAAGATTACGAAATGGTTTGCTTCTATTGCAGAAGTCTGAAACAATGAAACAGAAAAATTAGTTTCAGTACTCTGTTCATTTTAAGCGTATTTAGATAACCCAAATTAGGCACTGACCAATAAAATTAAGAAGGAAAACTAAGATTTTTTTTTTTTTTTTAATCAAGTGTCTGCAGAAAGTAATAGGTTCGTGTACATTTGGTCTGCATTTTAATTTTGTAAAATGATTCTACCGCTATCAGTCTTCCTGATGGAATGAAGTAAGTGCTATCCAGTTACCCTTGTGAGGACATAGATCTCTGCACCCATGCTAACTCAGCTTCCTAAAATAATACTATGATTAAGCTTTCACTTCTTTTTTTTTTTCATCCACACCCTTCTTGGGATACTAGGTACCAAATTAAAATGATTGACTAAAATGGGATACCAGGTAAAAATGACCAATTTATCCACATGTTACTATTCATCAGTGTCACACTCATCTTCGTTCCCGTTATTGTTGGACCAATATAGTTTACAGCGTATTCACCATTTCAGTCTTTCTTCCTAGCTCTTGAGATATGTATTTTGAGAGGTTTAAAAAAACGGGAAGTGTGAGGACAAAAATACAGTAATGATTACGGACGCCCATGTTATTAGCTGAAATGGAAGTATATTGGCATAGCGATTCAAATAATTTTACCTTAAAGAAGGCCGAAGCTAAAAATATAGATGACCAGCCTTTACAAGCAGCTGCTGAAGGGCGCTGTTGACTTCAATTTACCCCAAATACTAGTAAATAACTAGCAAGGTTCAGAAACCCACAAATAATTTCACTGCATTTGTATGACCAAGCCTGTTCTATCTGCTGTTCAAGCCAGACAACCACTGTGCTGAAGGAGCCTCCCTACTAAACTAGAAAACATCGCAAAATTTAAGCGTTGGAAACAGAAGAGAAAGGAGGTGCCAAAGGCAGGCCAAATAAAGCACAAAATACCCGCTGCAGCGTGGCTCGGTCAGGCAACCCGGAGACTTTATTAGCACCAGTGCTTTTGTGCTCCTACGGCGCTGGGGAGGGCTCCCGCAGAATATTTCTGCTTTAATTACTCTACTGAAAAACTACAGCCCTTACACTCGTAGTAAACAATACGAACAGCCGTAAATGGGGTTTGGTCTACGTAAACTCATAACAAATGAATAAATTTAAAAAAAAAAATAAAAATCAGCAAGCTCATGATGTTGTGACACGTTTGCGACGGCATTCTTTTTTGATGAATCAGTATTTTAACTCAAAATCCTGTCTTTCAAATCTTTAGAGAAGGCATTTTGTCAGATTACCTGGAGAACTGTAACTGATCTGTTTTATGTTTCGGAACATTTTTCAGAATGTATTTTTCAGCAGGTAAACTCAGTAGAGCTCCTTGAATTTTTTCATTTAGTAATGAGTAATTACAGCATATGCATGTGAACCACACATACGTGAGAAGTAAAGAAAAAGGAAATGCTGCTTAGTTATTATAAAAGGCTTTAGAAAAAAAGATAATTGATGCTACCTCTCACATGGACAAGTGTTAATGGGCATAATTCATTTAATTTTTAAAAATTCAAATTGTAAACGTATTGTCATAGCTTAAAAAAAACCCCAAAACACTGTCCAGATGATTTTCTGCCCAGTAACAAACTGAAAGCCAGAGATTCTCTCTCACAGGAACCCCATTAATACCCTGCTGAAACAAATCTGAATTTAATTCAAACTCGGTGGGTAACAATGCTGTCTGCTTTCCTCTTTACTGCTACGCTATAAAAACCCAGGAATTAGATTTAGGACTAGCCACCTGCTTTCACAACAGACTGCCAAAACCTGAAAGTATTCTCTTTACTTTTTTATTATCCTTTTTTAGGTTTATTATTGTTGCAGATATAATTTTGTGAAACTTTGTTGCTTTGTTGATAGGCAAAGAATGGTAATAGGCCAAACTCTACATATGTTTTTCTTCAACCACACGACAATCCTGGATCTTCCCCCCAAAAATTCACTTTTTTATTTACCAGTCCCATATTAAGTAGTCAGCGAAGACAAAAGGTGCTAAGAATGAACAACAGTGCCCTAAACTTTTAGTTTGATTAGCATGTGAGGAAGCAACGCAGACCAGATTTGGAAAGAAATTAAAGAGGGCATTTGCATTGCTCCTACCCTGTGGGTTCCTACACCACAGTTAGTGCTGTCTCACCGAAACCCTTCCGCTCTCTGTCACTGTCTGCTTGTGCCGTTATCGTTTTCTAACCACACTGCCCTTAACCCAGACCCAGCGAAGCAGATAAACGTCATTCCAATTGTGCTGAGGATAGATTTGGTTAAAAAACAGATAAACAATGCTGTAATTAGCCCAAAAAGGAGAATTTCAGCACGGAAAAAAGCTGCTAGATGAAAACTGAAATCCAACGCACTAAACAAAGCTTTAGTACTCTTACCAGTACTGTCAGACTAAATTTCCTTTGGAAATTTCTGTGAGTCTGAAACATTCCAGTTAACGCCTATCTCTTTATTACTATTGCAAATAACAATAACATGTGCAGGCAGGAAAGTCGATGATACTGAGATCAGCGACATATTCTAACGTTTCAAATGTAATACTGGAAAGCATTGATACGTCTGTGTTCTGGTAAGCGGAAAGCCTTTAACCACATTGCCGTTCAGTGCTCTAAAGCATGATCTCTACCAGAAGGGCCAAGACATTCAGCGCATTTCTCTCTGCAATGCTATAAAATTGCTAAGCAGGAAACCTGCAGAAGAAAATGCTGAAAATTTTGAGAATCAGTCAAAGCTAAACTAATAGTAAACTGAAGTACCACCAGAAGTATGTCATCTTACGACGTGGAATGTATTTTCAAGCACCAAAAGGAAATTAGCACAGGAATATGAAAGATGGAAGTTTTAAAAAATAACTATGCTTCATTTTGCAGAACAGCATTGATCAGACCTTGCCTTAACCTCTGTTCCCAATCCTATTCAATTATGACTTTGTCCCAGAAAAATACCAAAAAGACCTGAGAGAGATGAGTGACGCAAGCACCGCTAAATAGGCATGAAAAAAATCAACAGTCTGGTAAGCATCTTAAAAAAAATGGAGCACTGAATTTGCTTTAAGGGATTAAAATCCTCCCCCTCAAAAAAAACAAAACAAAGCAATAGCAACCCAGCTAAACTCCATTTGGGATATGGTTATTCCAGAAATTGTTCTGCTCAACAGAGCTGCTCCTTGTCTTTGGCTGGCCCCAAACCAATGTGTCTGGCTTCCTCAGACCCATTAATCCCCAAGTACCTCAAACACTCGTCTCAGCCCGGGCATTTAAGCAGAATCTCTGGCCGCTGAAAAGTAGCCCCCAGATGCTCGTCTACTCTTAACAGCCAGACACTGCAGCCCGAAGACTCGTATTTGCTTTGGTGACCTGATCTGTCTCACACCGACATCTCGCTGCCCAGGACATCCCCGGCTTGCTCACAGGGAAGTATAAGGCGCAAATCCTATTCAGCGATATAAAGGAAGAAAAAAACGTGAGTACCACTTTCTCCTACTTCATTTAAGGGTGCTGGCACGTGCATCATCTTTACCATACAGGTGACTCACCACGTTTCACATCTAGATGTGATCCTCAGCGACGCATTTTTTAGAAATTGAGCCTCAGTATGCCAAAGGCTTTTTCCTCGGAGTCAATAGGCCTGGGTAATGAATTTACAAATAAATTCGCCAGTTTCTGGTGAACCCCCCCCAGCATTCAAACACATATGAAGTGCAGCTCAGTGGACTCTCATTCCGGGAAGCATTTTATTACCTTATTATTTCAGGAAGATATGATAGAAACAGTAATGTCAACACTAACCTTCCATTCTAACAGCACCGATTTTTCTGCTCCTTTACCTCAAATCTAAAGTATTTGGTAACTTTTGTTCGAGTATCTGAAGGCTTCTAAAACAACCTTTTGCAGGGGGAGATAAAATTACTTTTCTGTTCAAGGGAAGCAGATAACCACTGGCATTCACTCGATGACGAGTTTCCCTTTTTTCCCCTCTCTTTTAAATGAGCAGCATGTACTAAAGGAAGGCTGTAAAACATTGACTACAGCACAGCAAACAAATGGTTTGGCTTGCCTGTGAAACTCTCTCCACACTTTCTACTCCGCGTATAGCTGCCATTCTGTCATGGCCACCTCCACTATGATTCCTATTGAACTCAAATTTGGCTCAGAATTGCAAGCAAGTCCTATTTGCAGGCAGGCAGAATTCATGCAAACAAAACTGAAATGATAATTGAGAGAGAGAGTTTTTGAATAAATGCTGTATTTGTCCTAGTCAATACCCCTCTGTGGTTCCAATTCTGTTTGTCAAAAGGACGGATTATTCCCTGAATGTTTAGCTTACGCTGAATGTGAACGGGCACACGGGCACATAGACAGAGAATCCCTCACCAGGAATTGTTTCTCTTTGTTACAGACTATGCAAAGTCAAAATCTGATTCTAAAAATGCTCCTTACTAAAGCACAGATTTCTTGTACGGGCCACACACGACTATTGGTGTTGCTCCCTCCAGCCCGTCTGCGGAGCTGCGGGAGGCAGGAAGGCAAGGGAGGAGCTGCACGGGAATTCAAGGACCCGGCCAGTTTGCAGTGATCAGGGACGTACAACGGCAACCCATGCTCCCATTGCATGACTGAAATGGAAATACATGCAAAAATCTCTTTTTAAAGAACCATGAATGGCAAATGCTAGTCCACAAAACGTTCTGTGGATTTACATTAATACTGTTATGTCGCAATTTATGGCCGGCACATAGGGGAGAAGTGCATACCTTGTCTCATTGCAATGTAAACAACAGGGCACGGGACCAGGCTCATCCTTCATTCACTCTAAAAGAACATCTAGATATTGATATCAAATTAGCCCACATAATTTTACTAGTTTCAAAGTTAAAGTGGATACTATGACATACCTAGTTCAGGTTCCTCAATTCACATCAACCAAACTTTGTTTAACCTATTTTCTAAGTTCTGTAATTCATACAAATTGGGATCCAGGTACATCTGCTCAATGGTGCCTCCCAGTATCCACCATTCCAGGTCTAACTCTTCTGGTTTTGAGTTTATCGGTTCAGAAGAACGCAATAAGTAAAATACACTGACAAAACACAATCACTGCCTTCTTTACGGTGTCTATCACATTCCTGTGATGAAGAATTTAAATCAGTGTTGTCTATCGTTAGCAAGGTGCCAGCAACCTCAGGAAAAATGAAAAAGGAAATAAAAATAAAATGTAGCTGCCAAAATGGAGTCACTGTCTGAATCTGGTCTTGTATTGGTTTCCATGTGTTTCTCTTTATGTTTGCAATGATTCATACTGGCAGAGGTATATACTGCTGCCAAAAGCTGCTGGCTGCTAAATAGTTTGAGTATTTTCTTATTTTGTTCCTGGTATATATTTTAAAATAAGGTGGCCATCACCGTTTGTTTCTAACTCGCATTTAAAAACAGCAGGACAAGAGAGGTGATATTTCAATCTCTACAAACAAAATCCTGAACAAACTCTTTTCAGCGACGTTGGAGAAAGCCCGATGCAGTAAAAAAACCCGAGAGAGAACCAAAGGCCTCAAAGCGATCCACGGGGCTTGCACCGCTGCCTGCAAGCCCTTCGGCAGGGCAGCGACTGCCCACAGCCAGCCCCATGCCTTCGGGTGTGATGGCAGCAGAGCAATTCTGTTATTTCTGTCCTGCCGTTATTTGCCGTACCTTTCCACCCTTGCAATGGTTGCAGCACCGTCCCTCTCCTCACATACCGAAGGAAATAGGTGTCTTTATACTGGGTTTACACTGAAGGATGAAGAAATCCAGCTCTTCTTTCTTCTCCATGAGGAAAAACAAGCTGTGCTTAGAGAGATGTCTCGTTGATCTAAAGAGCCACGCACACCTCCTTCCAAAGGTGAATTTAGCTCTCACAGTTAGGCTAGCGTGAAGGTCAGTACGTTGAAAATGTACTTGATGGTTAGAAGGGCATGAAAATACGTTTCCACATGCCATAGCCGCGATGTACTTCTGCAGCCACCGGACACAGCCACGGCGTGAAGGATGCTGTGAGGTGTTTCTGAAGAAGGAGCTGTTGCAAGAACAAACAACGTGTTGCACAAAATCTCTCTGTACTAACTAACTGTTACTTGTAAAGCTGTTTACATGCAATTGCAGAATATTAGAGATCTCCTGTTCATAGAAAATAGGATTCATATTCTGGTCTTCCAGGATTCTGTATCCAGAGGAGGCAACTTTTTGTCTCAAACAGCTTTATAGCAGATGCCAAGCCAGAACTCCTGAAAGAGCCTCACACGGTGTTTCTGTACTTTGACGTTAGCCTCAGTCACAGCGATGTTCAAACAGGTGGAGGAAAGAAGCCCAGCAGCAGAAATTGAACCTCTGAAGTCCCAAAATATTGACAGAGCTCTGAGTCTGTTACTAAGGTATCTGCGCAACTTCATCTACCTCCATGTTGAAAGTTGGAGGATAAACTTAAAAAAAAAAAAAAAAAAAAAAGTATTCTATTCTTGAAGGCTGCTTACAAGTCTGATGGAGAAAAGCAAACTTCCACAAGACTGGGAATGTGGAAACCTCCGATACCCTGCAGCAGGAAATATGTATCTTCTGAACACTTTTGAAAAACTGAGTTTTCCAGTCTAAAATAAATTACAGACTAATCCTTTATTCTCATCTTTAGGCTAAGTATTAAAGACCTAGTTTCACCCTAGTACACTTTCTGAGAGTAAACACAGAAGGAAGATGTGTTCTGCCCTAAAGATCATTTCATGTATTTAGGCATTTTACGTCTCAACACTGCAAACAATTAAACGGGGCAACCACAAACTACAGGCAGTTTGTAATCTAACATGCTCTAAAATCTTTGCAAGACTGGATCGTTATTCAGTAAAATAATGGGACCAGAAGTGGCAAATATAGGCAAATATCCATTCAAACATACAACCAAGTTCATCTTTTCAGACATTTCTTCAGAGCAGCAGTACTCCTGAAAACCATCACATCTTTCTGCGATTAGATAAAAATCACAGCAGGCAACTAAGAGGCATCAGAGATGTGCAATCACAATTAAACAAAACCAGAAAGAAACGGAGAGAATGTGTCGACTAGATAACAGAGCAATATAAAATACATAAGCTAATGCATCACCTTTGAAATCAAGGGAACACGGTGATAAGACGTGAGTGAAAAACCCGGGAAACCTCTCATAAAAAGTAATATCTGATCCATTTATCTTACAATCAAGGGTGGCAAAATCTTTTGCTTCACTCTGAGACAAAAAGCATTAGCTGAGGTGTCTAAGAGCTGCTTAGCTGGAAATCTGACCAGTCTTGAAGAGGCTGTTAAACGAAGATTACAGTAAGCTGTGTTTCAAACTGTGTGAAATCCTAGGAGGTAATCAAAGCATCGCTCTCAACAGAATGACATTCCGCAGAGATGCTTCGCTGTACCGGGAAATACAGAGAGAAGCAGCAGGATCTGCCCCGCGGCCGCGGAGCACACCATCGATCCCCAAACATCTGCTCCAACCCAAACAAACACAACTGCTACCAGAGATCGGATCCAGGTCGTAACCCTCATATTTTTAGTTGTGAGGGTGAACCCTGTGCCACACTGGCAGACCTGGCCGCAGCCTTGATGCCGGCGGCTCTGCTCAGCCCAGGGCGACGGGATCAGCGCAGCCCCCGCAAGGGTATTTTTTGGAGGTGTTTGATCCCTGACGATGGTTCTGTGTAATATTAAAATATTGTTACCTACCGGTATGGATATGAAAGATTTAGAACTAGTCCTTATACTGGGAGAGAAATTCAACTCTCAAATTTCCTCCTCTTACCACAGGATTCAGAGATACCTTTCCATTTACTCGAAATAATCAGAGCAAACTCAGTACGGTTAATAGTGATCTAGAGAAAAATCTAACCAGGAGGATGAACACTGTGAAATCACAGAGCACAAAAATCTTTCAGGAGAAATTATAGTGCAGGAAAATAGCAGAATAATGTTATCGAACAAAAGCTTTTATTTTAAACTGTAAATAATAATGTTTGCCTTGGGATTGGTTTTCAATTATAAGCCTAGTACAGTCACATCGTTTGTTATGTATTTAGCCTTCAGTATGATTGTAGATAATTACTAGATTGGATTAAATGAAAAACTTGGTAACACTCCGCGCTACTGGGCATTATACTAGTCTTGAATCTCCAATAAGAAAAAAAATCAAATTAAAAAGCTCTAACTACACTGTGATTAACACCAAAACGTAACTTTTTGGCTCTTAGAGACAATCTTAAAGCTGAATTAATTAATTAACTTAAGCTATATTTTAAATCAACTACGCCAAGTATTAAAATGGACAGTAAACGTAAGAACTGACGTGAAGCACCCTACAAGTGGACCATCACGCTATATTGTGTAATGGAGTCATAACTTATCAGTTATAGCAAATACTCGCGCACCTACAGTGAAATTTACACCTAACAGTTCTATTTTTATTATCTAGTAGTAATAAAGTCTTTCTCATTAATAGTAACTTTTCCTATTTTTTAACTGGCAATAGAGAGCGCTACTTCTTTTTTCATAGGCAGTAAGTGTTATGAGTATCCTTACTGACATTTAACACCGTCTCTTTATCAGTTTAATGTCTTTTCTTCTTACGCTTCCGGCAACGTATGTTAGGCTTCTCCACTGCAGGGCTTAGGATGATGTATAACATTTTACTTCAAGGAAACACAGTATCTTTATATAAAGTGCGACGTTTTCAATTCCTTTCCTTCATATTGCAGTATCTCAACTGTATGCAGAATGTGAAATTACCTGTACGCAAAACATACGCTAAGTTACCTATTCTTTCTGCCCTTCAGCCTCTCTTAAGGAACTGAGGTAGCACATCTCTACCTCAGGGTTTTTCTTCTACCCTCTTCCAAAAATTCTTATCCGATTTTGGAGTAATTGTTTTGTGTCAATGCTTAAAACTGTCATTACCTCATCTGAACAGTTTAATGTTGAAATTTAATTTTCCCCGCATATATATGATCACGTTTTGCCAATAGAGACATGAATGGTTATTAATTTTTTCCATTCCCATGTTACTATCTTTTAATGCAATATTTCGTGCAGAACCACCTCGGTGGAAAACAATAAACAAGGAACATTCTTTAGTAAAAATTCGGGACGTCAAATGATAGCTCACCACTCTGAAATTTGATGTTGTGGGAAAACTGCTTCTTACTCCAGTATTTCCAGTGGTTGAGCTGGAGTGAGTGGTTGAGCATCCCAACTGGTGTCCAAATGTCAACATATTACAGGACACAAGTGAAATGTGAATCATCCCTTAGCATGCATAGACTACTGGAGATACTTAGCATACTGATTTTAAAGCAACGGTGGCTCTCTGATTTTATTCTACCAACCTCGAGGGTAGATGTTCTGAGAAATAATATATATATTTTCACATTTCCCCATATATATACATTTCATTTCACATGCACTAAATCAGAAGCACTGCAGTTTGAGCTAGTTGTGCACTGAGAGAACGACGGGCTTCCCTATGAGAAGAAAACGTTTCAAGATACACTGCAAAGCATCATCTCTCTGCTAGCCTGCATCTTTAGCGTTAAGCAGAGATAAGCAGGTTTGACTAGAAAAATCAAATATTTCACGTCTTTTTTTTTTTTTTTTGGGGGGGGGGGGGAATCAGTTGGTATATTTAAAGCAAATTCTGAAGTCTCATGCAAATCACCTGAGTTTCATTTTTACCCCCAGAGGATAATATCTTGCCCACCTGCCTCTCCAGAACTAAACTTCCAAGAGAAAGTCCATTTTTCTGCACGCTGCCTTTTGCTCTAGTTCCCAGCAAGCACTCACCTACATTTCCTGAGTCTGAAGAAAAACATATCAGACTACTCACATCTTAATTGCGCAAAATTCATCTTCTGTAATCCTTAAAAGATGTTGATAGTCTGAATCTCTTTGGATTTCAAGGAAACTGGAGTAATTTCTATCGCATTTAGTTATGTTTACATTCACTGACCTTTGCCTACTCCTGGGGAAATCAAGAGGAGAAGAAATAATCATTTCGCTGGTTTTGAAAAACGAAGGGCCCGTCTGAGTTCCTGAGAGTTATCTGAAAAATCCTGGAAGGGGCTGAATTTTCAAAGCGCTCAGCAACACTTTGGCTCCTGCTCACATCGCTCACCCCTGTCAGGGGGGTAATGGGGCTCGAGAGCCCGAAGGAGGACCCGAGGCAGGGGGTCACGGGAGAGAGAACGAGGCAAGGCAAGGGGCCCCCCACTTGACACGAAAGCTGGGCACACGAGTGCCGGTATTGACAGAATAAGCCCTGTTACCATACTCCACGGTTTGTATGCATCCCAGAATCGATCTCTTATTTCCATCAAAATGATAGACAGAACAATCAAAATAAGAGGAACGCGTTGTATTATACAGTACTGTTTAATCATATGGTTGGTTTCTGATAGCGCTGAAAAGTATCAAAGGGAGAAAAGAGCTATTGAGGTTTGGGTTTTCTTTGTAAAGTAATTTGTGATACAGTAGTTACATACACACGCGGTATCTTTACCACCTAAAATGAATTAGAAAGACAAGTGTGATGACCCAGCCTGTGAGGCATAAATCCTCAAATTATCCTCTTTCATTTGCAACAAGAATCTTTGAAAGCACGAAAACGCTCACTGCTTCCTTGGGATTTCTCAAAGCATTCAGGTGGCAGCTAAATACTCTTCAGGAAGGAAATTACTTGGGTCAAAGATTCTAATCCATTTGGCCAAAACACGCAAGAAGAGAAGAGATGATTTTACTTTGCCTTCGGTGATGAGGAGCTAAGATTACTCCAGTGTTCTAAGCATTAACTGCACATTTGAAAAAGCAGTATTTTGGGCAGTGCACCACAGTCGCATGCTTCAGAACAGAAATTTTCTATCAGTTTTCCTGACAAGTTGAGCTCAATTCCGCCTCCTGTTAAGAGCCAGACTAGCTTAGGTTTTAGTTAGGATTTTTAGAGGATAAAAAGTACAGTGACAGTGCAAGCCTTCCTTTTACTGGAAAAAATGGATGCCTTAGCTGCTGAGAGTGAAAAAACTGTGCTGTTGAGAGTGGAAACTCTCAACAACTCTCAACAACTTCGCCGCTGAGGGTGGAAAAATAACCCAGCACACAGAAGGAGGGACATACTGATGTTTCTGTCTATTTGTACGCAAAATATGGCTAATAACATCTTTTTCCTCTTCTAGTTTCCTTAGGTTTAGTGTTGCTAAAACCTATGTCTAACAATGCATTTAAAATTCAGAACCACGGAAAGAAAAAGGATAGGTAGAGTAAATCCAAACCTGAGCCCAGGTATGGGATAAGAGGTTAGAATAAAAATAATAATAAAAAATAATAATAATAAAAAAAAGATAAGCTCTTCGGCTTTCTTGATTTGTGGCAAGAGCTGGAAAGGAAGGAAAGCAGGACTACCCTGATATTCATCCAAGGATGGATTTGCCCTGCAACCTGGGAGAGAAAGAAATGCCAGAATAACTGCTTGAGTAATTAGGGCATTGGTCGACCGGAGCCCTCACCCAGTCTGTCAGGCAATCCGCTCCTCTGACAGACGGGCTGCAGTTCGGTTTCCCACGACACGGGAAGGAACCAGAACTCCTAACTGCAACAGAGGGTGCGATAAGAGCACGGTGTAGAGAAACTGGTGAGCAGAAAACAACGTGCATCTCAAACAGGAAAAAAAAAACCACTTTGTGCAATTGGAAGATGAAATTCATACACCTTCCTTGCTTGTGAAACTCCTTAAAAGATCAGGATTTTGTTTGCTAACCAGGCAGGACTAGCAAGGGCTGACCATAATTCGGTGGACGTCTTTGTTTCAACTCCAAAAAAACATGGATCAAGCTCTTAGCAGATGAACCTAAGGAGCCAATCGAGCTGTAAACTCACTCAATGTACTGGTGAAAGCAGGTTTGTTTCTCTGCCTGAAAACCCCAGGGAAACTTTGTTGCTCCTCCTCGCCCTCCCACCTCTGCCCTTGCATTCAGGCAGCGGGATTATAACTTCTGAGGAAGTTACCATCAGAGTTACTGAGGACTGTAATCAGTTCTAATCCTCAGAGTTACTGAGGATTTGTCCCGATTTTCCACTATCGCTTCTTTGCCCTCTCTTCTCCTTAGTTTAAATCTCTATAGGAAATAAACTAGTTGAAAAGCAGTTTTATTTTACGGCTACAAAGCATTTTATGCCCTTTTGACACAGCATTCTTTCTGCTCACCCTGAAATTCCTGCCAACTGTTGCAAGGCTGCAAGTCCTAAGAAATGGAAAAGAGGAAGAAAGTGCAACTGAGAGAAAAAACCCAATGTGATAGACTAATGGGTAAGACGAGCAGCTTGCTTTTTGATACAAAAGGTCCTCGAATCTTGATCTGCAAGCCCTCCTCCACACTGTTTATGCCCATGGGCAATTGCTCTGATAAAAAAGCAAGCACAGTAACAACTGTAAAGTACTCCAGCTGGTCACATCTAAAAGCACAGATACACTTAAAAATTTAGTATAAATAATGAAAAGAAAGGGCTGCAGTCCTCTTCTGCTCTTTACAGTGCCCACGGAAGGATTCCTTTCTGTTTGTGTTGTTGCATTTTACCTCGGGATGCTGGCGGACACACAGTATGTGGTGAGAGCGACCGTAACGACACAGTGAAGGCAGAAATAATTCAGATAGCTGTCAAGGAGAAAGCAAAAAAAAAAAAAAAAAGGCAAAAAAAAAATAAAATCACCCCGAAGGGCACAGAGGTGCGAATGGAAATCAGCAGCATGCTTTTATACCTACTTAATACTTCAGGATTATTAACGAAGGCTTCAACCACGTGCAGCCTTCCCCCTGCCTACCTTGGCAGCTTATTTAATGCAATGTGGTGCAAACTGCCTGGGGTTATAGGTTAGGCTCAGTACCTTACTCAAGCTCTGATTATTTTTTTTGCTATTTCATTGCAAACGGTACTTTACAAGATGAAACACAATTGGTGGCAGTGACACATCTCATCAGTCTGCACCATGAGCACACAGCGAGGTGAAGGACAAAGGCAACATCAGCTTGCTGCAAGCCACTGACCGCAGTATTTTCTTGGGTGCTAAAGTTTTTGGTCTATCAATAGTCCCAAATCATAGACTATCCTGAGTCAGAAGGAACCCACACTGCCTTTCCAATACCAAATACACGAATATGTCAATCTATGTACTAGAAACATATACGGCATCACATTGGTAACGGTGAACACACCAAGCTTCCTACTGGCCCTCTCCGTTATCGCATCTCGTGAGCAAGAACATCATCCAAACGGCTGCCGCTTGGAGTGAACCAAAGCTTCTTGGTCCCTTTGCTGCTGCAGACACCTCAAACGCTTCACTTGACTGAGACTATCTGGCAGCTGACCAGATGCAAGGTACCAGTTCATCCCTAATCCTCCCCTCAATTTCGTTTATTTTCCTCTTCCCATCAAAATACAGTTTCCAAATTTATGCATAGAGTTTAACTTGGTATTTGTAACCAACTGAATCCGAGGCGTGGAAGCGAGCACATTACAGACACGCAGATAAAAAGAGAAATACCGCGGTGGGGACACAGACCTCGGTTTTCAGCCTGTCCGGTGTTAAAAAGCCTAATTCTTCCCAAACAGAGCCTCTCTATCTCACTGTAAAAAGCCATTTCCATTATAGGGTAATACAGACCATCAACACCTTTATTTGTTTGGCTGGGTTTTTTAAATGTATTAGCCACTTTCTTCACTTCGAAAATCCTATTTTGTGCAGATAATATAAAGTGCTGTTACATTACAATTTCGAGTCACATTCCCTTCACCATACCTCTCTGCATTAGGAAAGAAGAGATAAATTTTTAATCTTTTATTTTTAATGAAGATTAAAGAACAAGTTCTGCTTGGCTTGCCTTGGCACACCATACATTTTAATGTATATTGATTTGTATAAATGTCTCATTTAGAGCATATTTTTGTTAGTATTAATGGTTCTTGGACAGATAAGATTAGTCCTCCTGTAATACTGCCAATCTCGTTGGTCAAAGTTGAAGCACACATTACTTTGTTCTGAGATGAAAAAGGAAGACAGAGAGACAGCTCCTGAGACTGGAATACCAAAGGATCGATGTCCTCAGCAAGAACAGACGGCTACGATCTGCCGGAGCCAGCACAAAATTCTGCCTTATCTTGACTACAAGTGGGAATTTTGTGCTTATTCTTGCTAATCATTTATTTCCCTTTTTCCATTAACTTCCATGGAATTCTGAGTTGATTTTATCAGGAGAGGGATTTATGAAGCACTGTTGAAGGTGAGCTGGAATCCAGCAGAATTTTGTTACTATCCTAGGTTGGAAAAGACCTTGAAGATCTTCAAGCCCAGCAATACAATAACAACAAAACAATATAATAACAAAAGTGCCATACATTTGCTATGCTGCCTTTTTTTTTTTTTTTTTTGTTACCTACCATGGCCCATTCAGACATTAACGCTCTGTAATGCCCCACACGTGGAAATCTAAACTACATGACCATGCGATCTCTCATGTAATCCAAATATAACACAGAAACTTGTAGTAAGTAAAACCATACCCTATTCCTACATTTCACTGACAGAAGACAAAAAACCCAAAATCAAACACCAGACCAAACTAACTGCCTCCCTGGCTACTCTCTAGATGCCCTCTTAGATTATTTCCTATTTTCTTTTTCTTCTCTTGAGCCACCATCTTTTAACTCATGATGGCAAACAAATACATTTCAACAATAGCTTAATAAAGTTACACAATCCTGTCTTCCATGGACATATTATTCCAGTA